>NC_090374.1:127937753-128243420 GCF_036365525.1 Heterodontus francisci
GGGGACTTGTCAGCCCGTAGTTCCAACAATTTGCTCAGTACCACTTTCCTGGTGATTGTAATTTTCTTGAGTTCCTCCCTCCCTTCCATTTCCTGACTTACAGCTGATTCTGGGATATTACTTGCATCCTCTATAGTGTAGACAGATGCAAAATACCTGTTCAATTCATCTGCCATCTCCTTATTATCCATTATTAATTCCCCAGACTCACTTTTTATAGGACCAATTCTCACTTTATTAACTCTTTTCCTTTTTAAATATCTATAGAAACTCTTACTACCTGTCTTTATATTTCTCGCCGGCTTTCTCTCGTACTCTAATTTTTCCTTCCTTATTAATCTTTCAGTCATTCTTTGCTGTTCTTTATATTCTGTCCAATGTTCTGACCTGCCACCCATCTTTGCACAATTATATGCTTTTTCTTTAAGTTTGATATTATCTTTAACTTTTTTAGTTAACCACGGATGGTGGGTCTTCCCTTTGGAATTTTTCTTTCTTGTTGGAATGTATCTATTCTGTGTATTTTGAAATATCCCAACAAATGTCTGCTATTGCATCTCTATTTACCTATCCCTTAACCTAATTTGCCAGTTCACTTTAGCTAGCTCTGCTTTCATGCCCTCGTAATTGCCCTTATTTAAGTTTAAAATACTAGACTTGGACCCACTTTTCTCTCCCTCAAACTGAATGTAAAATTCAATCATATTATGATCGCTGCTACCTAGGGCCGCCTTCACTATGAGGTCATTAATTAATCTCATCTTGTTGCACAATGCCTGGTCTGGTATAGCCTGCTGTCTGGCTGGCTCCAGAACGTGCTGTTCTAAGAAATTATCCCCAAAACATTCTCTGAACTCTACATCCAGGTTTCTTTTGCCCATTCGATTTTTCCAGTCTATATGCAGATTAAAATCCCCCATATTATTGCTGTACCTTTCTGACAAGCTCCCATTATTTTTCCTTTATACCCTGTCCTACCATCTGGTTAATGTTAGGGGACCTGTACACCACTCCCACAAGTGACTTCTTGCCTTTATGATTTCTCATCTCGAACCAAACCGCTTCTGCATCCTAGTTTCTTGAACTTAGGTCATCCCTCTCTATTGTGCTAATACCTTTGTGTAACACTTTGGCCATTTTGAAGCACAGATTTGACAATTTCCTGATGGAAACTATGTTCAATAAACTCCTCATAAGCAGCATTCTGAACAAATTACCACAAAATGTTAGACTATTGCTACCATCCTCCTCAGCACAATGTGGTTATAGTTATGCAAGTTGAAGACGTGAAGCTTCAGCAGCATTTGCTTGCCTCTCTGCATTCCAGTCATGATAGGCACTCTAGCATAGATATAGAAGTATTTCCTCATTGATTAACATCTGGCTTCAGTGTGGTGAAAGTAACTACATAAGGTTTGCAATCTGCTGGCCATCTGGATATTCTAAATGTTCATATCCAGTGTATTGGACCATGTTTAAATGTCACCATCTTCTTATTCCAGCTCTTCATTGTGAGACATTTTGACACAAAGGCATGCCTGCCACAAGACCACCTCAGAGTACTCTAAGGCAGCCTAGTACAGACTGCAGCTTTTCCTCCCTACAACAATTTCCGCTTCTTCCTCCCAATCCACATCCCAATTCAGATCTGGATTTCACACATTGACCAAAGAAATCCCTTCATGCCAAGATGTTTTGAATCATGAAAGAATAACAGAATTTGCTTGCTCAGAATGGGGTCATGAGAGAATTACATACACACAAGTTACCAACAGAAGCTGTCAAAGTGTAATCTAATTTCAGGAGCTTGATGACAGATAGAAATCATGCTAACTTTATTCTTGGTTTGTCATTTAATTTCTTGCTTATATTAGTGCCTTCCAGATATCTATTTCATTATTTGCTGTGTAATTTTGAAGAATTTTGAAATTATATATTTGTAGAAGGCACGTTACAATTTACCATTGGTCAATATTTAAAGTATGCAGTTAAAGTCTGTATGAATATCATATTACGTGGGAAGAGGCGGGACATTCGGCGCAGTGAGGAACCATTTGACAGTTGTGCAGTAGGTGCTGGGGCCCTATTTTAAGCCCCCAGCACCTGCTTCCTGACAGCTGTCAAAGAAATACTTACCTGACTGCTGAAGAGTGGGGCTGCTGTCAATCTGGCAGCAAAGCAGAAAGTGCTGCAGAAATCCAGCAGGTCAGGCAGCATCTGTTTACAGCACTGAAACAGGCCCTTCGGCCCACCGAGTCTGTGCCGACCATCAACCACCCATTTATACTAATCCTACACTAATTCCATATTCCTACCACATCCCCACCTGTCCCTATATTTCCCTACCACCTACCTATACTAGGGGCAATTTATAATGGCCAATTTACCTATCAACCTGCAAGTCTTTGGCATGTGGGAGGAAACCGGAGCACCCGGAGGAAACCCATGCAGACACAGGGAGAACTTGCAAACTCCACACAGACAGTACCCAGAATTGAACCCGCGTCACTGGAGCTGTGAGGCTGCGGTGCTAACCACTGCGCCACTGTGCCGCCCAACTTGACCAAGTTCACAGACCTGAAAGTTAACTCTGCTTCTCTCTCCACAGATGCTGCCTGACCTGCTGAGTTTCCCCAGCACTTTCTGCTTTGCTGCCACATACTTACCCTGCTGTGTCCCAGTGTCCTGTGAAGTTGCGATCCTCTTCTTCCACTCAGTTGTTACATTGCTTCTTGTAGGTGTGCCACACCTGGGTGAATAATCTTAATTTTGCACTTTCCAGGACATGAGACTTAAGTATACCATAAAAGGCAAATACATAACAGAAATAAAACCATTTGAAGAATATTTACATACTATGGGCTTCTAATCATCTGACTGTGAAAAGCACAGACTAATATGCATTTGGAATCTGTATTAATTTCTCTGCTAACTGTTATGTGAAAATATATGTAACTGCAATTAAATGAACTTTGTCAAAAAACAGGAAAATATGTTCATATTCTAGCTGCATTGCTAACTAAAAATATTACACCAATAACTATTAGCTGCTGCAGAAGCAAAGTGTTCATAAGCATGCGTCGATATGTAATAGTTGAAAAATCATGACAACAGCACAGATTTCCTCACTCGTCCTACATTGGTTTTCAAACATGTGCAAGACAGACCTTGCAGCCAGAAGTTGGAGCACTTACACGGTGGAGTCACCTTTGTATTTAAAGGACTACACCAAAAGTCAAGGATGGCAGAGGGCTACTCTAGGATAGCCCCACAGTGCAGCGAGGCCTCCCTGCTCACTGTCCTCCAGGCTGTGCGGGCAAGGCAGGAGGTCCTTTTCACCAGCGATGGTAAGAAGAGGCCCTCCCGCCTGAACAAGGCAGTCTGGCTGGAGATGGCAGAGGAGGTGAGTAGCTGTGGGGCCATCCAGTGTCAAAGGGTCCAATGCCGGAAGGGGATGAACGAGCACTCCTCCAGCCAGCCGGGGCCCTCTGGGCCTCGTGCGCACAGGGTATGAGCGCCAAAGTTATCCACAGCCAAAGGCCAAACAGATCAGCAGCCTTCCTCCAGTCAGGCTGCTAGCGCAGAGATTGCACCGAGAAAGGGCACTCACAAGTGTTTAAAGAGAACACACTAACACAAATGGGAATGCACGGGTGTCACAGCAATGTAAATAAGTCATTCACTAAATGTTCCTCACCAACATGTGTGTCCTTTTCTCTGTGTGAATGATGTGTGCCAGCATGTAGCACCAATGTCACATCCCTTTGCACCATTGGCCCTTCACGAAAGCCAATGTATGCAATAACATCATTGCCATGCCACCATACTCATGAGCATCTCCACGGATGCAGTGACATGTACATTGGCTCAGTCAGCAGTTGCTTCTAATGGTTTACACAGGGATGCTGCAGATGTGGACTGGTGCACAGTAGGTGAGTGAGGGTGATGTGTGGCTTGCAGAGCTCATGTTGGTTCCAATGGAGCAGACAGCCTTTGTCTGATAAACCACTGCCATACATCCCTAGCTCACTGCCAGCCCTGCGTGCAGAACCTGGGTGCTATCTGCCTTCCCATGCGCCTTTTCTGTTGTAGGTCCTCAGCATCCTCATAGTCTGAGGAGGAATCCTGTTAGCATCTCTCCTCATCATGCCAGGCCTGGCCCTATTGGGTGTGTAGTTATGCAGAGTACAGCGAGCAGAAAAGAAAGGAGCTGGCCTTTTCAGCCCATAGTACAGGGCATCACCCTATCCATCCAGGCATTGGAAGCACTCTTTCAGCATGCTGATCACCTGTTCAATGGTGGCTCTTGTAGCTCAGTGGTTGGCGTTGCATTTCTCCTCTGCAGCAGTGGTGGGATCTCTCACTGGTGCCGGGAGCCATGTCTGCAAAGGATAGCCCTTGTCTCCAAGAAGCTGAAACTCCATCTGAGACAGTTCAGTGAACAGCAGTGGCAGCTGGGACTGGCGCAGAACCCAGGTGTCATGGCAGCTGCCTGAGAAGCGGGCACAGATTTGCATGGAGCATCTCCGATGATCACATACCAGCTTCACCTAGATTGAGAGGATTCCTTTAATGGTGACGTCGGCACCCGACGGGAGACCTGATGGGCATATGGGTGCAGTCTATGAACCCTGAGGCCTATGGTTCTCCAACAATGGTGCCGAAACCGATGGCCTTCTGGGCCTGGCTGTGAGACTCCATCCTGAAGCAGACATACTCACTGGCACTTTGGTGCAGGGCATCGGTGACCTCCCTGATGCAGTGGTGCACCGCTGACTGTATGATTCCACAAAGATCTCAGGTGGGCCCCTGAAATGCTGCATAGGCATCAAGCTTAAGAGCCGCTGCCACTATGAGGACTGCAGGCAGAGGATGTCGACCGGAGGCCATGGCCTGCAGGTCAGCATTGAGCAGGGCACAGAGAGGTGTCACCACCCTCTCTACATGCATAATTGCCTCTAACACTGGTGCTCTGACATCCAATGGCATGTCATGTGGGGCCTGTAGATGCAAGGCGACCGTAATGGCAAGCTCCCCTTTGGGGGCTGCTGCTCACGACTGGGGACCTTTACGTGTACCGCACCTGCCTGTTGATTTTGCCTCTGGCGCATACAGATCCTCAGGAGAATCGGATTGCACACTGTAGGATGAGCAATACCCATTTCTATGTGAAATATAAGGTTGTATCCTTCATTTATTGGAAGGTTCCTAACAGGGTATGGATTGGTGTTTACAGGTACACCAGGTACTAACATGGATCAACTATGTGACGTGGATGGCAATGTCCATCTTGGCTAACACTCAGAGTGGCACAGCATGACCACATCAAGATCCTCCCAGCTGCATAGATTGCCACCACCATTGATATAAACTTAAAGCTCTTACCCTTTCTGGCACCGTCCCCACACATTGGGTGACTAGGGTGCCATTTCTCCTGCTCAAACACAAACAAATGCAGAGGATACACTATTTAAGGAGGGAGGCCTCACAGTACAGTTCATGTCTGCAGAGTTTTCACTCCAATAATCCCAGACCCCTTCCCTCCTCCCTTCCAGTATGCAGAGTGAGATCCCTGAATATCTCTCCCACCCCCCCACCTTTCCAGTATGCAGAGTGAGACCCCTGAATATCGGAACTTACCTTCCATAGCGAAACCTTCTGCCTCTGATGACTGCTGGCTTTTTTGTTCGGGAATGGGATGGCACGTGACGGCTGCCCATTCAAAGTAAAATCCGGATGTGTGCATCAAGAGGCGGCGGGCTGCATAATCTGCAGAGGTAAGTACTGTTTTGAATATGGTAATTGGGGTGCTGCCGCTGGGCGGCGGGTGGCCTGTACCGAGGTCACCCCACCGCCCGCAATTTGCAGCAGGCCATTCTCGGCATCAGGGATCAAGGCGGGCCTCTCCCCGCAGAATTTTACCGGTCCCCGTGCCGTGACCTGCGGCGTCGAGGGGCCAGTAAAATTCAGCCCTATGTGGGGTAAAAAGAGATCCAAGAGTGAGTGGGAAGCATTTTTCCTTCTTTCACTTGGATTTGTTTCCATGAAAATGGAAAGTGTTGCAGTGAGGTTAAAAGTCAAAACTCTCAGTTCTGTGCAACAATTTTGTTTCTGACGTTTATCCAGCTTCCTCATGTAGTCAGTGTATGGTATGCACATGCATGACTTGTTCTGAACCTGTCTGTATTTTTGGGTTCAGCTTACTTGCATGATGTGAGTGAGTGCTAGGTGTGAAAATACACTGTGATCATCCATAAGGGGTAGGAATTCATATGCTGCTGCAGGCCTTAATCCAGTTTAAAAAATTTTTTTGCTGCTGACATACTATGTAGTACAAGAAAATGTTGGTGAACAGTTTTGAAAACAGCAGGACAAGCACCATGACTTAAGAGTAGGTCATAGGAATCTTCCTGGAATGAATGTAGTAAGATTGAACTGATTACACAGAATCAAACACCTACGTGGTGCCTCTTTGCTTCAATAACACCAAATATGTTTCAGGAAACTGATGAACTAGACTATTGGCATGTGTATCTGTCTTCAACATTTTAGTAAATTTATAAATTTCAGCAAGTAACTGCCATAAAGACAGCTTTCCATTTGATGAAATCATCTTTAGCCCTTTAGATGGTTTTGCAATACTTAAAAAGGCCAAGAGGAATTTGCATTTCACTGGGTAATACTTAGGCCAAGTTAACAACTGTTTTAGAAACACTAATCTGTGTTTGTTTGCAGGGAAAACCTGGTTTCATCTAAAAATTCACAGACCAAAACAATTTTGCATTCATTAGTCAGTCATCAGTGCAATAATACATATATAAATATATATAAAGTGGAATTACAGATTTCTGACTCAATGTAGAAATTTGCCTGAGGAGATCAGAAGGCAATCAAACAGTTGGAACTTTTTGAAGTGACAAGTAAATTGTTGCATGTGTTTGATAATATGAAGTGTAGCAACAGCACACTGAAACATAACTTTACAAGTCCTGGATTATAAATTCATAAATATACAACATTGCAATAATATGTTCCTATCTAATTTTCACCTGACTGTTGTAGAAAATTATTGATTTGGGGATCATTGGCTCAACTGCATTCTTAACATATCTAAAATAACAGCTTTTCATACAAATTCTACCATCTACTGATTATTACTTTCTTTGGCCTCCTTATCTCGAGAGACAATGGGTAAGCGCCTGCAGGTGGTCAGTGGTGTGTGGAGCAGTGCCTGGAGTGGCTATAAAGGCCAATTCTAGAGTGACAGGCTCTAACACAGGTGCTGCAGAAAAATTTGATTGTCGGGGCTGTTACACAGTTGGCTCTCCCCTTGCGCCTCGGTCTTTTTTCCTGCCAACTGCTAAGTCTCTTCGACTCGCCACACTTTAGCCCCGCCTTTATGGCTGTCCGCCAGCTCTGGCGAACGCTGGCAACTGACTCCCACGACTTGTGATCAATGTCACAGGATTTCATGTCGCGTTTGCAGACGTCTTTAAAGCGGAGACATGGACGGTCGATGGGTCTGATACCAGTGGCGAGCTCGCTGTACAATGTGTCTTTGGGGATCCTGCCATCTTCCATGCGGCTCACATGGCCAAGCCATCTCAACCGCCGCTGACTCAGTAGTGTGTATAAGCTGGGGATGTTGGCTGCCTCGAGGACTACTGATACTGTCTTAACTGGTATAGGAGGCAATTTTCACTAAATACTTGAGGCATGAAACACTTTAGGCACTAAACAGCCTTTGAGATGGCCAAGGTGAGGACTTACGCTGCAATACCGGTTTAGCCTGCATTTAACACAAGAAGTTGTCTTGGTAAAAGTGGTGAAGCCAGCACTAGGAATAGCCATCCGGATTACCACTTAAAATGCCTGCTAGCGCTCATTAAAGAGGCTGCATGGCATTTTGGTGGCTAGCACTTGTCCTAATGCCCTCTCCTACCAGCAACCAGTTATTTGGGAGTAAATGCGGCTTTGATGTCGATTTCAAGCACTACCTAAAGGGATACTCACCATTTCATGTTCACTGCTGCTGGAGCTCTGAAGAGGACCTCTGAAACACATCAGGAAACTTTCTGGAACACTTTGTCAAGACTTCACCAGTGCTCAAGCAACATTTATTCTGGAAATGCTCTAAGGACTTCAACTAAAAAAGAAACACTGTGCTACAACTCCTATAGGAGTCAACAGGCGAAAGGGAGTGCTTGGCCATGGGCATCCAGCTGGGGACACCTCCTAGTCTGAGCAAGGAATGGGAGATGGACATGAGGCCAAGGAGAGCAGCAAGATCTACTGCAGGTGATAGGGACAGGAAGGCAAGGAGGGCGAGGTGGAGTCCTTTCCCACTGCAGACACAGAACAACCCACCTCCTCTGGATCTTCTCCTCCAGAACCTCCAATCTCATCTCCGAGAACCTATGAGCCCTCCCCCTCAGTCCCTGAGCCATTCTGTAATGTGTCGCTGTGTGCCAGCAAAGCACTAGTTCCACACCTTCAGTGGAAGTGGGTGTGAGAAGCCCACATGTATTGCTCTGCGAAAATTGTGTCAAATCAGCATTTGAGTGCTAAAACTGCAGATTTCTGGTTTAGAACCCCAGGTAAGTTCAAATATTATAATCAGCAACTAGAACCAAAATTATGCACCACATCCAGGCTTTCAAACTGGCTAGTCTTATTAGTACTGCATCCATTTATTTATTTAGAGATATAGCACTGAAACAGGCCCTTCGGCTCACCGAGTCTGTGCCGACCATCAACTACCCATTTATACTAATCCTACATTATCCCATATTCCTACCACATCCCCTCAATTCCTCTACCACCTACCTACACTAGGGGCAATTTACAATGGCCAATTTACCTATCAACCTGCAAGTCTTTGGCTGTGGGAGGAAACCGGAGCACCCGTTGAAAACCCACGCGGTCACAGGGAGAACTTACAAACTCTGCACAGGCAGTACCCAGAATCAAACCCAGATCGCTGGAGCTATGAGGCTGAGGTGCTAACCACTGCGCCACTGTGCTGCCCAAATTTGCCAAAGGGTGAATACAGGCACAGTGGCACAGTGTTAGCGCCACAGCCTCACAGCTCCAGTGACCCAGGTTTGATCCTGGGTACTGCCTGTGTGGAGTTTGCAAGTTCTCCTTATGACCGTGTGGGTTTCTACCAGGTGCTCTGGTTTCCTCCCACAGCCAAAGACTTGCAGGTTGATAGGTAAATTGGCCATTGTAAATTGCCCCTAGTATAGGTAGATGGTAGGGGAATTGAGGGGATGTGGTAGGAATATGGGATAATGTAGGATTAGTATAAATGGGTAGTTGATGGTTGGCACAGACTCGGTGGGCCGAAGGGCCTGTTTCAGTGCTGTATCAATGAATAAAATAACCCTTTAATATCTTGTTGGAATCAGCTTTTCTCTTGAGGAAAATATCATTTTGTTTGTTAACAAAACAAAGCAACCTCAGTATCAATCACTTTCCAAATGTACCAATATTTCAATTTTAATTACACTTAGGACTCACTCGTTGAATAAGTTGCCTATCCATATTTAGCAGCAGTGATGCTTATCTATCCAAATCTAGATAAGTCCACAAAGAAATACTACGGATTCCCCAAGGCACTGATTTATTGAGCTGTTGATAGGCTTCAAATTATAACATATGATGATATAAATTTCTGACTTTAATGAAAATTACTGCAATTCACAATCATTACTCATAAAAATCATTAATTATGCAATCGCTCTGGAAGCAGACTGCAGAAAAGAGGTTTTCAACAATTGTGTGAAACAACCGAACTGAACCTCTTTAGATATTCGCGAAGTCACTCGTGTTCATATTAGAATTGCAAAGGTATCTGTTATGGCCAGGTAAGGAGGGGTCGAAGGGCTTTCCTCTTTTCCCTCTCCTTGTTTGACCACAACAGGTTTAATTCTTTCTTAAAGTGGATGTACTGGCCAATTCAGTAGGTGTTTGATTACTTACTTGCTATGATCATAACAAGAACCAATCAGACAGGTTTTCTTGAGTTTAACAAAGAAAGAGGTTAACTTTATTGTACCTAAACCGAACTAATGAAAATAATAAACAAAATGCCAACTTTCACTCACGCACACACATTAGAGGTTTACACACACACAAATAGGTTACAGAATGGGGAAAGGTAGATTGATTGCGAGTCCATAGAAAAAGAGGGGGATACAGTCTGTGGTGTTTAGTGATTTGGCTGGCTTCTAGCTGAATTCAATGGTCCTGAGGCTTTTAGTTTGAAGAGGTAGATGGCTGGTTCAGTGGGTCTCTTGGAGACAGCGATATGGATGATTTCTTCCAGCGGGGTTTCTGATTGTAGCTGGAGTATGCAAAGGTGGTCAGTCAACAGGCTGGAGTTGAAGATTGCAAGCTGAAATGGAGAGAGAGAGAGAGAGAGAGACACCCCCCGCCCCCCATTTGGGTCATGCACACGTCAGAGTCCAGAAGCTTCTTCTTCAACTGCAGACAAACACAAGCTTAAAACCACAGACGGTGAGGGCTTGGCACATGACAGTCACTCAGTGATTCAAACATAGCAGTGTTTCTCTTCTTGTTAAAAACAGGTAGTTCCCTTAAACTAGAAATGCTGGAATCACTCAGCAGGTCTGGCAGCATCTGTGGAAAGGGAAGCAGAGTTAACGTTTCGGGTCAGTGACCCTTCTTCCGAAGAAGGGTCACTGACCCGAAACGTTAACTCTGCTTCTCTTTCCACAGATGCTGCCAGACCTGCTGAGTGATTCCAGCATTTCTTGTTTTTGTTTCAGATTTCCAGCATCCGCAGTATTTTGCTTTTAGTTCCCTTAAACTTCCTGGGTCTTGGTTCATGCTAGGAAATGAGCAGCCATTTCATCTCCACCTCACAGGCCTTTGCAATGTAGAATACAATGTTGCAAATTAGGTAACCATCCTAAACTGCTAGCAAAGCCAACTTTTTATGTTCTTTTTTACATTTCTTCAAAAAAACATAAATTCAGATGTCCAGTCAATGGATTAAAGAAAATTATTATTCAACAAAGCACATTGGCATGCCAGTATCATATAGGATACTAAATAGTTTTCAACACTTTTCCCACCTTTGGTTTATCCCTCTAGGCTGCTTTTTAAGATAAAGCTGTGTTACTTCTCACCTCTGGGTAGGAGACGCTTTGGTCTCTCCCCCATGGTGATTGCACAATGGCCCAGGACGTGGCTACTTCGCACCTTGTTTGTTTCAGAAGAAGACATTTAATTCAGGAATGTTTCAGGATGGGTGTCGGATGAGTGCAATTGACACCTGTTAGCTTTGAAGATTTTCCTTTGTCCCTGTCGGACAGTTTGAATATGCAAAAGCCCAAACCCTTTTTTCTTCAGTGGCCTTTTTGAAGCATTGGTTTTTTTTTAAAGAAAGGTCCATTTTAAAAAGACAAAGTCAGTTTTTATATCTCCTCAGAGTTTGTTCATAATTTTTGTATCATTGCACTTCTTGTGTGTGTGACATCGCCCCAGAAGGGAAAAATTAAATTCCTTGGATTTCATTTTATGTTGTTTGATATTTGGGGTTTAGAAAGAAAGAAAATATAGAGCCACACAACTACACTTTCATTTGATTCACTCCTCAATCATACAACTGCTACGGCTGACATTACTTCTAACAGCCATTTCATGTTCAAGTTTATGTTTTTTCATCATCCTTCCTTTGGATGAGGTACCATTAAATAAATGCATTTCTTTTGGCAATGTGTTGTCAAATGGGGTTGCAGTTTCTCTCGCGTCAGTTTCTACTATTTTGGGAATATTAATTTCAATACCTATGTGATTGTTGATGAACCTTGTAGTACGCAAATTTCTGTTACTACTAGTTGCAAGGTTCCCTGTCTGTACAAGCTTTGACCCCTTAACTGCTGCTTCCACAATATGTGGCTGTAACCATTCAGGTTCTGGCACATTGTTAGTTCTTATTTCTAGGTGATGGTGACTGATAAATTGTTTTTTTAAGCCCTTGCGCAGTGTCTGGGATTTCCTCCTGCTCCCTGTTCTTGCTGAGTTCTGAATCTAAATTGTTGGGTTTGATTAGTTTTGGATTTGGAACCTGATCATTTGATTCTTCAGTGGGTAGATCCATACCGACCTCGCTTTTAGTTTTTTTTGAGATTTTCACAAGTGTGTTTCACTTTAGGGTATGTTACTTTCCCTTTTCCTTCAGAGATAGGTTTTTCCCTAATTTGCTTCATGCTGTCTTGGACACTACTGCTCACAGGCAGTTGTCCAATTTCCAGTGCACGCCCCTATGGCACTTCAACTAGGCGAGGCATCTCTCTCATTCTAGGCTTTCCTGTTTGGGAACTTTACTCGTCCTGATTTAAAGGTTTAGAAAAGGTTTTAGCTAACCATATCGCTGGTGCTTTTCCCTCAACTTTTGTGGCTTTTACCTCAGCTCCTTTAAATGTTTTTGTCTGTATCTGGGCCTTTTTAAATTCTTCTGGCTCTATTGCCCCCTGTGGATTTTTTGGGACTTCCCTAGCCTTCTGCAGCTGTACAGAGCTTGTTTGTTCCCCTCAGTTTCACCAGTCTCCGTGGATTGTTCTGTACCCTCTGGGTACAGTAATGTGCTTCCTGCCAAGTCATTGCCTAGCAATAGGTCTACTCCCTGCATGGGTAAGCTCAAAATGATCCTGGCTGTCACTATTCCCGTGACCAACTTACTCTGTAGGAAAATGTTAACTAAGAGAACCTTCAAGCATTTGCCAGTAAGCCCTTTTACCAATAGTGTGGTATCTGACCTGCTTTCCAGTAGCATTTCTGTAAATTTGGCCGGCAGTAGGGTTTGAAAACCTCGTATCCTGGAGGATAATTATCTTCTTTCCTAGTTCATCAGACACAAAAAGTGTCATATTTTCTTTGTGTAAAATGTTCTGATATGTGCTCTCCTCTTGAGTTATAATAGAACACAGGCTTACCACTTTCAAAGCCACAGACACAGGCTTGACTGCAGCACCTCCTGTTGGTTTTTTGGCATACCAACAATTTGACTGGACATATCCAGATTTGCCACATTGGAAACAATTTTGGCAGATGTCTACCGGTTTATCAACTGGGTTCCTTTTAAAAGTTGCAGAGTAGTCTTGTTATCCTCCCCTACTCTCCTTTTCTCTTGAGCCCATTTCTGCTTCATCTGCATCCCTGCTATCTCCCCCTAGCTTGTAAGATTTACCAGACCCAATTTAATTCTGAGTTAGGGATTTGTGAATTAATTCATAATCATTGCACGTTTTTGCCGCTTCCCTTATCCTTGTGACTTTTTGTTCTTCAATGTGGATTCTTATACTACTTGGGATGCTATTTTAAAATTCTTCCAGCAACATAACATCTCTCAAATTTTCATATGAGGGTTCTAGCTTGAGAGATCGTATCCAGCGATCAAAAGTCATATGTTTAATTCTTTCGAATTCAATGCAGGTCTGTGTGGATCTTTTCTGGGCGTGTCTGAATTTCTGTCTATATGCTTCCGGTAACAGCTCATATGCATCTAAAATTGCAGTTTTGGTTTGTTCATAATCAAAGGAACTTTCTTTTGACAACAGAGAAAAAGCTTCATGAGCCCGATCCACGAACTTGCCTTGTAAGAGGAGAGTCCAAAATTCATTTGGCCATTTTCATCTGGTAGCTATTTTCTCAAATTAGATGAAATATGACTCAACCTCCTCCTCATTAAATTTTGTCACTAGTCTTGAGTGTCTCAGCACATTAAAGTTTTGCTCTGAATTGGGGATAAGGTTAAGAGTGGCTAGCAGAATTTGTATTTTGGATTCATAGTCTCTGTATCTCAAACGTTCTGGCTGCTTCCTTTCTTTGCTCTCTCTCCTTCTAAAACTACATCTCCCCCTTTTCAACTGCCCCCAATTTGTTATGGCCACATGTTGAGGTTTGGGTAGTTCCTACTGTTCAACTCCCACCTGACTGCAGCAAGTGTGTTTTATATTAAGGCTTAATCCCTTGGTGTTTATTTGTCAAATAAACAAACAGCCACAGGTTTTCTTGTAGGTTTAAAAACAGAAAATCAATAGTTTATTGATCAATACCCCTTATCCTGAAATTGTTGCAACCACATCCATTTGCGCACACACAAACAGAGACAGAGAGGGAAAAAGGAATAAGCGATTATAAATTGGGGGGAGAAAGGGGTAGGTTTCGGGGGAGGTCACGGTTAAGCTGTTGAATTCTCTGGGAAAAAGAATTCTAGTTGGTTGCAGACCTGAGATGATTGTAGACTTCTCTCTTGGCTGAAAGTTCAGTTAAAGTCAGTGGATCATTTTTCGTTGACTGTTGTATAGCGTAGATATAGAATTCTACAGCGGGACCGGTGCCTTCTGGTTTGCTGGAGACAAGCTTCTGGCTGTTGTTTTTCTTTTCTTCTTTGGTCTCTCTCTCTAGGCTGCTTTTTAAGGTAAAGCTGTGTTACCTCTCACCTCCAGGTAGGAGACACTTTGCACTCTCGCCCATGGCAATCGCCTAACAGCCCAGCACGTGGCTACTTCACACCTTCTTTGTTTCAGAAGAAGGCATTCAATTCTGGAATGTTTTATGATAGGTGTAGCATACGTGCAATTGACACCTCTCAGCTTTGAAGATTTTCCTTTGTCCCTCTCAGACAGTTTTAATATACAAAAGGCCAAATCCATTTTTCTCTGGCAGCCATTTTGGAGCATTGTTCACTTTTTAAACAAAGGTCCATTTAATTTAAAGGCAAAGTCAGTTTTTATAATTCTTCAGATTTTGTTCATTTTTGTATCATCGCACTTCTCGTGTTTGAGACACTGGGCAGAATTTTCATTTGAATAGGTCATTGAACAAGATTAGATAGATAATGTGTAGCATATTAGGTCCTTCCCACCAATACAGAAACAAGTATTTTCAGTTCCTTTTAATTTTTATGCTCAATCATTTCTGAAGAGCATGAGACATGGAGAGTGAGAAAATCTCTATTAATATACCATATTAAGTACAAAAATATTTAGTTCACTTTTTTGTACAAAATAGGTTTCAGTATTATTAGGATAACTTTGATAGCAGACCTGCTCTATCCTTGGCATCTGACCTTTATACTGACCCTTCAATGGTGGCAGTAACACAGAAATACACCAGATTAATATGGAAATGATAATACATTAACAAGTTACTGTTTTTATACAATGTTACACAAAATCACTATTAGTATGCTTTCTCAAGGCAATGCTGACAATTGATAAAGTTCTGTCCTCCATATTTTTTGAACTTAAGAATTTTGTGCTACACATTGAGAATTTCAAGCTTATGCGCATCATTCAAGCTCATACCAGTTTGATAGAGGACCCAAATACTCAAATCTATAGGGTCAAAGATTACTCAATATAACATAATTAACATTTTTTACAAAGTTACAACAATGGTACAATGGTGATGAGGTAAGGTACATGTTTCTGAAATTAATCCTTTATGCATCACCCATCGAACAATGAATAAACATGTCCCATGACATTTAACATAAAATTGTTTCCAGTTTATTCTGTCAAAGAAGGGATTAATACAAATTAAAAAGTATTCTATGTACCCTTGTGAAAATACTGAATGCCCATTCTTGGATAATTGTGATGAATATGTAATCCAAGGGATATGGATGTAGGCAACAAGATTTACCTTACTCATTCACTGGTATGTTTTAAAAATAAAAATTTGCATGCTAAGTAATTATATATTGTTAAACATTCAATGTATAGAAAAACACAGCAGTGCTGCATATTTTTCTGAAAAATACTATACTCAAAATCACATGGCTCTTAATTAGTATTTCTAGAAGTCATTTCTGAACACAGGACAGATAGAAAATACTATAAAGCAGATGTTATGATTTTTTTGTTCCATTCCACAGACTCCTTTTTTCTGTGTCCTATTATTATTCCCCAGTGTATCGGGGCAGTCGTTTTTCTTTAAAAGCATTAAGTCCTTCAATCCTGTCTTTTGTTGGAATCACCTGCAATTTAAAAGAAAAAGTTGTGATTCTGAATTCAGTCTTCCTGGATTCAGGCTAGGCAAGGTAAAGCTGAGGCAGACTCTGGAGAGTTGAATTACTGCCCTCTGTCCTGACCTTTGCACTGTTTATTTTCTGATTTACCAATACAACCACAAAAGATGTTTGTTGCTCACAGCGTGACAACATTGTCATGTACGATGTGTGCAATAACTATCTTGTGAAAAAGCTGAAATTTTCTGTATACAACTGTTGGAAATTGTGTTTCATCCTTTTCCTGCAGTTTCATCTAGAGTCCTGAGTCAATGTTTGGCTTTCTGAACACCTCTTAGTACTTTCCACTAAATAATGGCCAAGAATAATTCCATTATGATGTGATAGATTCTGACAGTGCAGCTGACTTTCTGGGAAAGAATGTGTTGGAAACACTATAAAGTTGCTGAACTCAATCCACTTGGTTCAAAAGCAATGTGAATATGCCCAAGCTGCTTCCAAAATGTTGGTCTGAATATATGCTGCTGCTCACACTTCATACTTGGTGCCTTGTCATTCTGTCAACTCCATATAAACACAGAAGGAAAGCAATAAAGGAAATAAGCTGAAAACACAGCATTATACGTTTCTTAAACAGTGGATGATTGTATTGCTAAAATTCTGAAGGAAGGGACAAGTAATGCATTTTTAAAATTGACTATATCAATAATTCAGGCAAATGTTTTGGATGCTAAAAATACAGGTGTACAGGATAAATGGTCATCGATAATTATCACTTCTTTCAAAATTGCTTGAAGTTTATTATTTTGCTTATTTTCCCTTCTCTCTGAAATTCCATTAAGTAAATGACAGCAATTATTCATGGCGCTGACATAAAACCAAAGTAGCAGAGCCTTTAATATTAAAGGCCATTGTAATCATACTGAACAATTTTTAGGCAGGCTAGGTTGCAGGGAAAGCCAAGAATCATCTGCTTCAAAATTTCTGGACAAACTTCAGTACATTGACTTGTTAGGAAAGTTTACACAGCAGTAGTCAGTACACCCACTATATTGTGAATTTCTGTAATATATTATTTCTTTTAGTTCAAAATCAAATTTAAAAAGGTAGACAACAATAATAAGGTTTTTGCTTCACTGGTCATGCCATCTCTATTTAGAAACCTGATAAAGTGCTTTCAATAAACACTAAAAGCTAAAAATTCAGGTTACAAGGGGATGCAAATCTGGTATGATTCGGGATGAAATACAGATCTGCCAGATTTACACTCCATGTGAGAATTTTGGATCTCCCACAAATGTGCACCAGAAAGCCTGGGGGTTAGGTGCTTCTTATGGCTCTCTTGTTAAGTGCTGAACTAACTTTGGAGGTAGTCAGGGGATGTTCCCAGATTATGCTGGGCATTCCACCTAACGTATGCCTGACAGGCCTTGTTCTTGGCCTTAAGGAGTTCTCAAGATCAAAAGAATAGTTTGTAGTGCAGGAAAGAAGCCAGGGGTTATCATTCAGGATGATCCTGAAGTAATGAGCATTTCTGGTAGTGGACAGCCGGACCCGATAGTGCTTTATGTGGTCCAGCCAGATCTGACGATGAACGAATAAACCAGATGTCTGCCACAGTCTTTCAATTCTGCATCTCTTGGACTTAAGGAAGTGGAGAGGGGGGCCTGACAAGGGGGAGCAAATAGAGTGGAAGAGATTACAGGTTTTATTAGGATCGAAAGGGGTAGGAGGATATGGGTGGTAAGAGATACAAGGAAGTGGTCAGAGATAGCCTTGATTGCGATTCAGACCATGTGAGGTGAGAGGCCATTTAAGATGGCAAAGTCAACAGGCTGGTTGTGAATGAGTAGGAGAGTTTATATGGAGGGAGAGGTTTAGGCAGGTAAGAAGGGCAATTAAATCAGAGGAAAGAGGGCAACGTGAGTTGACATGGAGATTGAAATCACCAAAGTTGAGGAGTCGCTCAGTACAGTGGCTGAGGGAGGGTATATCAAGGATTAAGTCAGGATGGGGCTTGTGAGGGCAGTTCAGAGTGAGAATTTCAAAGAAGTGAGAGCGATGGAACAAGGTGAGGTGCTAGAAGGAGAAGAAAATTCCAAAGGACATGTGGGAGGGACTAAGATGTGATTTGGTGAGGCAGGTGGTGGAATGTTTAGCCAGGTGGAGAAGCTTCAGTAAGGCAAAGGTGTCACCAGTCATAATCTAAGTTTCACTCAACCCAGGATGCCAATGCAATCATCTACAACATTTTTTAATCCCCTCAGTTAGTTTCTGTCATGTATTATTCCTAACCAAAGATAAGTGACCCACTGTTGGTACTCTGCCAATGCTGCTTTGGAATGAGTTGCTTGGAAGAGCCCCTCCACTTGGGGTTGTCCTGCCCCATGGCACTTACAGCCCCTCAAAATATTAGCTTCATTTCTTGTACACTACTTTAAGAATTTGCTAATCACTGCATCTGAAGATGTTTAACAGCGCATAATTTTGCCAGTCTAATACAGGGTATGAATCCAATTAATATTAACACAACTCAATGATACATAAAGCATATTCAGCTTCAGAAATGAGAGCAATTTCTAAACTGAAATTACTATTGTTGGGACTACAGCTTGTGGCTCTTCAATTATAATGTTTGTTCTGCTCAGATGATACTTCTAATGGGATGCTACGCTTGTTGAGATAATGAAATCAGAAGGATTAAATATAATTTGAATAGTCCATCAAATAAGGATTTAATGTATAGCAGAGCCATTTTAAATGGCATGGTGGTGCAGCTCACTGGCACTTCCACAAAGGGTGACATGACTCATACCCACAATATTCATACAGTGTGGTAAGTAGCAATCTCAACTATACCTATTCTGACAAGGTGCTGAGCAGAAGCCAGGTGATTCCCAAATGAAGAAGAGCACTTTTAAACATGTAGTTGCAAAGCAGCAATGGCAATGACTAAATAGCAGGTTACTTATCTGTTCTTTTAGCCAGGAATGGTAAATGACAAAAGATGAACTGAGGGGAAAGAGGTAAAAAATGCAGAAAATAATAGTGCAAAACACAATAGTTCTGCATCTTAAGGATAAGCTGTGGAAAAAAGTCTGTGAAGCTCCCATAGCAATAGTCTTTTGGACCTCCATTGTTTTCTGATAATTTGAAAATAACTGCTTTATGTTTTAAGGATCAGAACTAGAGCCATAATTTGTGTGCACCACTCAAATGTCATCATGGGTGATGTTAGTATTGGAAACACAATTTACCGGTTGTGCTTCTCTATTATGTAATAACATACTATTGGAAAAATGCCTTGTTTTCTCTTAATGGCAAACACAGCTAAAATATGAACTACATATACATACACAAACACAGACTTTCAACTTATACCTGATCATAACAGGCCTCTTCTATTGCTAAACCAGTTTTCAAATCAACCTGGAAAGGAAAAAAACAGTTGAGAATAGTTTCTGAAAATGACACATTTTACTATCTTTAAGTACTGACCAAAATTATAAACACATAAGTTAACTAAGTTACAGTCCTTTATGAACACTTTTTGATCTGTTGAAATGTCTTAATGCACCTTATCTAGATGAGCCATATTTTCATCAGCGCAAATTATAAACCGTTTTGTGACTAAAAAAGACACCTTCAATAAATACTGTGCTATATGCCAACCATCTTCAGTTTCAGGGCCTGGTTAGCAGGCCAACATTTTCTAACAAACATTAGCACAGATCGGATGTGCATGTGACACTCAAAGAAAGCCATCAGTGAAAGTTCTGTGCCCTGTCATCTTGCTGCTTGCTTTCCACAGGGAGAATAATAAAAATGTTGACCCTTTTGGGTACAGTGTCTGTCTTTTACTTGATGCATGTGTGAAGCACCTTGGGACATTTTTCTATTTAAAGGCACGGTGCAAATTAATTTGTTATTGATGTGGCACATGTCATAAGGGTGACTTGGAAAGATCCACCAGCATAAAACCTTCATGGTGGGCTCATCTCAGATATTGCTCAGATTCAGAAATGCTGGTACTCCCATAAGTGGTCTCCACACTTTACTTCCAGGAGGTGTGCCTGTACTGACTAATTTCTAATTCTACAATAGTGTAATATGCAATTGCAACAATAGTTCTCCCTTGTGATCTGAACTAGAGACACACCTTTCACACGCCCTCACACATGCACGCTTCCAATCTTTCAGCCAACGGACTGAAAACACGTAAGTGAAACAAGGCCAGATATGAATCATTAGGTGAAAATAGTTAACAGTTACAATCAAAACTCATTAAGATTTGAATTGGATAGTCTCCAAAATTGCCGCCGGGATCACAATGCATGATTACCCCGTGCTGTTCAAAGTGATGCAGCCAGCACACAAACTTTGTGCCACCTGCTAAATACAATGATTGTGATATGCAGCCCAGCTGTTGAATGGCTGCACACCTCAGCAGGGGGTCCAAGTTAGTGTGAGGTTCGCACCACTTAAAGCCAAATTGCACCTCTTAAAGGTGTTCTGGCTGCAGGAGGAGCTGGAATTGGCTAAAGAGTTGAAGACCAGGACGAACCTACAAAAAAATGGAGCAATTGACCAGACATCATGTCCCAAGGTTCTTCAATGCCACGCTGGAAGCACTGGTGCATTTTTTTTCATTTGTTCCTGGGATGTGGGCGTCGCTAGTTAGGCCCGCATTTACTGCCTATCTCTAATTGCCCTTGAGAAGGTGGTGGTGAGCTGCCTTCTTGAACCGCTGCAGTCCATGTGGGGTAGTTGTACCTACAGTGCTGTTAGGAAGGGAGTTCCAAGATTTTGACCGAGCGACAGTGAAGGAATGGCAATATAGTTCCAAATCAGGATGGTGAGAGACTTGGAGGGGAACTTGCAGGTGGTGATGTTCCCATGCATCTGCTGCCCTTGTCCTTCTAGTTGGTAGAGGTCGTGGGTTTGGAAGGTGCTGTCCAAGGAGCCTTGGTGCGTTGCTGCAGTGCATCTTGTAGATGGTACACACTGCTGCCACTGTGTGTCGGTGGTGGAGGGAGTGAATGTATGTGGATGCGGTGCCAATCAAGTGGGCTGCTTTGTCCTCGATGGTCAAACTTCTTGAGTGGTGTTGGAGCTGCACCTATCCAGGCAAGTGGAGAGTATTCCATCACACTCCTGACTTGTACCTTGTAGATGGTGGACAGGCTTTGGGGATTCAGGAGGTGAGGTACTCGCCGCAGTATTCCTAGCTTCTGACCTGCTATTGTAGCCATGGTATTTATATGGCTACTCCAATTCAGTTCTCGTCAATGGTAACCCCCAGGATGTTGATAGTGGGGGATTCAGCGATCATAATGCCATTGAATGTCAAGGGGAGATGGTTAGATTCTCTCTTGTCGGAATTGGTCATTGTCTGGCACTTGGTGGCACGAATGTTACTTGCCACTTATCAGTCCAAGCCTGGATATTGTTCAGGTCTTGTTGCATTTCTACACGGACTGTTTTCGTATCTGAAGAGTCGCGAATGGTGAACATTGTGCAATCATCAGCGAACATCCCCACTTCTGACCTTATGATTGAAGGAATGTCATTGATGAAGCAGCTGAAGATGGTTGGGCCTTGGACACTATCCTGAGGAACTCCTGCAGTGATGTCCTGGAGCTCAGATGATTGATCTCCAACAACCACAACCATCTTACTTTGCGCCAGGTACAACTCCAGCCAGCGGAGCGTTTCCCCCGATTCCTATTGACTCCAGTTTTGCTTGGGCTCCTTGATGCAATACTCGGCCAAATGTTGTCTTGATGTCAAGGGTAGTCACTCTCATCTCACCTCTTGAGTTTAGCTCTTTTGTCCATGTTTGAACCAAGGCTGTAATGAAGTCTGAAGTTGAGTGGCCCTTGCGGAACCCAAACTGAGCGTCAGTGAGCATCATTGCTAAGCAAGTGCCGCTTGATGGCACTGTTGACGACACCTTCCATCACTTTACTGATGATTGAGAATAGACTGATGGGGCAGTAATTGGCTGGGTTTGACTTGTCCTGCTTTTTGTGTGCAGGATATACCTGGGCAATTTTCCAATTGCCGGATAGATACCAGTGTTGTAGTTGTACTGGAATAACTTGGTTCGGGGCGCAGCAAGTTCTGGAGCACAGATCTTCAGTACAATTTCTGGAATGTTGTCAGGGCCCATAGCCTTTAAAGTATCTAGTGCCTTCAGTCGTTTCTCGATATCACACAGAGCGAATCGAATTGGCTGAAGACTGGCATCTGTGATGTTGGGGACTTCAGGAGGAGGCCGAGATGGATCTCAACTTGGAACTTCTGGCAGGAGATTGTTGCAAATGCTTCAGCCTTATCTTGTGCACTGATGTGCTGGGCTCCCCCATCATTGAGGATGGGGATATTGGTGGAGCCACCACCTCCAGTTAGTTGTTTAACTGTCCACCACCATTCATGACTGGATGTGGCAGGACTGCAGAGCTTAGATCTGATCCGCTGGTTATGGGATCGCTTAGCTCTGTCTATCGCATGCTGCTTACGCTGTTTGGCACGCAGATAGTCCTGGCTTGTAGCTTCACCAGGTTGACACCTCATTTTGAGGTATGCCAAGTGCTGCTCCTGGCATGCCCTTCTGCACTCTTCATTGAACCAGGGTTGGTCCCCCGGCTTGATGGTGATGGTAGAATGGAGGATGTGCCGGGCCATGAGGTTACAGATTGTGGTTGAGTGCAATTCTGCTGCTGCTGATGGCTCACAGCACCTCATGGATGCCCGGTTTTGCATTGCAAAATCTGTTCGAAATCTATCCCATTTAGCACGGTGGTAACGCCATACAACACGATGGAGAGTATCCTCAATGTGAAGGCGGGACTTCGTCTCCAGAACGACTGTGTGATGGTCACTCCTACCAATACGGTCATGGACAAATGCATCTGTGGCAGGCAGACTGGTGAGGACGTGGTCAAATATGTTTTTCCCGCTTATTGGCTCCCTCAGCACCTGCCACAGACCCAGTCTAGCAGCTCTGTCCTTTAGGACACGGCCAGCTCGGTCAGTAGTGGTGCTACCGAGCCACTCTTTATGATGAAGGCCCCTACCCAGAGTACATTCTGCGCCCTTGCCATCCTCAGGGCTTCCTCCAAGTGGTGTTCAACACGGAGGGGTACTGATTCATCAGCTGAGAGGTGGGGGCAGGGGGGGGGGGTGGCGGGTGCGGTAGGTGGTAATCAGCAGGAGGCTTCCTTGCCCATGTTTGACCTGATGCCAGGAGACTTCATGGGGTCTGGAGTCGATGTTGAGGACTCCCAGGGCAACTCCCTCCGGACTGTAGACCACTGTGCCTCCACGTCTGCTGGGTCTGTCCTGCCGATGGGACAGGACATACCCAGGGATAGTGATGGCAGTGTCTGGGACATTGTAAGGTATGATTCAGTGAGCATGACTATGTCAAGCTGTTCCTCGACTAGTCTGTGGGACAGCTCGCCCAACTTTGACACAAACCCCCAGATGTTAGTAAGGAGGACTTTGCAGGGTCGACAGGGCTGGGTTTGCTGTTATCGTTTCCGGTGCGTAGGTCGATGCCGGGTGGTCAATATGGTTTCATTCGTTATTGACGTCGTAGTGGTTTGATACTACTGAGTGGCTTGCTAGGCCATTTCAGAGGGCATTTTAAAAGTCAACCACATTGCTGTGGATCTGAATTCGCATGTAGGCCAGACCAAGTAAGGACAGCAGATTTCCTTCCTTAAAGGACATTAGTGAACCAGATGGGTTTTTACGACAATCGACAATGGTTTCATGGCCATTAGACTAGCTTTTTAATTTCAGATTTTTGTTAATTGAATTCAAATTCCACCTTCTACTGTGGTGAGCTTCAAACCTATGCCCCCAGTACAATACCCTGGGTCTCTGGGTTACTCGTCCAGTGACAATAACACTATGCCACCGCCTCCCCTTAGGAGAGTGTTTCTCTTTCCTAAGGACCTGGATTTAGTGCTGAAAGATGTTTAATAACCTCAAGCGTGGTCAAGGTCAGTTAGTGCATCCTCACATGCCATATTCTGCCCACTGCAGCAATGCCGCAGGTCATGCACTCACTGTCACAAATTCCACACACTGCCAGATAGATATTCAACTGTGGCAGACACATCACCAAAACACAGTACATCACACTCTCCTTTCTCCATTACAGAACTAAGTGGTCCATAGTGGGTGGCAGCAGCAGCTAACTGTTGGGGTCAGGCACAGCTGCATGTGCTCACCCCCATGAAGGAGACGATGCTGGCCATCATTGGAGGGGCCATCACTGAGGCAGTAGCGGAGATGAAATCATCAAGGATGATGGTGTGTTCCTGCCTAATCCACCTTCTCACATCCCTCCTCATCCTTATTCTGCAATCAGTTATGATTTACAAGCTACAGATGGTATTAAGAATGCACCTCTCGCTTTCTCCTACTTCTCTCACCCCAACCCTGCCCTTCTGCCTTTATGCTTTCATACTGCTGTCTGACCAGGCAGTGGTTCAGGAGACTGAAGACCTATAGGATGAAGAGACTGATGAATAAGAAACACAATCATTATCTGGCACTGGGCCATATTTTATGCCCATGGCGGGGATCCCGTTGCAGGGCTGGAAAGCCAGGGGCAGCCCTGCCTCTGCAGTTCAGGGAAACGCCTGCCACACTTTTCGGGACTCGGGCAATTTAACAGCCCGATGGCGGAGTTCCCGTCCCTTTAAAATATGGGAGCCTGCCTCCAAGAGCTGCTGACTAATTGGAGGGCCGGTAGCTCTTCAGTCTCAGCAAAACCACCGTGGTGGCCACTACTAGTACTGCAGCTGGCCCAGACTAGCCAGCATGGAGGCAGTCCCAGAATGAAAGTAAGTTAATGCGACTCGCCGGGGCAAGTCAGGCAGGGCCCAGCAGGTGGGTGGGAGTGGGTCTTTTTCCGGGGTGACCCTTGCTGCCGGGGGGCCCTTCATGGGTCACAGGGTGCCTAATCAGGAATACGAGAATATAATACAAGAAATCAACCTGAAGAGTTATAAAAATGGACTTTTCTTTTAAAAAATGGACAGTGTGCTTCAAAATGGCCATCGAAGGTCAAACGACCTGGCCTTGTATATTCAAACTGTCTTACCGTCTGGCAAGGACAAAAGGATACATTCCAAAGCTAAGAGGTGTCAATTAAACGTATCCTGAACCCATCAAGAGACATTTTTGAATTGAATGGGTTCTTCTGAAACGAAGGAGGTGTGAAGGAGCCACATCCTGAGCCATTGTCGATATCGCAGGGGGGGAGGATCTATGTCTCCCAAATGAAATAAAATGTGATAGACTTTTAGCTTAAAAGGTAGCTCTTTAGCAAGAGAGAGTTCTACACTTCAACTTGTGCAATAGAGAACTGGAAGTGATTGCGTGTCTCTATACTGAAAAATCAACCAATAAAGACATCGACAAACACCCCAGGCCTGCAACTTTTAAAAGAAATTGACTTCTGAGAAGGTCCAACAGGTTTACCGTGAACCCCGAAACCCTACCTTACTTCAAACCACTTACCCCTTTCCCTCTCTATCTGTCTCTTGTTTGTGTGTGCGCGTGAGTGAATGTGAGAGTGGGTGCGGTTGCAACAATTTTTGAAGAAGGCTTAATAATTAATTATTCTTCTGTTTTAAACCTACAAGAAAACCTATCGCTGTCTGTTTATTCAACAAATAAAACACAACGGAGTTAAAATCTTAATATCAAAACCACTTGCTGCGGTCAGGTGAGAGTTGAACAGTGGGGACCACCCATATCCCTCACCACGTGGCTGTAACAGCATGCACACACAAATGCCTGGTGCACTGGCTAACCTGCCAGAAAGCCTGCTGTCACAATCAAGGAGTATGGAGGAGTTTAGCTCCAATGCGACACAGAGTTTTGTGCAGAGCTTAGGGCCCACATTTTCCAGTGTGGAATGGTGGCAAACTGCATGAGAACGCTTGCAGAGCCAACCATGATGCAGAGTCTGGGGGCCAATGTCTCAGCTTCCATTGCAGTACAAGCAAAAGTGTCTCAGTGCTGCAGATGAAGCTCAATTTGAGGTCATGAACTCTCAGCTTGTTGTCATGCGGGCTCAGTCTGCTGCCGTCACTGCTGCAGATAAAAGTGCTTAAGGGGCTTTCAGGGTCTCACAGCAGTGCAGTGATTTGTCCTCCAACAGATTACTAGGATTGCTGAGGTGCTGCCACAGGGAGTGGCAGTGGCTCCATGGTGCACGAATCTGCTGTCCTCTTTCAGGACGACAGCATTCATGCTCTCAATGCTGCCACTCTGCCAGTGCACTTGCTATTGCCAGCTAGCCAGCCCAAATGCTGCTGCCACACCAAGGTGGTGCAGTCTGAAGTTGGGCCTGCTAGGTCAAGAGCTGCTTGAAGCTGTCCTTCAAGGCCATCTGCAGTATTGCTTATTAAAAGCCAGCAGCCTTCCACCAGTCCTGCTGCAGCCATTGAGGTAGCACTGCTTAGGGGCACTAGGCTAGGCAAAGGCACCCACAGAACAGGCACTAAGGGAAAGCACAAGGGTGATTAGTTGAGGTTTGTGTTGATTATTCACTGTTCTGTTGGATAAAACTGGAATGGAATGGTTGTCTTGTGGTGACTTTTATTTCAAGAATGTGGTCAAAAGGACACTGATGGTCAGTAACTCAAGGATGGTAAGGTGTGGGACTGTTGGACAATGCAGATCTGTGGTTGTATTCACATGAATTCGAGTCAAATTAGGCACTCACGAACTGTGGATGTACCAACTGCCTCCTCACTATCTCCTGCTCTTCCTCCTGAAGTGGTCACCAAATCCTTGGTAGCAAAGGGTGTGCCCTCAAGATGGCCAGGCTGTGGAGAATGCGCATACCAACACAAATCGGGACACCTCCTGCGGCAAGTACTGGAGGGCCTCTCCAGAGCGGTTGAGGCAGCAAACCTTTGCTTCAGACCCCAATTATCTACTTGATGATATTCCTCGTGGCAGCATTGCTGTCATTATTTATGTGCTGGCCACATATGGTTGGATTGCAGAGGAGAGTCACGAGTCAGGTAGAGAGTGCATAGCGCTTGTTGCCCAGTAGTTACCCTCTGGTTTGACCTGGTGGCTGAAAGATTGTTAAAACAGCAGATTGCTGCAGGATGAATGCATCATGACTGCTGCTAGAATAGCAGGCATTCATGAGCATGACGCACTGAGCATGGTTGCACACCAACTGCACATTGAGCGAGATGTAATCTTAGCAGTTGTGGTACATCTCAGCATTGAGATGAAATGCCTGCAAAGCCACATGTGTGCAGTTCTTGGCAGCCTGACCATGGGGAAACTTGCCATCCTAGCAAAGCCATGTGTGTTCCACCTACTTCTCTCTGTTTGGAGAATACAATGAACTCCCCTGTCCTGGAATACAGAGCCTCTGTCACCTCTGATGCAGCAACAGATGGAATACTGTGAGATATGTTAGATGGAAATTGTTAGATATGTTGCCTGCTCCAGTCTGTAAGGATCCCGGCACTTGGAAATTCAGGGACACCATCAAGAACGTGCAAGGTTACGGGGAGAAGGCAGGGGAATGACATTAAGTGAATTGTTCATTTGGAGAGCTGGTGCAGACACAATGGGCTGAATGGCCTCCTTCTGCACTGTAATAATTCTGATTCTGTGAACTGCAGCACCATCCTTGCCCTGCTCTGAGGCTGCAGGCCTGGGTCCAAGAGGTGGCAGAGTTCTGTGAGCACCTCCTTTGTGAATTGCAGACGACATACACACTACTCCTGTTTAGATGAAGTAAAGAAATGTGCTCCCAGGAGACGCAAGATGGATAAGGTCTCCTGCTGAGAGCCTTCCGTCCCCCTTTAGAGCAGCTTGTCTTCTTATTTGCTGTCTCTGCACCATCTCTCTCTCATGCTGCAGCCCAAGGGGGACAGCTACTGTGACACCCATGATTGGGAGCAGGTGGTGTGCCCAGAGCCTTTGCAGTCACAATCAATGCCTTCCCCACGTGCAGCACCACTTGCTGCAGACTTCTTCAACTGTAACTAACTCCTTAAATCACACTGCACTTTCACAAACTCAAACAGAACCAGTAAAAATTAAGCAACAACTAACCTGCAAGTTGATGATGATCCTTTTAAGCAGCATTGGTGGTGATGGTGGTGTGTGGGGTCTTTCATGCAGCTGAACGCAAGTTCAGCTGTGCGTGTTTAAGGGAGGGCTTTAACTAGAAGGAGGTTCAAAATGGGAGTGTTGTCATCAAATCAGTGTTGACCTACATTACTATCTGCCTACTCTGCACACTTCTGGTGCATGCTTGCAACACCCATGCTAACACCCTCACCAAGATGACATTTGATCTGGGTTGCACCAGAAATGAGCAGAATGGGCACAGATACAATTTTGGTACGAAACTAGCACCCATAGCACCAAAACCACAGAGTTATGTGGCCAAAAGCACTAGTCTTACTATATACTGCCCAGGCCTTTCAGTACACTATCCTGAATAAGCATGAATGTGATTTCTTTCTCTCCTTTTGTTCCTTTGGACCAAAGGAAGTGGGTGGCTCTCCCTCCAACTCCTCTGTTCAGTGATTCACCAACAGGTCTTTCAATAAAACCAGTTTCCTTACCCCCTCACTCCCACTCACGAGAGTGGATTCGCAGCAGAGACTCATGCTGGGATTAAATGACTAGGTCATTTAAGAGTAATAAGTTTGGATGTTTGTGGGATGCCTGAGATAACAACTGAACTACGGTCCCCAGTGAATGCCTGACTCACTAACAGAGAAACTCCTCTTTGCCTCATATGACCGTGAGGAGAATTTTAAACCAATGTGATCCCTCTTTAATTTAAAACACACTACTTAAATGCAATGCATTAACTAAATCCTTTTCGTGGGGAAAATAGTTAAGAAAACATCCTGAAACATGACACTGTGGTCAACTTCCATTCCACAGAAGGAACCATCTTCCTTGTTCCTGGCAGTGTCATTCTGCAGCAGATGGTAGAAATGTGTCTTGTGAAACAGAGGCAGTGAAGACTGGTCTCTTCTGACATGTCTAGGTACAGGTGGAGGCGTTTATAATTGAGTTCCCAGGGTTCAGACAAAACGCATCAAGTACCATTGCAGCTGCATTTGTGGTCCGTAATGAACTCCTCATCTGAAGCATGAAGTACATTTGGGACCTGGCAAACAATTCTCTCAGTAATTTGTAGTGTCATTTAAATACCCACAGCAAGTACAAATGCTGAAGGAAAGCATTAGCAACAAAAGACCACAGAAATGCTAAATGGCAGTGCCCCAAATAAAAAAACGAATGCATGAGGCAAAATTGTGCAACATTGAACATTAAGCACAAGACAAAACTTTTCCCATGTACCTATCTTAAAGAGGCTTGTTCAAGCAGGTTAGACTCCAAAAAGAGTTTCCAGCGCACAGTGGGTGGTCCTTTGTTCACAGTTGGGAATTCTGCTTATTGACATTATTTAAATAAAAACTGAATCCAAAATGAGGTTCAAGCATTCTGGTAACCAAAGCTTCATTTTCCCACAGAATATCAACTGTCAGAAATAGGGTGCAGCCGAAAGTGTTGCTTGCGGTCGCAGACTCCTGCCCACTGTCAGAAAAGGTTTCAAAGCATTGGTAGAGACTCGGAAATCAGGGCTTTGGTGTTTACTTCTTTTTACTTTATAGTCCACAGACTGTTGATCAAAAACCTGAGTTTTATGTACCTGTTAAATATTTACATAAAAACATAGAAGCAGGAGTAGGCCATTCGGCCCTTCGAGCCTGCTTCGCCATTCATTATGATCATGGCTGATCATCCAGCTCAGTAGCCTGTTCCCGCTTTCGCCCCATAACCTTTGATCCCTTTAGACCCAAGAGCTATATCTAACTCCTTCTTGAAAACATACAATGTTTTGGCCTCAACTGCTTTCTGTGGTAGCGAATTCCACAGGTTCACCACTCTCTGGGTGAACAAATTTCTCCTCATCTCAGTCCTGAAAGGTTTATTCCGTATCCTTAGACTATGACCCCTGGTTCTGGACTCCCCCACCATCGGGAACATCCTTCCTGCATCTACCCTGTCAAGTCCTGTTAGAATTTTATAGGTTTCTATGAAATCCCCCCTCACTCTTCTGAACTCCAGCAAATATACTAACTGACTCAATCTCTTCTCATACGTCAGTCCCACCATCCCAGGAATCAGTCTGGTAAACCTTTGCTGCACTCCCTCTATAGCAAGAACATCCTTCCTCAGATAAGGAGACCAAAACTGCACACAATATTCCAGGTGTGGCCTCACCAAGGCCCTGTATAATTGAAGCAAGACATCCCTGCTTCTGTACTTGAATCCTCTCGCTATGAAGGCCAACTTACCATTTGCCTTTTTACCGCCTGTTGCACCTGCATGCTTACCTTCAACAACTGGTGTACGAGAACACCCAGGTCTCGCTGCATATTCCCCTCTCTCAGTTTATAGCCGTTCAGATAATAGTCTGCCTTCCTGTTTTTACTACCAAAGTGGATAACCTCACATTTATCCACATTATACTGCATCTGCCATGCATTAGCCCACTCACTCAACTTCTCCAATCACCCCAAAGCCTCTTTGCATCCTCCTCACAACTCACCCTCCCACCCAGTTTTGTGTCATCGGCAAATTTGGAGATATTACATTTAGTTCCCTCATCTAAATCATTAATGTACATTGTGAATAGCTGGGGTCCTAGCACTGATCCCTGCGGTACTCCACTAGTCACTACCTGCCATTCGGAAAAAGACCCATTTATCCCTACTCTTTGTTTCCTGTCGCCAACCAATTTTCTATCCATCGCAATACATTACCCCCAATCCCATGCACTTTAATTTTACATGCTAATCTCTTATATTTAAATTGGTTCTGATGAAGGGTCATCCCCCTAAAACATTAACCCTATGTTTTTCTCCACAGATGCTGAATGTTTCCAGCATTTTCTGTTTTTATTTAAAATTGTGATTTTGTTTTAAACATTAGGTTCTCAGGAACATTATTGGTTCTTATACAATGAAAATGCATTCTTCAGGCTGTAATAAGATCCATTATGACAAGATTCAGGCATCAAAGTAATTCCCCAGCTTTTAAGGTAATCAGTCACATGATGTGATCTCAACCCAACTATGTAAATGGTCAATGTAATACTGGAATTTGGAGGAGCGAGGTGGTTTTGGAAGGAGATGGTAAGAGTTATTGAACATGGATTCAGGGTGAGCAAGACCAGCATTGGAGATGACCAAGGAGATGAGCAACAGGAGCACTGTGTTGTCCAGGAGTCCCCATCGAGTCCAAGAAACAATTTAATGAGTTAACTAGATCAGAAGAAGTACAGTTGCTGATTCACCTACATCCTGTGATGTACAATACCTCACCTCTCACTTTGTCTTGCCAAGTGTACTCCATCACATCTCTCCTCACTCAAGTTTCAACAGCACTCATCCTTTACTTTCTATGCACTTACTTGCCTTCCATTTAATCCAGCCATCAATGCCACTCACTCCAATTCTTATACAATGTGAGGCACCTGTCTGAAAGGCACCCTCAACAAATGCACTGCATCCATTTGGTTTTCACAATTCACAAGTGAGCATGAGCACATGCTGATGGCAAGGACAGCTGTGGAGAGTTTACATACAGAGTGCGCAATCCTAACCAAGTTCTGCTCAGCTGGACAGATCCTGATTCCAGGGAGCCAATGTAGAGAAGGAGAACAACAGAAGTACAGCAGCAACTTTGAGAAGTATTGACAGACGTGCCACGTAAGCTTTCCACAATAACGGAGAGTATGGAGAAGCCCAGCTCCAACAGAAGTGAATTGCGTGAATGTCTGTCATGGAGAGGGTGGCTGCCTCTGTGGCACTCCAAGCACAGTTCTCAAATGTGTCTATGCAGGCCATGACCATGGCCATCCAGGAGATGTTTGCCAACCTGAGTGAGGGATATGCATTGGGTGTATGCGTGGTTCAAGGACTGTTATGTGCAAAGAGTTTGGTGAGGTGGGGGGGGGGGGTGGTGGTGGTGGGGGGGGGGGGGTGTTGCTGTAATTTGTCCCAGGATTAGTCACTCGCTGAACTTACCAGCTATCTGGATAACCCCGACAGCAATGCAGTCAGTCGGTCTGGCAATGGGTGTCCCATCTTCATATTGCTCATTATCCTCAATTTACTTTTAGTCCTCAAAGTTCTCATCGGATGATGATTGATGAGCGTCTTAGTTGCACTCCACCTCTAATCCTTTCTACTGCACAACGTTGTGCAGGACACAGGACATCACCATAATTTTTGACACTGGTGAAGCCGATGGTTCCTCAGGGGAGTGCAGCCAGAGCAAAGTCTGTGGCACTACTGGTGGCTCAGCTTCACAGGAGGGGAGGACGAAGAGTGGAAGAGCAATAGTGATAGGGGATTCGATAGTCAGGGGATCAGACAGGCATTTCAGCGGCAGTAAATGTAACTCCAGGATGGCATGTTGCCTCCCTGGTGCTAGGGTCAAGGATGTCACAGAGCAGCTGCAGGACATCCTTTTGGGGGAGGGTGAACAGCCAGAGGCCATGGCCCACATTGGTGCCAATGACATAGGTAAGAAGAGGGATGAGGTCCTGAAAGTAGATTTTAGGGAGTTAGGAAGGAAATTAAAAAGCAGGACCTCAAGAGCAGTAATCTCAGGATTACTCATATGAATATACGAATTAGGAGTAGGCCACTCGAACCCTCGAGCCTGCTTTGTCATTCAATAAGTTCATGGCTTAACTGATTACTCCACATTTCCACCTATCTCTGATATCCTTCCACCCCCTTGCTTATCCAGAATCTATCTACCTCTTCCTTAAAAATATTCAATGACTCTGCTGCCACTGCCTTTTGAGGAAGAGAATTCCAAAGACTCACGATCCTCTGAGAGAAAAAAATTTCTCCTCATCTCTGTCTTAAATGGGTGACCCCTAGTTCAAAATTCTCCCACAAGGGGAAACATCCTCTCCACATTCACCTTGTCAAGACCCCTCAGGATCTTACATGTCTTAATCAAGTCGCCTCTTAGTCTTCTAAATTCCAGCGGATACATGCCTAGCCTGTCCAATCTTTCCTCATAAGACAGCCCATCCATTTCAGGTATTAGTCTAGTAAACCTTTTCTGAACTGCCTCTAACGCATTTACATCCTTCCTTAAATAAGGAGACCGGTACTGTACACAGTACTCCAGATGTCACGTGTCATAGTGCCACGTGCTAGTGAGCATACGAATAGGAAGATTGATCACATGGCTGGAAAATTGGTGAGGGAGGGCATCAGATTTCTGAGGCATTGGGACCGGTTCTGGGGCAGGTGGGACCTGTACAAGATGGATGGGCTACACCTTAATAGGACCGGAACTAATATCCTCGCAGGGAGATTTGCGAGTATTGTTGGGGAGGGTTTAAACTAGCTTGTCAGGGGGGTGGGAACCTGAGGGGGAGCTCAAAGTGCAAGGAAGTAAAGCTGCTAACAGGAGGTAGAAAAGTAGCAGTAACATTAGAAGGCAGGTGAAACAAAAGCGTCAACTAGGTTCAGAATGCAGAATAATGTCAAGACGACAAAGTAAAGAGCACTCTAGATGAATGCACGCAGCATTGGCAAAAAGGTAAATGATTTAAAGGCACAAATAGAGGTAAATGGGTATGATCTAATTGCCATTATGGAAACATGGCTATAGCGTGACCAAGACTGGGAACTGAATATTCACAGATATTCGACATTTAAGAAGGACAGGAAAAAAAAGGAAAAGGAGGTGGCGTTGCACTGATAATAAGGGATGGGATCAGTACATTACTAAGGGAGGTTCTCAGATTGGAAGAACAAAATGTGGAATCTGTTTAGGTGGAGCTAAGAAACAGCAAGGGAAAGCAAACATTGGTAGGGTTTGTTTATAGGCCACCAAACAGTAGTGGTAGTGTGGGGTATGGTATTAATCAGGAGATTAGAGAAGCATGTAGCATGGGTAATCCAGTAATTATGGGTGACTTCAATCTGCACATAGACTGGGTAAACCAAACGCACACTAATGCTGTGGAGGATGAGTTTCTGGAGTGTGTTAGAGATGCTGTTAACAGGATATTTTAGATCACAGAATCGTTACAGCGCAGGAGGAGGCCATTCGGCCCATCATGTTCGCACTGGCTCTCTGAAAGAGCAATTCCCTCAGTTCCATTCCCCTGCCTTCTCGCCATAACCCTGAACATTCTTCCTTTTCATATGACAGTCAAATTCCCATTTCAATGCTTCAATTGAACCTACCTCCACCATGTTCTCAGGCAGTGTATTCCAGACCTTAAACACTCGTTGCGTGAAAAAGTTTTTTCTCACATCACTTTTGCTTCTCTTACCAAATATTTTAAATCTCTGCACTCTCATTCTCAATCCATTGACGAGTAGGAAATGTTTCTCTCATCTACTCTGTCCCGACCCCTCATGATTTTGTATACCTCTATCAAATCACCTCTCAGCCTTCTGTTCTCCAAGGAAAACAGTCCTAACTTCTCCAATCTATCTTCATAACTGAAATTCCTCACCCCTGGAACCATTCTCATGAATCTCTCCTGTACTCTCTCCAATGCCCTCAAGTCTTTCCTCAAGTGCAGTACCCAGAATTGGATGCAATACTCCAGCTGAGGCTGAATTAGTGTCTTAGACAAGTTCAACATAACTTGTTTGCTCTTGTATTCTATGCCCCTATTAATAAAGCCCAGGATACTGTATGCTTTATTAATTGGGCTCTCAACCTGTCCTGCCACCTTCAATGACTTATGCACATATACACCTAGGTCCCTCTGCTCCTGCACCCCCTTTAGAATTGTACCATTTCTTCTATACTGTTTCTCCATGTTCTTCCTACCAAAATGAATCACTTCACATTTCTGTGCATTGAACTTCATCTGCCACCTGTCGGCCAATTCCACCAACTTGTCTATGTCCTCTTGAAGTTCGACACTGTCCTCCCTCACAGTTCACAATGCTTCCAAGTTTCGTATCATCTGCAAACTTTGAAATTGTGCCCTATACACCAAGGTCTAGGTTTTTAATGTATATCAGAAAAAGCAAGGGTCCCAACACTGAGCCCTGAGGAACTCCATTACAAACGTTCCTCTAGCCCAAAAAACATCCATTAACCACTACTCTTTGTTTCCTGTCACTCAGACAAATCCATATCCATGTTGCTACCGTCTCTATTATTTCATGAGCTACAAATTTGCTCACAAGTCTGTTGTGTGGCATTGTATCAAATGTCTTTTGAAAGTACATGTACACCACATCAACAGCACTGCCCTCATCAACCTCTCTGTTACCTCCTCAAAAAACTCCAGCAAGTTAGTTAAACATGATTTTCCCTTAAGAAATCAATGCTGGCTTTCCTTAATTAACTCGCATTTGTCTATGTGACTACTGATTTTGTCTCGGATAATTTTTTTAAACGTTTTCCCACCACCGAAGTTAAACTGACTGGCCTATAGTTGCTGGGGTTATCTTTACGCCCTTTTTTGAACAAGTGTGTAACATTTGCAATTCTCCAGTTCTCTGGCACCACCCCCGAATCTAAGGAAGGCTGAAAAATTATGGCCAGTGCCTCTGCGATTTCCACCCTCACTTCCCACAGTATTCTTGGAAGCACCTCATCTGGTCCTAATACTTTATCCACTTTAAGTACAGACAGCCTATCTAATACTTCCTTTTTATCAATTTTAAACCCCTCTAGTGTCTGACATACCTCCTCTTTCAACATTGCCTGGGTTGCATCTTCTTCCTTGGTAAAGACAGATGTAGAATATTCATTTAATACCTCAGCTATGCCCTCTGCCTCCATGTGTAAATCCCCTTTCTGGTCCCTCATCGGCCCCACTCCTCTTTTTACCACCCTTTTACTATTTATATGCCTACAGAAAACTTTGGGATTTCCTTTAATGCTAGCTGCCAGTCTCTTTTCATGTTCTCTGTTTGCTTCTCTTATTTGCTTTTTCACTTCCCCTCTGGACCCTCTGCATTCAGCCTGGTTCTCAATAGTAGTTTCCACCTGGCATCTGACATAAGCACACTTTTTCTTCTTTATCTTAATCTCTACCACTTTTGTCATCCAGGGAGCTCTGGATTTGTTTGCTCTACGTTTCTTTTTGAGGGAACGTACCATGACTGTGCCCGAACTATCTCTTCTTCGAAGGTAGCCCATTGTTCATCTACCAGTTTTCCTGTCAACTTCTGACTCCAATTTATTTGCCCCACCTCCAATCTAACACATTGAAGTTGGACTTCCCCCAGTTAATTATTCTTACCCTGGATTGCTCTTTGTCCTTTTCCATAGTCAGCCTAAACCTTATGATACAATGATCACTATCCCCTAAATGCTCTCCTACAGACACTTGATCCACTTGGCCCACATCATTCCCAAGAACCACGTCTATCAGAGCCTCCTTTCTCGTTGGACTACCAGCATACTGTCGTAGAAAATTTTCCTGAACATACTAAAGGAACTCTTGGAACACTGCTGTTTACACTATTATTATCCCAGTCTATGCTTGGATAATTAAAGTCCCCCATTATAACTACCCTATAATGTTTGCACCTCTCTGTAATTTCCTTGCAAATTTATTCCTCCATGTCCTTCCCACTAGCTGGTGGCCTATAGACAACACCGAGCAATGTAACTGCACCTTGGTTGTAGCCAAATTGATTCTGTTCTCGACCCCTCTGGGACAACCTTTTTCTCCAGCACTGCAATGCTCTCCTTAATCAATAACGCCACCCCTACCCCTTTTTCCCCTTTCCTATCTTTCCTGAACACCTTGTATCCAGGAATATTTAACACCCAGTCCTGCCTTCCTTTGAGCCAGGTCTCTGTTATAGCTACAACATCATATTTGCACATGGCAATCTGTGCCTGTACCACACTCCATGCATTCACATACATGCACATTAACCCTGATTCAGACTTTATTACTTTCTCCCTTACTCTGACCCCACATAATAACGTACTATTCCTTACTCTTGTGCTATTATTAATTATATACATTATATAATGAGAAAGGGCTAATTAATAATCTTGTTGTAAAAGAACCTTTAGGGATGAGTGACCATAATATGAAAGAATTTTACACTGTCTGAAAGTGAGATAGTTAAATGTGTAGTCAGGATGTTAAATTTGAACAAATGAAATTATGAAGGTATGAATGGCAAATTGGCTGAGGTGGATTGGGAAAAAGCATTAAAAGGTATGATAATGTCTTCAAAGAATTATTACATCGTTTACAGCAACCATACAAGGCACAAAAACACCAAAAGTAAAGGAAGGATTGTAGAAGATTAAAAGAAAAGGCCTATAAAGTTGCCAGTAATAGCAGCAAACCTGAGGATTGGGAGGATTTTAGAATGCAGCAAAAGAGGACTAAGAAACTGATAAAGAAAGGGAAAATAGAATACGAATGTAAACTAGCAAAAAACATAAAATGGACAGTAAAATCTTCTACAGGTACATAAAAAGGAAATGTGGGTCCATTACATGCAGAGTCAGGAGAATTTATAATGGGGAATAGAAAAATGGTAGAGAAGCTAAATGATTACTTTGTGCATGTCTTCACGGAGGGAGATACAAGAAATCTCCCAGAATTAGAAATCCAAGGGACTAGGGAGAATGAGCAATTGAAGGAAATTAGTATTAGTAAGAAGACTGCATTGGAGAAATTAATAGGGCTAAAGATTGATAAGTCTCCAGGACCTGATATTCTACACCCGGAGTGTTGAAAGAGGTAGCTATCGAGATAGTGGATGCATTGGTGATCATCTTCCAAAATTCTATAGATTCTGGAATGGTTCCTGTAGATTGGAAGGTCGCAAGTGTCACCTCACTATTTAAGAAGGGAGGGAGAGAGAAAACGGGGAACTACAGACCGGTTAGCCTTACATCAGTAGTATGGAAAATGTTAGAATCTATTCTAAAAGATTTGATAAATGGACACTTGGATAATAATAATCTGACTGGGTACAGTCAACATGGATTATAAATGGGAAATCATGTTGACGAACCTGTTGGAGATTTTTGAGAAAGTTACTAACAGAATTGATAAAGGGAATTCGGTGGATGTAGTATACTTGGATTTTAAGAAGGCTTTTAATAAAGTCCCCAGAGGAGGTTGGTTAGCAAAATTAAAGCACATGGGATAGGAGGTAATAAACTGGCATGGATTAAGGATTGGTTAACAGGCAAAAATTTGAAAGTAGGAACATACAAATTAGGAGCAGGAGTGAGCCACTCGGACACTCGAGCCTGCTCTGCCATTCAATAATTTCATGGCTGAACTGATTATTCCACATTTCCACCTACCCCTGATAACCTTCCACCCCCTTGCTTATCAAGAATCTATCTACCTCTGCCTTAAAAATATTCAAAGACTCTGCTTCCACTGCCTTTTGAGGAAAAGAATTCCAAAGACTCACGACCCTCTGAGAGAAAACATTTCTCCTCATCTCGGTCTTAAATGGGCGACCCTTTATTTTAAACAGTGACCCCTAGTTCTAGATTCTCCCACAAGGGGAAACATCCTTTCTACATCCACCCTGTCAAGACCCCTCAGGATCTTATGTTTCAATCAAGTCACCTCTTACTCTTCTAAATTCCAGCAGATACAAGCCGAGCATGTCCAATCTTTTGTTGTAAGACACCCCGCCCATTCCAGGTATTAGTCTAGTAAACCTTCTCTGTACTGCCTGCAACGCATTTACATCCTTCCTTAAATAAGGAGACCAGTACTGTACACAATACTCCAGATGTAGTCTAACCAATGCTCTGTATAACCGAAGCATAACACCCTCCTTTTTAATTCCCCTCACGATAAACAATAACATTCTATTAGCTTTCCTAATTACATGCTGTACCTGCATACTAACCTTTTGTGATTCATGCACTAGGACACCCAGATCCTTCTGCATCTCAGAGCTCTGCAATCTCTCACCATTTAGATAATAAGCTCCTTTCTTATTCTTCCTGTCAAAATAGACAAATTCACACTTTCCCACATTATACTCCATTTGCCAGGTCTTTGCCCACTCACTTAACCTATCTATATTCCTTTGTAGCCACCTTATAACCTCTTCATAAGTTACTTTCCGACCTATCTTTGTGTCATCAGCAAATTTAGCGTACCATATCTTCGGTCCCTTCATCCAAGTCATTTATATAAATTGTAAAAAGTTGAGGCCCTAGCACTGATCCCTGTGACACACCACTTGTTACATCTTGCCAACCAGAAAATGACCCATTTATGCCTACTCTCTGTTTCCTGTTAGCTAGCCAATCTTCTATCCATGCCAATATGTTACCCCCTAAACCATGAGATTTTATTTTCTGCAATAACCTTTGATGTGGTACCTTATCAAATGTCTTCTGAAAATCCAAGGACAATACATTCACCGGTTCCCCTTTAACGACAGCACATGTAACTCCCTCAAAGAACTCCAATAAATTGGCTAATTGATTTCCCTTTCACAAAACCATGTTGACTCTGCCTGAATACCTTGAATTTTTCTAAGTGCCTTGCTATAACATCTTTAATAATATCTTCTAACATTTTCCTTAAGACAGATGTTAAGCTAACAGGCCTGTAGTTTCCTGCTTTTTGTCTCCCTCCATTTTTGAATACAGAAGTTACATTTGCTATTTTCCAATCTAACGGAATCTTTGTCCAATCTTCTGACCTGTCTCCCATCTTTGCATAATTATATGCCTTTTCTTTAAGTTTGATAGTATCTTAAACTGTTTTAGTTAACCGGTCCCACCCTTGGAATTTTTCTTTCTCGTTGAAATGTATCTATTCTGTGTATTCTGAAATATCCCCTTAAATGTCTGCCACTGCATCTCTATTGACCTATCCCAAAACCTAATTTGCCAGTTCACTTTAGCGAGCTCTGCTTTCATGCCCTCATAATTGCCCTTATTTAAGTTTAAAATACTGGTCTTGGGACCACTTTTCTCTCCCTCAAACCAAAAGCAAAATTCAATCATATTATGATCGTTGCTACCTTGGGGCACCTTAAATATGAGGTCAATAATTAATCCTATCTCGTTGCACAAAACCAGGTCTAGTACAGCCTGCTCTCTGGTTGGCTCCAGAATGTACTGTTCCAAGAAATTATCCGAAAAATATTCTATGAACTCCTCAGCTAGGCTACCTCTGCCCATCTGATTTTTCCAGTCTATATGCGGGTTAAAATCCCCCATAATTATCACCATACCTTTCTGACAAGCTGCCATTATTTCTTCCTTTATACCTCGTCCGACAGTATGGTTAATGTTAGGTGGCGTGTACACCACTCCCACAAGTGACTTCTTGCCTTTATGATTTCTCATCTCTACCCAAACTGCTTCTACACCCTGAACTTCAGTCATCTCTCTCTATTGCGCTGATAGCATCATTAATTAACAGAGGTACCACTCCACCTTTTCTTAACTTCCTGTCCTTCCTAAATGCCATGTACGCCATGGAATAAATGTGTCATTCTCGTGTTGGCAGGCTGTGACTAGTGGGGCACTGCAAGGAGCAGTACTTGGGCCCCAGCTGTTCACAATATATATCAATGATTTGGTTGTGGGGACCAAATGTAATATTTCCAAGTTTGTGGATGACACAAAATTGGTGGGAATGTGTGTTGTGAGGAAGATGCAAAGTGGCTTCAAAGGGAGTTGGTCAGACTTAGTGAGTGGGCAAGATCATGGCAGATAGAATATAATGTGGAAAAATGTGAGGTTGTCCATTTTCGTAGGAGGAACAGGTATACAGAGTATTTCTTAAATGGTCAGAGATAAGAAAGTATAGATGTACACAGGGACCTGGGTGTTCTCGTCAATTAGTCACCTGTTACGACCAGGTGACAAAGGTGTCTAGGGATCCCTCTCAGCCGTCACCTGGTCTTACCGTAACAGTTTTTATTTTTAAACATACCGTGTTTTTAGCTCTCCCTTGGTGAATCCTTGTTCACCCCTTTCCAATTAGAAGGCAAAGAAACCTGCACAAACAGGCTTTCTTAGGTTTAAAGAAGAGAAGTTGAAATTTATTAAACTTGAACTTAAACTCTAATTCAGTTGACACCTACGGATACACGACGCGCCCACGATAACATGCATACGCGATATACACATGCAAATAGAGACAGAAAAGAGAAGAAAAATAAAGTGAAAAGTTTGAGGCAATATCTGAAGAGTTTTTATTGCAGTTCTTCAAGCTCACTGTAGAGTCCTTGATTGTAGGTAGATCTTAGTTTTCGTTGGGGTCCAATATCCTTCTTAAACCTTGTTCACTGTAGGAGGCTTTTCTCTCAGGGTTCATATGTCTTTAGTGGGTTCAGAGGCTTGTGAGAAAGAGATGGGAGCAAACAGGAGAGATCTTCTCAGTCACGGAGCAAACAGACTTTCTCAGCTCAAACGGTCGGTATAATTCAGAAAACCCAGGTTGCAAAGCAGGTTAGTCATGTGACTAACATGTCTGACCATGTCTCGGATTACATCACCTTAGCAGTCTCTGGAATGCTCCTCTTACACACAATACCTGGTGATCAAGGTCCACTGTGGGTTGAATGTATCAGGGAATGGTCCTTTGTCATTCCAATCACCGTCTGTTAATATGCAAATGTCTTTTCTAGCCATGGCTGATCTGTTTAACAAGTCCTTTCTTCACTCCAGTAACAGTTTAAAATCAATGTTCATGACAAAAGTAATGTGCCCCATTCTTGGCAGGTGGGGCCTGGCATGACACAGTGAAAGCTAACATGCAGGTGCAGCAAGCAATAAGATGGCTAATGGTATGTTAGCCGTTATCGCAAGAGGATTTGAGTACAGGAGTAGTGAAGTCTTGCTTCAATTGTATAGAACCTTGGTTAGACCGCACCTGGAGTACTGTGTGCAGTTTTGGTCCCCTTACCTTAGGAAGGATATTATTGCCATAGAGGGAGTGCAACAAAGGTTCACCAGTCTTGTTCCCGGAATGGCGGGACTGTCCTATGAAGAGAGATTGGGGAAACTGGGCCTGTATTCGCTCGAGTTTCGAAGAATGAGAGGTGATCTCATTGAAACCTACAAAGTACTTAAAGGGATAGACAGGGTAGATGCAGCTAAGATGCTCCCCCTGGTTGGGGAGTCTAGAACCAGGGGACACAATTTCAAAATAAGGGGGAAGCCACTTAGGACAGAGATAAGGAAAAATTTCTTTACTCAGAGGGTTGTGAATCTTTGGAATTCTCTACCCCAGAGGGCTGTGGAAGCTCAGTCATTGAGTATGTTTAAAGTAGAAATTGACAGATTTCTAAATACAAATGACATAAAGGGATATGGGGATAGTGTGGGAAAAAGGTATTGAAATGGAAGATCAGCCATGATCATATTGAATGGCGGAGCAGGCTCGATGGGCTGAATGGCTTACTCCTGCTACTATGTTCCAATTGAAGTACAACTTCAACATGTCAATGGCATGCTTGATGACACACCTGATAGTCATGTAGCTTTCACTGTCGCACTCTTGCACCTCATTGGTGGGATTCTTCACAGGTGTCATGGGTCAAGTTTGAAGGGAAAATCTTTTGTCTCCTATAAGCCAGTCCTTAATTCTGTTTCCTGGTATGAAGAAGTTTGGAATCTTGGGACTACTGCAGCATAAAAGCTCCCAGGGAATTTGTGCACACTTGCATAAACTACTTATAGGTGGTGTGCAACCACAAGATGTTGATGAAAAGAAATAAAGCACTGCAATGTCCTGTTGGATAGCCTTATATGGAAACTACAGGTCTGCAAAGGAAACTCGACTAAGCCCAAATGCCGGACACGGAAGTGCGACCCGACCCGAACCCAACACATCGTCGGGTCCCGTTGGGGTTGGGTCGGGTAGCAGGCCTATACATCAGTACATGGTTAAAGGCCTGCTACCCAACCCGACCCCGATGGGACCCAACGACATGTGTCGGGTTAGGGTTGGGTCGCACTTCTGGGTCCAGCATTCGGGCTCGGTCGGGTTTCCTTTGCAGACCTTTAGTTTCCATAAAGGGTATCTAAGAGGGCATTGCAGTGCTTTAGCCAAAAGCACCTCTGTTAAAGCCAGAACGGGAAGTATGTTGGGGTCAGCTTTGAGAACTTTATACATTTTTTTCCCTTCCCACCCGCCCCATCCCACCCATCCTTGAGGGTTAAAATTCCCCCTTTAAATCTTCATTTCTAATTAGTAACTTATCCATTGTAATTTAATTTAACTTGTGTGGTTTCTTGCAACTCCTGCCTACTGACTACCTATACCAAAGGTAATGACAACAAAATGGCAGAAATATTGAATAGTTACTTTGCCTCAGTATTTACCAGACAGGGCAGACATGACATTGGAAGAGATCAAAAAAGATATTAAGCCATTTAAGATAGTAAGGAAGGAGATTATTGATAAACTAATTAAACCTGGATGTATTGCACTGATGAATATTAAAATTAGTTTGGGAATATGTCACACACATAAATTCATTACAAAATGAAATAGTACAACAGGACTGGCAGACAGCTAATGTGATTCCTATATTTAAAAAGAGACAGAGAATAAGTTTAGGGAACAAAAGAGCAGTAGCTTAATGTCAGTTGTAGGAAAGATAATAGGCTGGATTTTGTGGAGGAGGTGGGGCTCCCGACACCAGGCTGAAAAGGCTGGCACTGCAGAAGCCTCAGACCCAGGCCCAGCACTGGAACCCCAGACCTCAGGCAAGAGAGGCGGGTTTGCCAGGTCAGGAAGGCCCCAGCGAGGGGAGCTGTCGTGTAGTCCAGGGGGAGGGGACCCAGGCAGGGGGCAAAGTGGTTCCTGGAAAGGGTCCTCTGTAGCCCGCAGATTGAAGGAGGGGCATCCCCCCAACCCCAAGCCTGAAGGGAGGGCGCATAGTTTTACAAGGTGCCTTTCCCATGTGGCGGATGCCACCCCCCCCACCCCACCACCACCGACCGCTGGTAAGATCCCAGCAGCGGCAGGGAGAGGCCCTAAATTGGCTGTTAATGGACCACTTAAGGGCCTCAAATGGCCTCTGGGTGGGAAGGCCATCACGGCCTATCCCATCCCTGGGAAAATTGCTTAGCAACGCGCCCTCTATCACCACGCCACCCTTTGCTATTCTTTGGCATCCCCGCCTCTGACCCCGCCTTGGAGGGGGGGGGGGGGCCCATAAAATCCAGCCCAATGGGTTGCATTTTGTGGTAGAAATAACAGTAAAGTGAACAGCACTCAACATAATTTACTGGTTCTCAATTCAAATACATTGAACAATGTGCACTTAGCTCACAGACACAGACTAAACTCGCCAGGCATGTACGTTCCAGTTTAAATATCCTTATAGCGGTGTGGTATGTCTTAATTACTGCCAATCAACTTCTCTGGCACTGATATTTAATTGCTACATAAATGTGGAATCTCATTCCTTCAGATCTTAGCGTGTGAATAAAAAACTTCTTTTACTTTTTCTGTCTCTTTCATACCTCTCTTGATTTAATCTTTCTTTCCCTCTCTTTATTTCATTTTCTGCACCTGATTCGACATTGTATTCAGTATTACCCGAATTGAGAAAGTATACGTAGCAGAAAATCTCGAACAGGTTGGGAATCTTTTATCTAGAAAAGAGAAGGCCAAAAGGTGATTTGTTAGAGATCTTTAAGGTTATGAAGGGATTTGATGCAGTGCAGATGTTTTCACTTTTGGGAGAGATCAAAACTAGGGGCCATAAATATAAGATAATCACTAATAACTCCAGGAGAAACTTCTTTACCCAAAGAATGGTTGTAAGTGGAACTCAAGGTGCAGTTGAGGCGAATAACATAGCTTCATTTAACGGGAAGCTAGATAAACAGATGAGAGATAAAGGAATAAAAGATTATGTTGACAGGGTGAGATGAATTAGGGTGGGAGGAGGCCCGCTTGGAGCAAACCTGCTGGCATAGACCAGTTGAGCTGAATGGCTTGTATCTGTGCTGTTCATTCTATGCAACTTTAAGTAAAAAGGTATATTTTAGGAATATGGGAGCAGGAGTAGACCATTCAGCCTGTCGAGCCTGCTCCATCATTCAGTTAGATCGTGGCTGATCATCTACCTCAATTCCACTTTCCCACGTTATCCCCATATCCCAAGATGTCAAAAGCATCTAGATTTCTATCGATTTCTGTCATCAACATGCTTAATGATTGAGCTTCCACAGCTGTGGAAGTAGAGAATTCTGGAGTAGAGAATTCCAAAGATTCACCACCCTCTGAGTGAAGAAATTCCTCTTCATCTCAGTCTTAAATGGCCTACCCATTATTCACAGACTATATCCCTTCGTTCTAGACTCACCAGCCCTAGAAAACATCCCATCTACATCCACCCTGTCACGCCCTGTACGAATTTTGTAAGTTTCACTGAGATCACCTCTCATTCTTCGAAAATCTACAGAATACAGGTCCAGTTCCCAACAATCGCTCCTCATAAGACAATCCCACCATCTCATGGATTAGACTGGTGAACCTCAGTTGCACTCCCTCTATGGCAAGTATCTCCTTCCTTAGATGAGGAGATCAAAACAGTACACAATACTCCAGGTGCGATCTCACCAAGGCCCTATACAATTGCAGCAAGACATTTTTACTCCTGTACTCAAATCCCCTTGCGATGAAGGCCAACACACCATTTTTCTTCCTAATTGTTTGCTGCACCTGCATGCTAGCTTTTAGTGACTCATGAACAAGGAAACCCAGGTCTCTTTGTACATCAACACTTCCCAATCTCACACCATTTAAGAAATACTCCTTCTTTCTGTTTTTTCTACCAAAGTGAATGGTTGGCATTCTTCCATCTACAAAAGATGATGGACACGCAGCAAACAATCCATTTAGGTGGGGTGTCTTCTCTTGGTGCGTCTTTGTTGATGGCTGTGAAGGCCAATCCTTGAGAGGCACGTTCTGTCACAAATGCTGCACGTGAAGCTGCCAAGTGATGCTGTGAGTTGTTGTTTTTGACGTTGGCGTCTGTTGTCAAGCTGCTGTAGCAACTGGTCATCCTGGTAGCACATCAATCCACAGGATGTGTCGCCATTTCCTTCTTTCACCAGGTAGTGACTCCCAAGTGCGAAAGTCAACATTTAGGGCCTTCATGACAGGCTTGCAAGCATTTTTGAAGTGGAGCTTTGAGCACGACACTGGTCATCTAACCCAGGCTACCTCACCATAAAGAAGGTCCTTGGGTATGCTGCCTTCCATCCTCTGGAAGTGTCCGATCAACCAAAGCCATCTCTGTTTGATTAGTGTCAACACACTTTGGAGCTCTTCCTTTGAGAGGATGGCTGCATTTGTGGCTTTGTCCTGCCAGGATATACCAATATTGTGCCACAGACGCTTCTTCTTCTTTGGCCTCCTTGTCTCAAGAGACAATGAGTAAGTGCCTGGAGGTGGTCAGTAGTTTGCGAAGCAGCGCCTGGAGTGGCTATAAAGGCCAATTCTAGAGGGACAGACTCTTCCACAAGTGCTGCAGATAAAATTGGTTATCGGAGCCGTTACACAGTTGGCTCTCCCCTTGCGCTTCTGTCTTTTTTCCTGCCAACTGCTAAGTCTCTTCGACTCGCCGCACTTTAGCTCCGCATTTATGGCTGCCCACCAGCTCTGGCGATCACTGGCAACTGACTCCCATGACTTGTGATCAATGTCACAGGACTTCACGTCGCGTTTGCAGACGTCTTTAAAGCGGAGACATGGACGGCCAGTGGGTCTGATACCAGTGACGAGCTTGCTGTGCAATACGTCCTTGGGGATCCTGCCATCTTCCATATGGCTCACATGGCCAAGCCATCTCAAGCGCCGCTGGCTCAGTAGGGTGTATATACTGGGGATGTTGGCCGCCTCGAGGACTTCTGTGTTGGAGATACGGTCCTGCCACCTAATGCCAAGGATTCTCTGGAGGCAGCGAAGATGGAATGAATTGAGATGTCGCTCTTGGCTGACATATGTTGTCCAGGCCTTGCTGCCGTAGAGCAAGGTACTGAGGACACAGGCTTGATACACTCGGACCTTTTGTGTTCCGTGTCAGTGCGCCATTTTCCCACACTCTCTTGGCCAGTCTGGACATAGCAGTGGAAGCCTTTCCCATGCACTTGTTGATTTCTGCATCGAGAGACAGGTTACTGGTGATAGTTGAGCCTAGGTAGGTGAACTCTTGAACCGCTTCCAGAGCGTAGTCGCCGATATTGATGGATGGAGCATTTCAGACGTCCTGTCCCATGATGTTCGTTTTCTTGAGGCTGATGGTTAGGCCAAATTCGTTGCAGGCAGCCGTAATCCTGTCGATGAGTCTCTGCAGACACTCTTCAGTGTGAGATGTTAATGCAACATTGTCAGCAAAGAGGAGTTCCCTGATGAGGACTTTCCGTACTTTGGTCTTGGCTCTTAGACGGGCAAGGTTGAACAACCTGCCACCTGATCTTGTGTGGAGGAAAATTCCTTCTTCTGAAGACTTGAACGCGTGTGATAGCAGCAGGGAGAAGATGATCCCAAACAGTGTAGGTGCAAGAACACAGCCCTATTTCACGCCACTCAGGATAGGAAAGGGGTCTGATGCTGAATTGTGCCTTTCATATTGTCATGGAATGAGGTGATGATACTTAGTAGCTTTGGTGGACATCCGATCTTTTCTAGTAGTTTGAAGAGACCATGTCTGCTGACGAGGTCAAAGGCTTTGGTGAGATCAATGAAAGCAATGTAGAGGGGCATCTGTTGTTCGCAGCATTTCTCCTATAGCTGGCGAAGGGAGAACAGCATGCCAATGGCCGATCTCTTTGCTCAAAAGCCACACTGTGCCTCAGGGTACACACGCTCAGCCAGCTTCTGGAGCCTGTTTAAAGTGACTGGAGCGAAGACTTTCCCCACTATGCTGAGCAGGAAGATTCCACGGTAGTTGTTGCAGTCACCCTTGTTCTTATACAGGGTGATGATATTGGCATCGAGCAAGTCCTGAGGTACTGCTCCCTCGTCCCAGCAAAGGCAAAGCAGTTCGTAGAGTGCTGAAAGTATAGCAGGCTTGACACTCTTGATTATTTCAGGGGTAATGCTGTCCTTCCCAGGGGCTTTTCCACTGGCTAGGGAATCAATGGCATCACTGAGTTCCGAGTTTGTTGGCTGTTCGTCCAGCTCATCCATGACTGGCAGAGACTGGGCTGCATTGAGGGTGGTCTCAGTGACAACATTTTCCCTGGAGTACAGTTCTAGGTAGTGCTCCACCCAGCGGTCCATTTGCTTGCGTTGGTCAGTGATTATGTCCCCTGATTTAGATTGGAGGGGGGAGATCTTCTTGATGGTTCCCCAAAAGCTCTCTTAATGCCATCATACATTCCTCTGATGTTTCTGGTGTCAGAGGCCAGCTGAATATGACTGCATAGGTGTTGCCAGTAGACATTTGCGCAGCGCTTCTGGCTGCTTTAAGTGCCATGGATGTTAGCACGCTGGGGGCTTTCTTGTAGTTCAACAGTGCAATGTGCTTAGCGGCTATGACAGGTTCCAGCTCTTCAAAGTCAGACTGAAACCAGTCTGCATTCTGCTTCACACGTTTGCCATAGTTGATCATTGCTGAGTCATAAATGGCATCTCTGATGTGGGCCCACTTGGTCTCTGCATCCCCTGTAGGAGTGTTTTGAAGGGCTTTTTCAAGTGAATTTAGGAACTTATATAACAGCTGTGGATAAGAAATTCTGCTGGTGTTGATGCGTGGGCGGCCCTTCTGCTTGGAGTGATGCAGCTTCTTTGGTTTGAGTCTAACCTTGCTGCACATCAAGGAGTGGTCGGTGTCGCAGTCCGCACTGTGGAAGCTGTGTGTGATTTGAACGCTGTTTAAAGAGGCTCGCCTTGTGACAATGAGGTCCAGCTGGTGCCAATGACGTGATCTTGGGTGCCTCCAAGAAACCTGGTGACAGGGTTTAGTATGAAAGAATGAGTTGGTGATGCAGAGGTAATGATAGGTACACAACTCAAGCAGTCTCTGTCCATTCTCATTCATCCTTCCAATGCCATAGCACCCAAGGCAGGAGGGCCATGAGTCATGGTCGGCCCCAACCCTGGCATTAATGTCCCCCAGCAGGAACAGATGTTCGGTATTGGGGATACTACTAATGATATTATGGAGTTCCTCGTAGAACTGGTCTTTAGCTTCAGGTGGGGAGCAGAGTGTTGGAGCATAGCTGCTGAGTAGGTGTGCTGGACCAGAGGCGGTGAGCAGCTGGATGGATAGTATGCGTTCCGAGCCATTTGAGGGTGGCTCTATCTTGCTTCGCAAAGAGTTTCTGATGGCGAAGCCCAATCCATGCTGTCTTGGTTCTTCAGGATCCCTACCCTGCCAGAAGAAGGTGTAGTCTTGCTCTCTTAGAGATCCGCTCGCAGGGAGGCGTGTCTCCTGAAGTGCTGCAATGTCCACATTGAGTCTACTGAGCTCGTTGTTAATGATGGCGGTCTTCCGAGAATCGTTGATTTGTGTAAAGTTCTTCCGACAGGCCAGGACACATAGTTCTGACGTTCCAACTTGCAAAACGAAGGGCTGGTACCTTCTTTCCTTTTTTTGTCGTGCTGTTTGGTGCGGTGTTGCAGTCCACTTTTCTTGTGCCGCACACTGCGAAGATGGAAATTATTGAGCTTCTCTTCCTGCCATCTTTAAGTCACCCATGTTTCACAGCCATACAGCAAGGTACTGAGAACACAGGGTTTATAAACCATCAACTTGGTCCTAAGGGTCAACTTGATGTTATCCCATGCGCATTTTGCAAGTCTGTCAAAGGCAGTTGCTGCTTTCTCTATGCGTGTATCAAGCTCTGCATCAAGGGACAGATTGTCAGTCACCGTGGACCCAAGGTAGTAGAATTAGCTAACCACTTCCAGTGGGGTGTTATTTGGTGTGACCAGGGGCGGAGATGCAACACCTTGTCCCATGACCACGGTTTTCTTGATGCTTATAGTCAAGGAGAACATGTTACAGGCATGGGAGACAGTCCTTGAGTCTCTGGAGCTGCGTTTCTTGTGAGCAACTAGTGCAGTATCATCAGTGTAGAGGAGTTCTCTGATCAGGACGTGATGTGTTTTCGTCTTCGCTTTCAGCTTTGATAGATTGTAGAGCTTGCCGTCTGACCTAGTGTGCAAGTAGACTCCTCCCATATCTGTAGGGAAGGCAAAAGTCAGGAGCACGGAGAAGATGATGCCAAATAGAGTAGGGACGAGGACACAACCCTGTTTCACTCCATTCTTCACTCTGAAACTGTTCCGAAGTGGAGCCATCAAACTGTACAGTGCTGTGCATGTTGTCATGGAAGAAGGGGATGAGATGGAGCAGCTTCGTTGGACAGTCAATTTTTGTCCTTGCCTGCTGCCCTTCTGCTCACTAGGTGGTCTCTGACCTTCTTGAGTGATGAGGATTCTTCATCCAATTCATCCATGACAGAAAGTTGCAGGACAGTGTCAAGCGCAGACTGGGAGATGTCCAACTCACAGGAGTACAACTCAGCAGGACATGTGTTTACTTCTGTCGGTGAGTACTTCACCGTCTGACGACTTCAGGGAAACAATTTTGGTGATGGCAGGGCCAAGCAGCCTCTTGATCCCTTTGTACATAGCTTAGATTTGCTTTGTCACATGCAGTTTGGATTTTTTGACATAAGCTTGACAGTGTTTGTGCAGTATCTCCCTCCCCTTTGCATGGCTGTCTTGGCTACTTTCAGGTTATGCAGTATCTTAGCTGTTGGGTTTATGTTGTGCATCATTTAGGCTTTTTTTTTTGCATCAATGACAGATTACACCTCGGCTGAGTAGCTGTCAAACTTGTTGCAGGTTCTGCCTTTACCAAATGATGCTTCTGCTGCTTCATAGATGATCGAGCTTAGTGACTTCCAAGCAACATCAATGCTGGCATCGGTGCTTCCTGTTAAGGCATTGGTGGATAGCAATCATACTAGCGACAGTGCGAAGTGCTGGTATTTGGCATCATTGTTTATGCAAGGGGATGTTGATGAGTGGCGGGCTGTCGTGTTTGGAACTGTGGAACTTTCGAGGGTGCACCTTCATTCTGCTACTGACAAGAGAGTGGTCGGTGTCACAATCTGCGCTGTGGTAGGTGAGGGTGTGAAGAACACTGGGCAGATCGCGCCTCCTCATGGTGCCAATGACCAGACCTTGGGTGATGCCATGATACCTTGTGGCGATGTCTGCCCTGGAAGAAGGTGTTGGTGATGCAGAGTTCATTCAGGGCACAAAGCTCAAAAAGGCGTTGTCCATTATCGTTTATCTTACCCACCCCATGACAACCGAAGCACATTTGCCATGAATCACTGTCTGCCCTAATACGAGCATTGAACTCACCCAGGATGAGTAGCCTCTCACCACTTGGGATATTCCTCATAAAGTCACCCAGGGAGTCATAGAAATGCTCTTTATCCGAGATGCTAATATACAGAGTTGGTGCGTAGACGCATAGGATGTTGATTGTGCCTCCATCAGATGATAACCGCAGGGAGATGAGGTGCTCCGAGGGTGCTACTGGTGGCTCAAATGACTGTGTCAGCTCACTGTGAAGCCTACACCATGCTCACGGTGATCTTCAGTGCTCTTTCCATTCCAGTAGAAGGTGTAATTAGCCTCTTGAATAGAATTTGTGTCGGCTAATCTGGTTTCTTGTAGAGCGACAATGTCAACACCAAGCTTGTGCAGCTCAAGGTCAATCAGGGATGTCTTGGCATACACTAGCTATGGAGTGTGGGTCATTGTACATTCCAGGAAATATAGTCCTCACATTCCAGCTTCCAAGCCAAAAGGTTACCTTTCTTTGTTTGATGCGTAGCCAAGGCATTGTGATAGAAGGTGCAGACTTGCCTAGCATCTGCACCCACCTCTTAACCTCGTAGGTTGGTGCCCAGAGAAAAGACTAAAGCCGATACGTCTGGGGCCTATTTGGTTGGAGGAGTTGCCAGAAGGTGCTAACTTGAGGGAAACACCAACTGCCTAATGAGACTCCACTCCTGATTTTGCCGGGTTTACTCCCTTAGCCATTAGCTCTTCTTGTTGCTAATGTTGAAGGAACCAAGTGGCAGTGCCCAAGGTTGGCACAAAAGTAGGTGTGATCTTGTCCTCCAGGTCTGCGAAGGGAGCAGCTACAGGTCGCTGCTTCCCACCTCCATCTCCCAAAGCCTCCAGCTACTACACCCTCAGGTGGTCAATCTGAGATGACTGTAGGTCGCTTCAGAGTGAACTCAGCACATGCGAGTGATTTTCTGGCTAAGAATAGCCTGAAGCAGAAAAAACAGTATAACCAGTGGCCAATCACAGGCTCAGCAGGAGATTCATTCACAGCAATGGTGGGGGAAGTGTAGTAAACTGATCAGTTATTTGAAATATCACAAAACAGCAGCAATTCAGAGACAAAGTTGGATCTTACGTTATAACCAGTGTAGCAAAAGCGCCTTCTTGATGTTGAGAAGTCCAGAAATTTGAAGCCAAGTTTCAAAGATCTAGATCTTTCCAGATCTTTTCCACAGCCCACAGATCAGAAAAAAAAGGCAGCAGATTATAGGTCGAAGCAGATTCTTACATTTTTTTCAATGTAGTCCAGCGCAGAAACATGGTCTTGATGTCCAGCCAAGTCAGGAATTTGAAGCCAGATTTGAGAGACCTTATCCAGATCATTACCAGAGCTCACAAGGTAAGGTCGGGGGATAAGGTTTGTGCCATCAGACATTTAAACTAACAGTTAACTTGAAGTTGGGCTGAAAGTGCACCCATTGTTAGAATCAGTGGAACCTAAACAGCAAAAGAGGTGATTTAGTGGGGAGTAAGAGCTGGCCACAGATAGACATGAACAGTGAGGAGCTCCCGAGGGATCTGACTGCCCAGGAACAATCTTAAGGACATTATATTCCATCTGCCATGTTCTTGCCCATTCACTTAGCGTGTTCAAGTCTCCTTGCATCCTCCTCACAACTTACATTCCCTCCTAGTTTTGTGTCATCAGCAAATTTGGAAATATTACATTTGGTCCCCACATCCAAATCATCAATATAGATTGTGAACAGATGTGGCCCCAGCACTGATCCTTGCATTACCCTACTAGTAACAAGCCTGTCATCCTGAGAATGACCCGTTTATTCCTCCTCTCTGTTTTCTGTCTGTTAACCAATTCTCAATCCATACCAGTATATTACCCCCAATTCCATGTGCTCTAATTTTGTTCACTAACCTCATCAAAAGTCTCTAAAATTCCAAATACACCACATTCACGAGTTCTCCATTATCTATGCTACAAGTGAAATCTTCAAAAAAACTCCAACAGGTTTGTCAAACATGATTTCCCTTTCATAAATCCAAGTTGACTCTGCCCAATCATTATTTTCTAAGTGTCTAGTTATCACATTAAAGCTGACCCTTAGGACCAAGCTGATGGTTTATAAAGCTTATGTTCTCAGCACTGTGCTGTATGGCTGTGAAACATGGGCGATTTACTGCTACCAGGAACAGAAGCTCAATAATTTCCAGCTTCACTGTTTGCAGCACATATTGGGTATATCCTGGCAGGACAAAATCACAAATGCAGCAGTCCTCTCAAAGGCAGAGCTCCCAAGTGTGTTGGCACTAATCAAACAGAAGCAGCTTCGGTGGATCGGACACGTCGCAGGGTGGAAGACGGTCGCATATCCAAGGACCTTCAGTATGGTGAGGTAGCTGGGGCCAGACGACTAGTGGGGTGGCCAAAGCTCTGCTTCAAGGATGCTTGCAAGTGTGACATGAGGGCCATAAGTGTTGACTATCGCACTTGGGAGTCACTACCTGGTGAAAGAGGGAAATGGCGATACATCCTGTGGACTGGTGTGCAGTACCACGATGACCAGTTGCTACAACAGCTTGGCAACTGGTGCCAATGTCAAAAACAACTCACAGCGTCACTTGGCAGCTTCACTTGTGGCAGAACCTGCCTCTCAAGGATTGGCCTTCACAGCCATCAACAAAGGTGCACCAAGAGAAGACACTCCACCGAAATGGATTGTTTGCTGCGTGTCCATCATCTTTTGTAGATGGAAAGATGCCAACCAGTTATCACATCCTTTATAATAGATTCTAACATTTTCCCTACTACTGATGCCAAACTAACAGGTCTGCAGTTCTCCATTTTCTCTCATTCCTTCCTTTCTTAAATAGTTGGGTTACTTTTGCTACTTTCCAGTCTGCAGGAACCTTTCCAGAACCCACAGAATTTTGAAAGCTAACTACCAATGCTAACTATCCACTACCTCGATAGCCACCTCCTTCAACACTCTGGGATGTAGCTCATCTGGTCCAGGGGATTTATCAACCTTCAGTCCAGTTAAATGTTTTGAGTACCACCTCTTTATTAATACTAATTTCATTCAGTTCCTTATTTTCACAAGTCCCTTGGTTCCCTAGTATTTCTGGGCGATTTTTTGTATCTTCGTCTGTGAAGACAGACACAAAGTAATTGTTCAGTTTCTCCATCATTTCCCTGTTCTCCATTATAAATTCTTCTGTCTCCGCCCGTAATGGATCCACATTTGTCCTTGCTAATCGTTTCCTTTTCACATACCTAAAGAAGCTTTTACAGTCCATCTTTATGTTTCTCGCTAGCTTGCATTCATATTCTCTTGCCCCTTTATCAATTTCTTGGTCATTCATTGTTGGATTCTAAATTGCTCCCAATCCTCGGGCTTACCACTTTTTCTGGTAACCTTACAAGCCACTTCCTTTGACCTAATGCAATCGTTAGTTTCTTTTGTTAGCCACGGTTGATTCATCTTTCCTGTTGGTTTTTTTGTGTCTTAGAGGAATGTATATTTGTTGCAGACCATGTAATACTTCGTTAAATACTAGCCATTGCCTGTCTATTGTCAAATCATTTACTGTATTTTCCCAATCCACCATAACCAACTTGCCCCTCATACCTTCATTGTTTTCTTTGTTCAGATTTAAGACTCTAGTTTCAGAATGAACGATATCCCTTCCAAACTTAATATAAAATTCTATCATATTATGGTTACTATTTCCCAAAGGCTCCTTTACAGCATGGTTATTATGAGCCTTTTCTCGTTACATAATACTAAATCTAAAATAACCCGATCCCTAGTTGGTTCTTCAACGTACTGCTCCAGCAACCCATCTCGTACACACTCCAGGAATTCATTCTCCACAACATTAGTGCTGATTAGGTTTACCCAGTCTATATGTAAATTGAAGTCACCCAGTTTTACAGTATTGCCCATGTTAGATGAACCTCCAATATCCTGATTTATACTGTGCCCATCATTACCACTATTGTTTGGTGGCCTATAAACAACTCCCACCAATGTTTGCTGCCCCTTGCTGTTTCTTGACTCCAGCCAAATTGATTCTATATCTTGATCCTTTGATCTAAGATCCTCCCTCACTAATGTACTGATTTTATTTAGTTTAGTTTAGTTTAGTTTAGAGATACAGCACTGAAACAGGCCCTTCGGCCCACCGAGTCTGTGCCGAACATCAACCACCCATTTTTTTATATTAATCCTACACTAATCCCATATTCTTACCACATCCCCACCTGTCCCTATATTTCCCTACCACCTACCTATACTAGGGGCAATTGCTAATGGCCAATTTACCTATCAACCTGCAAGTCTTTAGCATGTGGGAGGAAACCGGAGCACCCGGAGGAAACCCACGCAGACACAGGGAGAACTTGCAAACTCCACACAGGCAGTACCCAGAACTGAACCCGGGTCACTGGAGCTGTGAGGCTGCAATGCTAACCACTGCGCCACTGTGCCACCCCTCTTTAAAAATGACAAGCCCAGTTATCCTGGGACTCTATGTCCAGTTTATTATTGGAATCTATAACAGTGTTTTGTTGGAAACGTTTGTGTTCATCGAGGAAAGGAATGCTCATTCCCCTTTTGGCATTGAACACTGTCAGGTCAGGAACAGGACAGCTCTATGAAGTGTAAAGCTTGCTCTACTCAACGACAACATGTACCTTCGAAGAAACTCCTCAATATGATTCTTTTAACCCTTTCGCGCAGCACTAGTCCTTGTAGCCGAACTCAGAATGGTAAATTGGGTACAATTTTGTCTCTATGCTGACCACAAGCTGTGGACAAAAGACTACCCACTGCATGTTGTCCACACTCATTCAACTAAAACTTTTGTTACAGCCAGAAGGAAACTATTATATAAGAGCAAACTGGATTCAATCTTCGTACCCAGAGATAAACTAACCCACTGGGTCACCCAATCTGCCAGCTCCAAGGTTAACAAGGTTCATTTAAAAAAAAAAATTTGTTTCATGGGATCAGCACATGCTAGCAAGGCCACTATTTGTTGCCCATTCCTAAATGCCCTTGAGAAGGTGGTGGTGAGCGGCCTTCTTGAATCGTTGCACTCCATGTAGTGTAGGTACACCGACAGTGCTGTTAGGAAGGGAGCTGCATGATTTTGACCCAGCCAACAGTGAAGGAATGGCGATACAGTTCCAAGTCAGGATGGTGTGTGGCTTGGAGAGGAACTTGCAGGTAGCAGTGTTCCTATGTGCCGGCTTGTCCTTCTAGGTGGTAAAGGTCGAGAGTTTGGAAGGTGCTATCGAAGGAGGCTTGGCGAGTTGCTGCAGCGTGTCATGCCAGGCCCCAACTTGCCAAGAATGAGGCACATTAATTTTGGCATGAACATTGAGTTTAAACTGTTGCTGGAGTGAAGAAAGGACTTGTTAAACAGATCAGCTGTGGCTGGAAAATACATTTGCATATTAACAGTGATTGGAAGGACAAAGGACCATTCCCTGACACATTCAACCCAAAATGGACCTTGATCACCAGGTATTGTGTGTAAGAGAAGCATTCCAGAGACTGCTAAGGTTATACAATCCAAGACATGGTCAGACCAGTTAGTCACATGACTAACCTGCTTGGCAACCTGTTTTTTTTCTGAATTGTACAAACAATTTGAATTCAGAGGGCTGGATTTTATGTTAGGCAGATGGGAGCTGGCCACCGACATAATGTTCAGTGGCGAACCTGCTTCGGCCTCGCCTGGGGATCCGTCCCGCATTTTATGGGTCCCAGGCTTTGATTGTCCGAGGCAGGACTTCCACCCGCTTGAGGGAGGAAGTCCCACCTCATTGAGCTGCCGGCAGCTTTTAGTCCCAGTAGCGCCACCAGGAGTGGTGGCCACTGCTGGGACTGCAGCCCAGCCGACCATGGAGGGAGACATGGAGCCAGGATTTAAGGTGAGTTTTGGTTACCTCACGGGGGGTAATCGGTCAGGTCCCGGCAAGGCAAGGGTAGTCATTTGGGGGGAAGGGGGGGGGGGGGTGTTGGGTCCTGGGGGTGATTGGGGAAGCGGAGGGAGACCTCCATCGGGCACCTGTGCCCGAATATCAAGGCCCACCCCCGGGGCTCTGAGAGGCCGCCTGCTTTTACCAGGTGAATTTTCACGGCTCCAGGATGCCCTCTTGCCACACATAAAATCTACATGGAGGTGGGCGAAGGCCCTTAAGTGGCCGTGAAGTGGCCACTTAAGGGCCTTGATTGGCCTGGGGCAGGCGGCCCATTTCTCGACCACCCTCCACACTACGTAAAGGGGGGCAGAAGCAGAAGCAGGTCGGGTAGGCCTCCCGGAGCCTCCCGCTCCATTTTACTCCACCCGCCCGCCACCATGCGGCTTGTTGGGGTGGCAAAAAATTCTGGCCAGTCTGTTTGCTCCTGAACTGAGATCTCTCCTGTCTGCTCCCATCTCTTTCTCACAAGTCTCTGAATCCACTGAAGACACATGAACCCCAAGAGAGAAAAGTGCCTGCAGTGCACAAGGTTTAAGAAGTATACAAAGCCTCAACGAAAAGCAAGATCTACCTACAATCAAGGACTCAACAGCGAGCTTGAAGAACCGTAGCAAAAGCTCTTCAGATATTGCCTCAAATTTTTCCACTTTTTTTTTCTTCTGCTCTTTTCTGTCTCTATTTGCATGTGTGTATCGCATGCTAGTATGGGCTCATTGTGTATTCGTAGGCGTCAACCGAATTAGAACAACAAAGAACAGTACAGCACAGGAACAGGCCATTTGGCCCTCCAAGCCTGCGCCGATCTTGATGTCTGCCTAAACTAAAACCTTCCACACTTCCGGGGACCGTATCCCTCTATTCCCATCCTATTCATGTATTTGTCAAGATGCCTCTTAAACGTCGCTATCGTACCTGCTTCCACCACCTCCCCCGGCAGCAAGTTCCAGGCACTCACCACCCTCTGTGTAAAGAACTTGCCTCGCACATCCCCTCTAAACTTTGCCCCTCGCACCTTAAACCTATGTCCCCTAGTAACTGACTCTTCCACCCTGGGAAAAAGCTTCTGACTATCCACTCTGTCCATGCCGCTCATAACTTTGTAAACCTCCATCATGTCGCCCCTCCACCTCCGTCGTTCCAGTGAAAACAATCAGAGTTTATCGGACCTCTCCTCATAGCTAATGCCCTCCAGACCAGGCAACATCCTGGTAAACCACTTCTATACCCTCTCCAAAGCCTCCACGTCCTTCTGGTAGTGTGGCGACCAGAATTGCACGCAATATTCTAAGTGTGGCCTAACTAAGGTTCTGTACAGCTGCAACATGACTTGCCAATTTTTATACTCTATGCCCCGACCGATGAAGGCAAGCATGCCGTATGCCTTCTTGACTACCTTATCCACCTGCGTTGCCACTTTCAGTGACCTGTGGACCTGTACGCCCAGATCTCTCTGCCTGTCAATCGAGTTTAAGTTTAATACATTTTAACTTTTCTTCTTTAAACTAAAGAAAACCTGCTTGTGCTGGTTTCTTTGCCTTATAATTGGAAAGCGATGAACGAGGATTCACCAAGGGGGAGCGAAAAACACTGTTTAAAAATAAAACCTTGTTACGGTAAGACCAGGTGCAGGCTGAGAGGGACCCTTAGACACCTTTCTCACCTGGTCGTAACAAGTGCATCTTGTATATGGTACCACTGTGCACTGGTGGTGGAAGGGGGTGCCCATCAGTCGTGCTGATTTGTTCTGGATGGTGTCGAGCTTCTTGAGTGTTGTTGGAGCTGCACCCATCGAGGCGAGTGGAGAGTATTCCATCACAGACCTGACTTGTACCTTGTAGATGATGGACAGGCTTTGGGGAGTCAGGAAGTGAGTTACTTGCTGCAGGAATCCCAGCCTCTGACCTGTTCTTGTCGCCACAAGACTTATATGGCTGGTCCAGTTAAGTTTCTGGTCAATGGTGACCCGCAAGATGCTGATGGTAGGGGATTCAGCAATGGTAAAGCCATTGAATGCCAAGGGGAGATGATTAGATTCTCTCTTCTTGGAGATGGTCATTACCTGGCATTTGAGTGGCATGAATGTTATTTGCCAATTATCAGCCCAAAATTGAATGTTGCCCAAGTATTGCTGCACGCGGGCACAGACTGCTTCAATATGTGAGGTCACGAATGTTACTGAACATTGAATCATCAGTGAACATCCCCACTTCTGATCTTGTGGTGTCGCAGACAGGTGAGAGATCATAGGGATGGTTCCCCCTTTTTCACCTCTCGACTGACCGAAGACAGTTTTTTTAAATGAGGTGCATTTTTTTTTTTATTAAACAGAGTGCTTCAAGTGTCAAGAACAGACAAATGACAGGTTTTCTCGTAAGTTGTGTCTTAGGTTTACTTCACAAGTTCGGATTGCGTGGGTGCGACAATGGAGAGTAAGGTCATTGATGAAGCAGCTGAAGATGGCTGGAACTAGGACACTACTCTGAAGAAATCCTGCAGCATTGTCCTGGGGCTGAGATGATTGGTCTCCAACAACCACAACCATCTTTCCTTTGTGCTAGGTATGACTCCAACCAGTGTAGAGTTTTCCCCTCCGATTCTCATCAACTTCAATTTTGCTAACGTTCCTTGATGCCACACTCCATCAATGCTGCCTTGATGTCAAGGGCTGTCACTCTCATCTTATCTCTGGAATTCAGCTCTTTTGTCCATGTTTGGACCAAGTATGTAATGAAGTCTGGAGCCGAGTGGCCTTGGCGGAACCCAAACTAAGCACTGGTGAGCAGGTTATTGCTGAATAAGTGACCTTTCTTCACTTTGCTGATGATTGGGACTAGACTGATGGGGGCAGTAATTGGATTGGATTTGTCCTGCTTTTGTTGGACAGGACATACCTGGGCAATTTTGCACATTTTCAGGTAGATGCCAGTCTTGTAGCTGTACTGGAACAGTTTGGCTAGGGGCATGGCTAGTTCGGAAGTGCAAGTCTTCAGGACTACAGCCAGGATATTGTCAGGACCTATAGTCTTTGCTGTATCCAGTGCCTTCAGCCATCTCTTGATATCACGTGGAGTGAATGGAATTGGCTGATGACTGGCATCTATGATGCTGGGGACCTCAGGAGGAGACAGAGATGAATCATCCACTCGGCACTTCTGGCTGAAGATGGTTGCAAATGTTTCAGCCTTGTCTTCTGCACTGACATGCTAGGTTCCCCCAACATTGAGGGTAAAGCTGTTGTGGAGCCTCCTCCTCCGGTTAGTTGTTTAATTGTCCACCACCATTCACGACTGGATGTGGCAGGACTGCAGAGCTTAGATCTGATCTGTTGGTTGGAGGATCACTTTGCTCTATCACATGCTGCTTCCACTGTTTAGCATGCCTGTAGTCCGGTGTTGTAGCTTGACCAGACTGGCACATAATTTTTAGATATTCCTGGGGCTGCTCCTGGCATGCTCTCCCTGCACTCTTCATTGAACCAGGGTTGATAGCAATGGTAGAGTGATGGATATGTTGGGCCATGAGATTATTAGATGGTAGTTGCGTACTATTCTGCTGCTGCTGACGGCCCACAGCGCCTCATGGATGCCCAGTTTTGAGCTACTATATCTGTTCTGAATCTATCCCATTTAGCACTGTGGTAGTGCCACACAACACAATGGAGGGTATCCTCAATGTAAAGACGGGACTTTGTTTCTACAAGGACTGTACAGTGGTCACGTCTGCCAATACTGTCATGGACAGATCCATCTGCGACAGGTAGATTGGAGAGGGCGAGGTCACGCAGGTTTTTTCCACTTGCTGGTTCTCTTACCACCTGACGCAGGCCCAGTTTGGCAGTTATTTCCTTCAGGACTCAGCCAGCGCGGTCAGTAGTGGTGCTACCGAGCCACTCTTGGTGATGCACATTGCAGTCCCCCACCCAGAGTACATTTTGTTTCCTTGCTACCTTCAGTGCTTCTTCCATGTGGTATTCAACATAAAGGAGTACGAATTCATCAGCTGAGGGAGGACAGAAGGTGGTAATCAGCAGATTTCCTTGCCCATGTTTGGTGTGATTCCATAAGACTTCACAGGGTCTGGAGTCAATGTTGAGGACTCCTAGGGCCACTCCCTTATGACTGTATACCACTGTACCGCCACCTCTGGTGGGTCTTTCCTGCCGGTGGGACAGGACATACCCAGGGATGGTGGAGTCGTTGTCTGGGACATTGGCTGAAAGGAATGATTCGGTGAGTATGACTATGCCAGGTTGTTGTGTGACTAGTCTGTGGGACAGCTCTTCCAATTTTGGAACAAGTCCAAGATTGTGGACAAGTGAGGAGGACTTTGCAGGGTCAATTGGGCTAGGTGTGACTTTATTATTTCCGGTCCCTAGGTTGATGCCGGACAGTCCATTGGGTTTTATTATTTTTCAACTTTTCTGTGGCAGTTTGATACAACTTAGTAACTTGCTAGGCCATTTCAGAGGGCAGTTAAGAGTCAACCATATTGCTGCAGTCTGCATTACTAGTCCAGTAACATTACCACAATGCTACTGTCCACCACGCTACCTCATAAGGCAGCATAGTAGACAGGACTATGGGTTGATAATCAAACATCAACCTTTTACACTTCCCTCTGGAATATTATGTACAATTCTGAAGGAATGTACAGAAAGATTATGGTTAGCTAATTGAAATTAAGCTTTAAGTTCCAGTTATCTTTTTGTTAAAGTTATTCTTCTGTAAGTGGTCACAAATAGATTGTTTTAATAAATCTAAGGTACCTTATTCTAATGCGATAAATGTGATGGTACACTAAAAGGCTAAAACACTAAATAACAGGAAGTATGGACATGCAAATGGTGCCACATCATAACAGCCAATCAAGCTCTGGGCTTTGCTCTGTGGAACCTGGAGAACATTATGGGTTAGCTACTCAATTGATTATTACATGACATGGAATGTAATTTTGGCAATGGTTTTGTGGTCTTCCACGTGTGACAGAAATCACACCTGCCAAATGGAACATATTAATTTCGTCATATGGAGCACTACTTGAACCTTTTTTTTTTACTGGACATTGCACATAACCGGTTTAAAAAAAGACCACAGAGTTGAATAGCTGAAAACATGTTTGCACATTTGCAATTTTAGAGACAGCTGAATAGAAAGACAATGGGAGTGCTCATTGATTCAATTAACAAGATTGGTCTGGGCAATCACGATAATCAACATTCTTTGTCTGTGTAAGAGCCAGAACTCCACACCCCACCGAGTGTGACTGGAGAGCTTTGAGAAGCAACAACCCTCGCAGAAGATGCTGTTTCAAACAAAGAGATGGATACATGACTTGCCAGCTGGCCAGACTGGGGACTGTTTGAATTGTGCCTCAGAGAAAGGTTTTGGAGACTGCAAATGAACTCAAAGAAGAAAGTACCTCTATCTCTGTTGCTCCCTCCAGCAAAGTCCCAGGGACCCATGGTAGCAGCTTAAGCCTCAAGATAGAGCACCTCTTCAGCCTTCTGGTACCAGAGAAACAGGTCTGAAAGTGTGCACTGGGCCCCAGTGAGAACTCCAAGACTTCAACTTTTATCAAGGACATTTCCACCCAGTAACTGAATTCCCTTTATTACGAACTCTACTTCAAACACCCCCCCTAAATTCTTTACCCCCCTCTGTACCTATTCATGTGTATGTTTATCTCGTATGCATGCTAGCGTGGTTGCGTTGCGTGTTTTAGTAATTTTAACCGTGTTAGAGTAGTAAGGCTACTCTTTGCTCGAGTCGCTCTGAACAGGCTCCAGAAGCTGGCCGAGCGCGTCTACCCTGAGGCACAGTGTGGCTTTCGTGCAGAGAGATCGACTATTGACATGCTGTTCTCCCTTCGTCAGATACAGGAGAAATGCCGTGAACAACAGATGCCCCTCTACATTGCTTTCATTGATCTCACCAAAGCCTTTGACCTCGTCAGCAGACGTGGTCTCTTCAGACTACTAGAAAAGATCGGATGTCCACCAAAGCTACTAAGTATCATCACCTCATTCCATGACAATATGAAAGGCACAATTCAACATGGTGGCTCCTCATCAGAGCCCTTTCCTATCCTGAGTGGTGTGAAACAGGGCTGTGTTCTCGCACCCACACTTTTTGGGATTTTCTTCTCCCTGCTGCTTTCACATGCGTTCAAATCCTCGGAAGAAGGAATTTTCCTCCACACAAGATCAGGGGGCAGGTTGTTCAACCTTGCCCATCTAAGAGCGAAGTCCAAAGTACGGAAAGTCCTCATCAGAGAACTCCTCTTTGCTGACGATGCTGCATTAACATCTCACACTGAAGAGTGTCTGCAGAGACTCATCGACAGGATTACGGCTGCCTGCAACGAATTTGGCCTAACCATCAGCCTCAAGAAAACGAACATCATGGGACAGGACGTCTGAAATGCTCCATCCATCAATATCGGCGACTACGCTCTGGAAGCGGTTCAAGAGTTCACCTACCTAGGCTCAACTATCACCAGTAACCTGTCCCTAGATGCAGAAATCAACAAGCGCATGGGTAAGGCTTCCACTGCTATGTCCAGACTGGCCAAGAGAGTGTGGGAAAATGGCGCACTGACACGGAACACAAAAGTCCGAGTGTATCAGGCCTGTGTCCTCAGTACCTTGCTCTACGGCAGCGAGGCCTGGACAACATATGTCAGCCAAGAGCGACGTCTCAATTCATTCCATCTTCGCTGCCTTCGGAGAATACTTGGCATCAGGTGGCAGGACTATATCTCCAACACAGAAGTCCTTGAAGCGGCCAACACCCCCAGCTTATACACACTACTGAGTCAGCGGCGCTTGAGATGGCTTGGCCATGTGAGCCGCATGGAAGATGGCAGGATCCCCAAAGACACATTGTACAGCGAGCTCGCCACTGGTATCAGACCCACCGGCCGTCCATGTCTCCGTTATAAAGACGTCTGCAAACGTGACATGAAATCGTGTGACATTGATCACAAGTCGTGGGAGTCAGTTGCCAGCATTCACCAGAGCTGGCGGGCAGCCATAAAGACAGGGCTAAATTGTGGCGAGTCGAAGAGACTTAGTAGTTGGCAGGAAAAAAGACAGAGGCGCAAGGGGAGAGCCAACTGTGCAACAGCCCCAACAAACAAATTTCTCTGCAGCACCTGTGGAAGAGCCTGTCACTCCAGAATTGGCCCTTATAGCCACTCCAGGCGCTGCTTCACAAACCACTGACCACCTCCAGGCGCGTATCCATTGTCTCTCGAGATAAGGAGGCCCAAAAGAAAGAAAGAAAGAAAGAGTAGTAAGGCTAATAAACTTACATATTTCTTGTTTAAACCTAAGAAAACCTGTCTGCTTGGTTCATTTGCAATTACAATTAGAGAGTAGTGAGCAAGGACTCGCGGATGTGGTAAGCTAAAAACACTGTTTTAAAAGATAAACCCTGTTACAGCCAAACCAGGAAAGGGGCAAGAGGGACCCCTTCCTCACACGGTCGTAACACAAATCATGAAAAAAATTATGATCTAAAAGTTCAGCCTGAATATCCTCCATTCAGAAGGACCTGTACTGCTATATGTTCTATGTAATGGTAAGGTTGGCACAGTTTGTTGTTTCAGTGAAGTTCAAGTGACACTTGTGGGAGAATGTAATGACTTAATGTTAAAGTCGTTCTTATAAGCAGTGAGTAAATTTTACAACAATTTTACCAGCACTATTTATTCAGTCAGCCTGGAGGGCTATTTCTTTTTACTCAGTGTTGTTTTTGATGCAGATCCTTGACAAATATTTAATTGGTTTGGCATCTACTTTCACTGCATGAATTCAGAAACAGCAAGCACTAAATTAATAAAGATATGGCTCATTATCAAATATCAACAATATGGCTGTGAAGGTAATTACTGAGCTCCTGTACTTGGTATGCATCAACACAAGCATCAGTGCAAAAGAAATCCACTACGTAACTAAAATTCTTAACCATTCCCAAAGAAAAACCTTAAATATTCTGATGAAATATGCATTATCCATTGCAGTCCTTTGGATCAATGGATTTTGCATGTTAGAATAAGATGCTTTGTATGTGTCCATTTTGGTGAATAAAATGTAATATGAAAACTTGATGTTCGAAGGTGTGAATTCTCCATGGACCATGTTCTGCCAACAGGGAAAGAGGACAGAGAGCTTTGTAATTACTCAATTTGCACATGCTACTTCCAGGTCCTTGTCCATTACTCATTCAACAACAATTGGCACTTTTAATATAGAACAATGTCCCAAAGCAATTCAGAGGATTAACAGACAAAAATTAGTGCTGAGCCAAAAGAGGAGATCTGACTAAAAACTAGATCAAACAGTCTGATAGTTTTAAGGAGTGTCTTAAAGGAGAAAAGACAGGTAGAGAGACATGGAAGTTTAGGAAGGAATTTCAAGAGCTTAGGGCCTAGATGGCTGAAGGCATAGTGACCAATGACGGGGTGAAGGGAGTAGGGAATATACAACAGTGTTAGAGATGGAGGAATGCAGAGCTCTCAGAGGTTATAGGCTGGAGAAAGTACAGAGATAAAGATGGTTGAGCCTATGAAGGGATTTGAATAAAAGGATAAGAATTTTAAATTGGAAGCACCAAGCGACTAAGAGCCAATGTAGGCCAGCGAGCACTGACTACTGTTCCAAGCGAAGGTACTCAGATTACTGTATAGCTCTTTTAATGTATACCATGCATGCTGTTGACATAACAAGTCACAAATCCTGGTTGCAACTCATTACTGAAACTGTTGGCTTGTTGTCAACTTAAAAGGGCTTTACCCAAAAACGAATTCTGATTAAACTTTTGATGTTTCATATATGTTCTCACACATAATAAGCTGCAGCATAGCCATTTGGTTGTCATTGCATGTTCTGAGCACACTTAGAACATTTCAACAGTACTTTATTACTTTCAACAGAAGGTGACATATAAAAGGATGGAGCTTGGGCAGAATTGGAGGACACTAGGACTATAAGTCTTTGACTGCCTTCAAGATGACGACATTGGAAATCCTTGTGATTGAGAAGACAGAAGGATAAAATTGAGGCATCCCACAAGTATGATCATCCTTTTTGTGTTATTTTTTCTTTGCCAACTCATTTATGCACTCAATCACCCAGATTTACAGGGCCACAATTTTATGATATTTATGAACCACGACAGTCTACTCCAGCCACACTGTGCTACTGAGTATGTCCTCAGCATACCCAGTGGTCTGCATTGGAACAGATCCCTGGGCAGCAAAAAGGACCACTGCCTGTGCAGGTAAACCTTCCAAGTATTTGTTCTTTTATTCTCTTCTGCTTTAAGAAACGACATCCTGAATGTGCCTGACCTTGAATACTGATATTATATGGATGAGATAAATGGTGCTTTGTGAATTAGATGTTTGCATTGCAACATTACGAGTTAATTTGCATCAGACTGAATCTGTACACAAAACTCTCACCCCATTTGTGTAATACAGAAGTGAAGTGACAAATAGCAAAATTGACCCTTGCACCAATTCCTGATGCCTGCAGCCCAAAAGCCACAGTTCGGGAGCTATTGAGCTGGTTGGAAAATTTAGGTCTAAATAGCAAGGGTAGCCCTTGTACCATGAATGAGAGTCTGAGAATAATTGATTTTCAAAAAACACCTGTTGAATAACATTAAAAGTAACCACAGTTTAGAGTACAAGGAATAGATGAACAAGATGCAATAAAATGTACCTCTATCCCTCGGTTGATGGCAAGTTTTGCTAATCTCACTGCAATAGGCCCCTGGTAAGAAATCATTAGCACAGGTTTACTTAACTCAAGAAACGTAGAACAAGCATATGGTAAATTAGCACACAGGTAGACTTGAACAAACAAAAGAATATAAAAATATTGTGTCTTATCAATCCATACACTATAATTAATGCAATTCACATGATAGAAATAAGACAGCTTTTTTTTAGTTGGGTCACATGTGTTGAACCACATTTATTAGTCAGGTGCAAGAAAATAAATTCCTCGTTTTTAAAAGTCATTTCTTAACAAGTTAATTCAACTCCTTTTCCAAACACCACATGCAATTCCCCAGCAATATGCAATTGGAGAGACTGATGGGATGGAGATTTGTCCCTATGATCTTTTTAAAAAAAATTTGTTCTTGGGATGGGAGAGTCGATGGCAAGCATTTACTGCCCATCCATAAATGCCCTTGAACTGAGTGGCTTGCTGGTCCATTTGAGAGGACAGTTAAGAGTTAACCACATTGCTGTGGGTCTGAAGGCACATGTATGCTAGGCTGGACAAGGACGACAGATATCCACCCCTGAATGACATTAGTGAATCGGATGGGTTTTTAATTTCAATCTGGTAGTTTCATGATTATTAATGAGATTAGTATTTTATTCCAGATTTATTAATTATGAACTGGCAAATCAGGTTAAGGGACAGGTCAATAGAGATGCAGTGGCAGACATTTAAGGGGATATTTCAGAATATACAGAATAGCTACATTTCAACAAAAAAGAAAAATTCCAAGGGTGGGACCGGCCATCCATAATTAACTAAAACAGTTAAAGATAGTATCAAACTTAAAGAAAAAGCATATCATTGCGCAAAAATGGGAGGCGGTCAGAAGATAGGCCAGAATACAAAAAATAGCGCAAAATGACTAAAGGATTGATAAGGAAGGTAAAATTAGAGGAGAGAAAGCTAGCTAGGAATATAAAGACAGATAGTAAGAGTTTCTCGAGATATTTTTAAAAAAAGAGTTAAAAAAGTGAGTGTTGGTCCTATAGAAAGTGAATCTGGGGAATTAATAATGCATAATAAGGAGATGGCAGATGAACTGAACAGATATTTTGCATAGATCTTCATTATTGAGGAGACAAGTAACATCCCAGAAATAGCTGTAAATCAGGAAATGGAAGGGAGGAGGAACTCAAAGAAAATTACAATCACCAGGGAAGTGGTACTGAACAAATTGTTGGAGCTGCGGGCTGACAAGTCACCGGGTCCTGAGGGATTTCATCCTAGGGTGTAAAAAGAAATGGCTAGTGAGATAGTTGATGTGTTAGTTTTCATTTTCCAAAATTCCCTAGGTTCGGGGAAGGTTCCGTTAGATTGGAAAATAGTGAATGTAACTTCTTTATTCAAAAAGGGAGGGAGACAGAAAACAGGAAACTACAGGCCAGTTAGCTTAACATCTGTCTTAAGGAAAATGTTAGAAGCAGTTATTAAAGACATTGTAGCAGGGCACTTAGAAATGTTCAAGGTAATCAGGCAGAGTCAACATGGTTTTGTGAAAGGGAAATCATATAGGGCACAAAAAAGATTTACTAGAATGATATCAGAACTGAGAGATTATACCTACCAAGGGCTGGGGCTCTTTTTTCTAAGAAAAAGACTTGGATTTATATAATACTTTTCATGACCACTGGATACCTCAAAGCACTTGACAGCCAATGAAGCACTGTTGAAGTGTAGTCACTATTGTAACAGAGGAAATGCGGCTGCCAATTTGCACACCAGCAAACTCTCACAAACAGCAATGTGACAATGACTAGATACTCTGTTTTTGTGATGTTGATTGAGGGATAAATATTGGCCAGGACACTGGGGATAACTCCCCTGCTCTCCTTCAAAATAGTGCCAAATGATCTTTTACATCCACCCAAGCAGCCAGATGGGGCCTCCCGTTAATCTTATCCAAAGGAGAGCACCTCTGACAATGCAGCACTCCCTCAGAACGGCACTGGAGTGTCAGCCTTGATTTTTGTGCTCAAGCTCTGGTGTTCCCAACTGTCCCATAGCTGACAACCAGACTTGTGACAACTTGTAACAACTCTAGAAAAGAGAAGACTGAGGGGTAAGTTGATAAGCCTGTAAGATTATGAAAGGGTGTGATAGGGTATTGGTGGGGAAGATGTTTCCACTTGTGAGAAAGTCGCGAGCTACGGGTCATAAATATAGGATAGTCACTAATAAATCCAATAGGGAACTCAGGAAATACTTTTTGCCCAAAGTGTGGTTAAAATGTGGAACTTGCCACTACAAGGAGTAGTGGAAGCAACCAGCATAGATGTATTTGAAGGGAAACTAGATAAATAAATGAGGGAGAAAGGAATTGAGGATATACTGATGGGTGGGAGGAGGCTCTTGTATGGAGCATAAACATCAGCATGGACCCATTGATCCGAATAGCCTGTTTCTGTGTTGTAAACACTATGCAAGTATCTCACCTCTCCACAGCGGAACACTAAGATGCCCCGATAGCCGCCAACATAAAAAAAGGTGGTGGGCGCATTCACATTGGGGTCACATTCCACGTATTTAATTCTTTCAACCGCTTCCATCTGTCGTGGAGGCAGAGGCGGTTTAATATCAAGGCTCTTGTATTTATTTAGCACCCTTCACACACTCAGGATGTGCCAAAGCCAATTTATTATTTTTGAAGTGTAGTCACAGTTAGTTTGTAGGCAAATGTTGCAACCATTTTACGCACAGCAAGTCCCATAACTAGCAATTAGATAAATGACCAGTCAATCTGTTTTAGTTGAGGGGGACTAGGGAATATTATGCATCCACTTGAACAGGTGGACAGGCTCTCACATAACATCTCATTTGAAGGATGGCACCTTTAACAAAAGTGTACTCCATCAGTACCACACTGAAATGTCATCCTAGATTATGTGCTCAAATCCTGAAATGCAGCTTGAACCCATGATCTGCTGATTCAGTGATGAGAGTATTGTCATTGTAAGCCACTCACATTAGGGTGAGGCAATGTCTTACCATATGTGGGGTGAGCCATGTTCCATCAATCATGGCACAGCATGTACAAACACAAAAAAAGTGTTGCTTGTCTCACAATTTTGATCAGAATTATAAATTCTTCAAGTGGTACCAATAAGTTTACAATATTTACAAAGCTGAAAAATCTTCTAAAAATTAATTCCTGAAACCAAATGTTAAAAGGTCAATGTACCTGAGGTATAAATTCTTTTGCAAGGGATAATGCCCGGTGATAGGCTGCATCGCCTGCTTCATTCTGGTCCACAACATGGCTAACCAGACCAATTGCTTTTGCTTCAATGCCATCAAGCACTCTTCCAGAAAAAATAAGTTCCTTTGCTAGGGATACCCCTACAGTACGAGGGAGACGCTGTGTGCCACCTGTTTTGAAAAAAAAGGACAAAACTGTTTCAAATAAACTGTTGTCATGAACCAATTTTCCACCTCTCAACAACCCTCAAAGATTTGGGAAGATACTGCAAGTCCAACTTTCTCAGATGAGAACAACACATCACATGTTGCAAGCCAAAAGCAAGCCTGCAAAGAAAATATACTTCCATGAATGAGGCAAAAAAAGTAACAAAATATTTTATTTTGAACTTCAAAGAGCTATTTGCTAACTTGTGTTATAACATATGTAACTGTTATTTTCTTTTAAGGGGAAGAAAAGTGTCTAGGCAAGTACTTTAAAGAAGAAGAAAATAATATTCATAGCAAAAACTATGTATGCTCTCCTGGGTCAGTTGGCACTGGTGTGTCAAATCAACTGTTTTCTATAGAGCCTCTCTTTGATATTACCAAAGTGGCCTTTCAGGGTGGGGCCCCATTAAAAATCAGAGTGATGCTTTGAATGACCTCTCAGCTATATTGCTTTCCTGTTTCCCAGCAACTGGCTGAAAACATTTTTTAAAACTACCCAACAAGACAGAAAAATCAAACTCTCCCTTATGCCGTCCTCAAAGACAATAAGGTTTTCATTGGTGGATTATAATTGGTTAGAATAGCTTGGCAATGACAGCATGTCTATATTTTAAAGGGGCATTTCCACAGTTAGTCATGGGAGTGAATAGATTCCAGAGCATCTGCTGGTAATTATTGACTATATTGAACGCAAGATCACAAGAAATAGGAGCACACACAGGTTGCAGATCAGCCACGATCTCAATGAATGGCAGAACATGCCTGAGGGGTTAAACGGTGTACTCCTCTTCCTATGGTCCGATGAGCAGAAGTAGGCCTACAGCTGCTCGAGCCTGCTGAACGAATCAATAAGATCATGGCTGATCTTCAATCTGAACATCAGTACATTAGTAAAGGAGGATCGCCGATCGGAAGAACAAAATGTGGAATATGTTTGGGTGGAGCTTAGAAACAGCAAGGGGCAGCAAACATTGGTAGGAGTTGTTTATAGGCCACCAAACAGTAGTGACAGTGTGGGGCATGAAATTAATCAGGAGATTAGAGAAGCATGGGGCATGGGTAATACAGTAATCGTGGGTGACTTCAATCTGCATATAGACTGGGTAAACATAATGAGCACTAATGCTGAACAGGACGAGTTTCTGGAGTGTGTTAGGGATGTTTTTCCAGAGCAGTATGTTGAGGAACCGACTACAGAACAGGCTATTTTAGATTTAGTATTATGTAATAAGAAAGGGCTAATTAATAATCTTGACATTGGGGCGGCACAGTGGCGAGCACCACAGCCTCACAGCTCCAGCGACCCGGGTTCAATTCTGGGTACTGCCTGTGTGGAGTTTGCAAGTTCTCCCTGTGTCTGCGTGGGTTTTCTCCGGGTGCTCCGGTTTCCTCCCACAAGCCAAAAGACTTGCAGGTTGGTAGATAAATTGACCATTATAAATTGCTCCTAGTATAGGTAGGTGGTAGGGAAATATAGGGACAGGTGGGGATGTGGTAGGTATATGGGATTAGTGTAGGATTAGTATAAATGGGTGGTTGATGGTCGGCACAGACTTGGTGGGCCGAAGGGCCTGTTTCAGTGCTGTATCTCTAGACTAAAAACTAAAAGAACCTTTAGGGATGAGTGACCATAATATGATAGAATTTTACATTATGTTTGAAAGTGGGGTAGTTCAATCTGCAGCCCGGGTGTTAAATTTAAACAAAGGAAATTCTGAAGGTATGGGGGGCAAATTGGCTGAGGTGGATTGGGAAAATACATTAAAAGGTATGACAGTACATAGGCAATGGATAGTCTTTAAATAAATAGTACATAGTTTACAGCAACTATACATTTCTTCAAGGCACAAAAAACCCAAAAGTGAAGGCAGTCAACTGTGGATAACAAAGGAGGATAAGGACTGAATAAGATTAAAAGAAAAGGCATATAAAGCTGCCAGAAATAGTAGTAAACCTGAGGATCGGGAGGATTTTAGGATACAGCAAAGGAGAATCAAGAAACGGATAAAGAAAGAGAGAATAGAATATGAATGTAAGCTAGCAAAAAATATAAAAACGGAATGTAAAAGCTTCGACAGGTACATAAATAGGAAACGTTTGACGAAGACAAACATGGGTCCACTACAGGCAGAGTCAGGAGAATTTATAGCGGGGAATAGAGAAATGGCAGAGAAGCTAAATGATTACTTTGTGTCTGTCTTCACTAAGGAAGATACAAGAAATCGCCCAGAATTAGAGATCCAAGGGATTAGGAGGAATGAAGAATTGAAGGAAATTAGTATTACTAATAAGGTTGTATTGGAGAAATGAATGGAGCTGAAGGTTGATAAGTTCCCAGGATCTGATATTCTACATCCCAAGTGTTGAAAGAGGTAGCTATGGAGGTAGTGGATGCATTGGTGATCATCTTCCAAAATTCTATAGATTCTGGAGCGGTTCCTGCAGATTGGAAGGTCGCAAATGTCACCCCACTATTTAAGAAGGGAGGGAGAGAGAAAACAGAGAATTACAGACCTGTTAGCCTTACATCAGTCATTGGGAAATTGCTAGAATCTAGTTTAAAAGATGTGATAAATGGACGCTTGGATAATAATGAGCTGATAGGGCATAGTCAACATGGAGTTATGAATGGGAAATCATGTTTGATGAACCTGTTGGAGTTTTTTAGGATTTAATGAACAGAATTGATAAAGGGTTGTCGGTGGACATAGGATACTTCGATTTTCAGAAGGCTTCTGATAAAGTCTCCCACAGGAGGTTGGTTAGCAAAATTAAAGCACATGGGCTACGAGGTAATATACTGGCATGGATTAAGGATTGGTTAACAGGCAGAAAGCAGCGAGTAGAAATAAGCGGGTCATTTTTGCATTGGCAGGCTGTGATTAGTGGGGTACCGCAGGGATCAGTACTTGGGCCCCAGCTGTTCACAATATATATCAATGATTTGGATGTGGGGACCAAATGTAGTCTTTCCAAGTGCACAGATGACACAAAACTAGGTGGGACTGTGTGTTGTGAGGAAGATACAAAGTGGCTTCAACGTGATTTGGGACAGACTTAGTGAGTGGCCAAGAATATGGCAGATGGAATATAATGTGGACAAGTTTGAGGTTATCCACTTTGGTAGGAAGAACAGATGTGCAGAGTATTTCTTAACTGGTAAGAGATTAGAAAGTGTAGATGTACAAAGGGACCTAGGTGTCCTTGTCAATAAGTCTCTGAAAGCCAACCTGCAGGTCCAGTAAGCAATTAGGAAGGGTAATGGTATTTTAGCCTTTATCGCAAGAGGATTTGAGTACAGGAGTAGTGAAGTCTTGCTTCAATTGTATGGATAATAAAAGCAAAATACTGCGGATGCTGGAAATCTGAAACAAAAACAAGAAATGCTGGATTCACTCAGCAGGTCTGGCAGCATCTGTGGAAAGAGAAGCAGAGTTAACGTTTCGGGTCAGTGACCCTTCTTCGGAACCAGTTCCGAAGAAGGGTCACTGACCCGAAACGTTAACTCTGCTTCTCTTTCCACAGATGCTGCCAGACCTGCTGAGTGAATCCAGCATTTCTTGTTTTTGTTTCAATTGTATGGAACCTTGGTTAGACCGCACTTGGAGTACTGTGTGCAGTTTTGATCCCCTTATCTTAGGAAGGATATTATTGCCATAGAGGGAGTACAACAGAGGTTCACCAGACTTGCTCCCGGGATGGCAGGACTGTCCCATGAAGAGAGATTGCGGAAACTGGGCCTGTATTCTTTAGAGCTTCGAAGAATGAGAAGTGATCTCATTGAAACCCACAAAATACTTAAAGGGATAGCCAGAGTAGATGCAGCTAAGCAGTTTCCCCTGGTTGGGGAGTCTCGAACCAGGGGACACAATTTCAAAATAAGGGGGAAGCCACTTAGGACAGAGATGAGGAGAAATTTCATTACTCAGAGGGTTGTGAATCTCTGGAATTCTCTACCCCAGAGGGCTATGGAAGCTCAGTCATTGAGTTTGTTTAAAGCAGAGATTGACAGATTTCTAAATACAAATGACATAAGAGGATATGAGGATAGTGTGGGAAAAAGGCATTTTAGTGGATGATCAGCCATGATCATATTGAATGGAGGGTGGGCTCGATGGGCTAAATGGCCTACACCAGCTCCCAAGTTCCTAACTCCACTTTGCTGCTCGATTTCATATCCTTTGATTACCTTAGAGTTAAAAAATCGATATTTGAATATCATCAGCAATTAAAAATTCTACACATCTACACTTTCTGGGGGAGAAAGTTCCAAACACTCTCACCCAAGTGAAGAAAATTTCCCACGCCGGAGCCCTAAATGGCCGTCCCCTTATCACAAGATTATGTCCCCCAGTTCTAGACTCTCAGCATCTACCCTGTCAAGCCCTCTTTGAATCTTATACATTTCAATGAGATCACTTCTCATTTCTCTAAACTTGACAGAATTATAGGACCATTCTGCTCAATCTGCCTTCATTGGACAACCCTCTCATCCCAGGAATAAATCTAGTGAACTTTTGTTGCATCCCCTCGAAGGGTACAGAGACCAAAACAGTACAAAGCACTCCAGGTGTGGTCTCACCAAAGCCCTGTACAATTGCAGCAAGATCTCTTTATACTCCAACCTCCTTATAATTGTGGATCTGAGCATTAAGAAGTTGGATCAATAAGAAACAAGAGCTCGAGGTTTACTTTATTATTATATCTAAAGATTCTTTGAAAAAGGGTATTGGATACATGCATGAATATAACAAGCTGCTGACTAAGTATTCGCTATAGAATTTCAGGTGAAACTGCTGTTGTTTAAAGGGCTGTATTGTACATGGCTTGGCCATGTGAGCCACATGGAAGATTGCAGGATCCCCAAGGATGCATTGTACAGCGAGCTCGTCACCGGTATCAGACCCACCGGCCGTCTATGTCTCCGCTTTAAAGATGTCTGCAAACACAACATGAAGTCCGGTGACATTGACCACAAGTCATGGGAGTCAGTTGCCAGTGATCGCCAGAGCTGGCGGACAGCCATAAAGGCGGGGCTAAAGAATGGCGAGTCGAAGAGACTTAGCAGTTGGCAGGAAAAAAGTCAGAAGCGCAAGGAGAGAGCCAACTGTGTAATAGCCCTGACAACCAATTTTATCTGCAGCACCTGTGGAAGAGTCTGTCATTCTAGAATTGGCTTTTATAGCAACTCCAGACGCTGCTTCACAAACCACTGACTACCTCCACGCGCTTACCCATTGTCTTGAGAGACAAGGAGGCAAAAGAAGACGACTGTATACACAGGACATCTCACCCCATTGGTTTGTAATTTCTTTTCCTCCGCAGCTCAAGTTAAGGCATGGTCTGGGGGGCGGTTAAACTAAAAACATTCCCTTTGCCTTAATCTGCACAATTTCTGAAAGGTTTATGAACCACTACAACAATTCCGGGGCCATGGGCAGGACTGGCTGGGCACTGACAGACAGGTTGCTCAGTGCAATAACATTTTCAAGCTGTGGGCAAACAAGACATGATCAAATCTCCCGGAATACAATGAATGGCAACCCTACATCTCCAACAAACAGGAAGTCTTATTATCAAAATTAACAGAGGACATACCAAGAGTAATGCAGAAACACTCCACTGTGCTGCACATAAAGATCAAGCTGAGAATGGCAATTTTTTGATCCATAGAAACCTCAAGCAAAAGGTTGGGATATGAATTCATATCTCCTTGCACATGACACTGCCCATTAATGCCACCATCAGTGTGAAACAGACACACCTCTGGCGTTGACTTCATGCCAGATCTGATTTTGATCCATGAAGTATAATCTGGTAGTGGTTTCCACACTTAATCATACTGGTATTGAGCATTACATCCTCCATATCATGCACCACAGCATGTTGCGTGCTGTCTGTTCTACTGCAATTTATATTTTTTTAAATGAAGCTCCAGAGCAATTGCTCTAGTTTTATATATAGAGTCAATGTTATGACATAAGGAGGTTTCAGTATAACTTTTCTCATACTGCCAGACAATCTGCTTTAAACATCTGATTAATGGATGTAACAGTTTGGAATGACCTGGTTGTTTTAGTACTGGTCTGTGCTCATAACCTTAAAGTGGCAGTTATATACTACGGTATTACAGAAAATAGAACTGCAAACTTTACAAGTTACTGTGGTAACATTCCCTGTGGTAACATTCTTACAGGTAGTAAATTAAATTAAAAAAGCATTTTGCTTTCCTTTTCGGTCTCTTTTTTTTATCTCTACATCCCATCTTTCTTTCTCTCTATTTCTCTCTCTGTACCTGATTTGACTCTAATTCACCCCATTTCCTTCTCCATCCTTAAATCTCATTGGTTAAGATGACAGACTTTTGTCCCGTAGTTCGTCCAGGTCCTCCGATACCCTTGTTATCAGGTCGCCCTGCCAGCAACTTACAGGGCAAAACTGTTACCCCTACCCAAACAGCATTTGTCAACTTCTTCTTCTTTGGCCTCCTTGTCTCGAGAGACAATGAGTAAGTGCCTAGAGGTGGTCAGTGGTTTATGGAGCAGTGCCTGGAGTGACAGACTCTTCCACAGGCGCTGCAGATAAAATTTGTTGTCGGGGCTATTACACAGTTGGCTCTCTCCTTGCACTTCTGTCTTTTTTCCTGCCAACTGCTAAGTCTCTTCGACTCGCCACTCTTTAGCCCCGCCTTTATGGCTGTCCGCCAGCTCTGGCGATCACTGGCAACTGACTTCCACGACTTGTGGTCAATGTCACAGGACTTCGTGTCGTGTTTGCAGACATCGTTAAAGCAGAGGCATGGACAGCCACTGGGTCTGGTACCAGTGATGAGCTCGCTGCACAATGCATCCTTGGGGATTCTGCCATCCTCCATGCCGCTCACATGGCCAAGCCATCTCAAGTGCCGCTAGCTCAATAGGGTGTATATGCTGGGGATGTTGGCCACCTCGAGGACTTCTGTGTTGGAGATACGGTTCTGCCACCTGATGCCAAAGATTCTCCGGAGGCAGCAAAGATGGAATGAGTTGACATGTCACTCTTGGCTGACATATGTTGTCCAGACCATGCTGCTGTAGAGCAAGGTTACTGAGGACACAGGCTTGAAACACTTGGACTTTTGTGTTCCGTGTCAGTGCGCCATTTTCCCACACCCTCTTGGCCAGTCTGGACATAGCAGCAGACGCCTTTCCCACGCGCTTGTTGATTTCTGCATTGAGAGACAGGTTACTGGTGATAGTTGAGCCTAGGTAGGTGAACTCTTGAACTACTTCCAGAGCGTGGTTGCCAATATAGATGGATGGAGCATTTCTGACATCCCGTCCCATGATGTTCGTTTTCTTGAAGTTCATGGTTAGGCCAAATTCATTGCAGGCAGCCGCAATCCTGTCGATGAGTCTCTGCAGATACTCTTCTGTGTGGGATGTTAATGCAGCATTGTCAGCAAAGAGGAGTTCCCTGTTGAGGACTTTCTGTACTTTGGTCTTCGCTCTAAGATGCGCAAGATTGAAAAACCTGCCATCTGATCTTGTGTGGAGGAAAATTCCTTCTTCTGAAGACTTGAATGCATGTGACAACAGCAGTGAGAAGACGATCTCAAACAGTGGAGGTGCGAGAACACAGCCTTGTTTCACACCACTCAGGATAGGAAAGGGCTATGAGGCACCACTATGCTGAATTGTGCCTTTCATATTGTCATGGAATGAGGTGATGATAGTAGCTTTGGTGGATATCCGATCTTTGCTAGTAGTCTGAAGAAACCACGTCGGCTGACGAGGTCATAGGCTTTGTTGAGATCAATGAAAGCAACGTAGAGGGGTATCTGTTGTTCACGGCATTTCTCCTGTAGCTGACGAAGGGAAAATAGCATGTCAACGGTGGATCTCTCTGCTCGAAAGCCGCACTGTGCCTCAGGGTAAACGTGCTCAGCCAGCTTCTGGAGTTGGTTTAAAACGACTCAAGCGAAGATATTCTCCACTATGCTGAGCAGGGAGATTCCACGGTAGTTGTTGCAGTTACCGCGGTCACCCTTGTTCTTATAGAGAGTGATGATATTGGCATTGCGCATGTCCTGTGGTACTGCTCCCTCATCCCAGCACAGGTAAAGCAGTTCATGGAGTGCTGAGAGTATAGCAGGCTTGGCACTCTTGATTATTTCTGGGGGAATGCTGTCCTTTCCAGGGGCTTTTCCACTTGCTGGAGAATCAATGGCATTACTGAGCTCCGATTTTGTTGGCTGTTCGTCCAGCTCATCCATGACTGGCAGAGACTGGGCTGCATTGAGGGCGGTATCAGTTACCACATTTTCCCTGGAGTACAGTTCTAGGTAGTGCTCCACCCAGCGGTCCATTTGCTTGCGTTGATCAGTGATCGTGTCCCCTGATTTAGATTTGAGGGGGGCGATCTTCTTGATGGTTGGCCCAAAAGCTCTCTTAATGCCGTCATACATTCCTCTGATGTTTCCAATGTCGGAGGCCAGCTGAATACGACTGCATAGGTATTGCCAGTAGTCATTTGCACAGCGCCTGGCTGTTCTTTGTGCAGCGCTTCTGGCTACTTTAAGTGCAATGGATGTTAACTTGCTGGGGGCTTTCTTGTAGTTCAGCAGTGCAGTGCGCTTAGCAGCTATGACAGGTACCAGCTCTTCAAAGTGAGATTGAAACCAGTCTGCATTCTGCTTCTCATGTTTGCCAAAGGTGGTCACTGCTGAGTCATAGATGACGTCTCTGACGTGGGCCCACTTGGTCTCTGCATCCCCTGCAGGAATGTTTTGAAGGGTTTTTTCAAGTGAATTTCGAAACTTATATAACAGCTGTGGATAAGTAATTCTGTTAGTGTTGATGCAGGGGCGGCCCTTCTGCTTGGAGTGATGCAACTTCTTTGGTTTAAGTTGAACTTTGCTGCACACCAGGGAGTGATCAGTGTCACAGTCTGCACTGTGGAAGCTGCGTGTGATTTGGACACTGTTTATAGAGGCTTGCCTTCTGACGATGGGGTCCAGCTGGTGCCAATGACGTGATCTTCGGTGTCTCCATGAAACCTGGTGACAGGGTTTAGTGTGAAAGAACGACAGCAACAAAAACAAGACGAAAAAGTGCAGGAAAATGTCTATTGGCACATGCCGCACTACACTCCCACTCCAGAAAAATCTGGGACATTATGTTACCTGAAATACATATATTACTTAGGAAAGGAAGCATAATGTTTTCAATATGAGTCACACAATCAATTCTGAGCCACAGCTGAATAGGTAGAGCAACTAGCAGATCCATACTTGCAAATATGTCTAATACACAAATATTGTGCATTTACAAAGCTATGGGTAATGTTTTCTTCCCACATTTGACCTCTCTAGCTGCACCAGCTTGTCTTCAGACAAGTCCTGAAGACCACTGTCCACTTTGTTCTTCATGCCTTCCTGCTGCTTCTCATCCAATTGTTGCTTTATCACTCCAAATACTTGCTTAATTCATGTGTACATGCTATTGTATCTGATTTCTCCTTCTTCGGTAGGATATTAGGCAGAGACGTCACTGACCTTTGTAGCATTATGTAGCCTAAAACTCTGAGGAGGCAGTAATCTCCATCTTTTCATTCAATGTTGTGAAGCTGTCATTTGATTGAGTCAATGAAAATGTTACAACCAGGTGAGAAAGATGTCTAGGGGTCCCTCTCAGTTTTCACCTGGACTTACCATAACAGGGTTTAATTTTTAGACACACTGTGTTTTTAGCTCCCCCTTGGTAAATCCTTGTTCACCGCTTTCCAATTATAAGGCAAATAAACCAGGAAAAACAAGTTTTCTTAGGTTTAAAGAAGAAAAGTTGAAACTTATTAAACTTAAACTCTAATTCTGTTAACACCCATGCTAGCATGCACACGTGATGCACACATGCAGAGAGAGACAGAAAAGAGAAGAAATAAAGTGGAAAAGTTTGAGGCAATGTCTGAAGAGTTTTTGTTACAGTTCTTTGAGCTCACTGTAGAATCCTTGATTATAGGTAGATCTTGCTTTTCGTTGGGGCCCAGTATTCTTCTTAAACCTTGTCTGCTGTAGGAGACTTTTCTCTCTTGGAGTTCATGTGTTTTCAGTCGATTCAGTGGCTTGTGAGAGAGAGAGATGGGAGTAGACAGGAGAGATCTTCTCAATCCAGGAGCAAACAGTCTTTTCTCAGTTCAAACTGTTTGTACAATTCAGAAAACCCCAGGTTGCCAAGCAGGTTAATCATGTGACTAACTTGTCTGACCACGTCTTGGATTGCATCACCTTAGTAGTCTCTGGAATGCTCTTCTGACACACAATACCTGATGATCATGGTCCATTGTGGGTTGAATGTGTCAGGGAATGGTCCTTTGTCCTTCCAATCACCGTCTGTTAATATGAAAATGTCTTTTCCAGCCACGGTTGATCTGATTAACATGTCCTTTCTTCACTGCAGTAACAGTTTAAAATTACAAAGTGATTCCTGACAACGCTGCCCGCCATTGAAGTCATCAGGCTGCGCCGCGGTGCGCACATGCGCAGACGGTCTCCTGCTCTCTGCGCATGCGCTGCGTTCCGGCTTGCCAGGACTGGTTAGCGCATGCGCCGATGACGTCATCGCATGACGTGTGCATCTTCAGGCAACGCGCCTGGTCAGCCTCTGCGCATACGCTTTATGCAACGCCAACGGGTATTCACGCATGCGTCAAGCTTCGGCGCGAGTTTCTGAAAGTGGAAGGAGGAGAGGTTTCGTCGGGCATTTTCTCGCAATTATTTAGTCGTTTTGAAGATTTCAGTCTGCTTCGTTTTTATCAGAAAGAGGAGATTGCTCCAAGGTAAGTTGTTCTGAAAACATTTCCATTGTCTGGGGCACTGCATGTGCTCCAGTCCCTGTTGTAAGTTGCTCTGAAAACATTTCCATTGTCTGGGCCACTGCATGTGTTCCAGTCTCTGTTGTAAATTGCTCTGAAAACATTTCCATTGTCTGGTGCACTGCATGTGCTCCAGTCCATTGCACTGCACTAAATTCCTTTCCATTGTCTGGGGCTGTGTGCAGGCAGTACATGTGCTCCAGTCCCTGTTGTAAGTTGCTCTGTTCCTGCACCCATCAGAGCAGTGCACATGGTCACACAGCCACCTGCTCCTGCACCCATCAGAGCCGTGCACATGGACACACGGCCACATGTTTCCCCATCCGCCCTTGAAACAACCATGCAGAGTCTTGTGAGACTCCACAATTGCCAGCTGCTGCCTGTCAAGCAGAGAGGGAATCCAAAGCGGTCAAGCACTTGGGGAACATTCAGCAAGAAGAGACTGAGCACTAAAAGAAACAAGCATGCCGTGTCCAGTGGTAGCACAAATGTGAATGCTCTTGCTGTGTACACAACTGGTGAGGTGGGAGTGCAGCCACACCGTTCTCCATCCTCAGTGTTGCTTTAAGGCAAAGGTAGATAAGAGCGAAAGAAATGGAAGGTGATGCTGATAGTAGTAGGCAGGATTAAACGAGAGCTAATGGGAAGGCGCAGGAGTGGCATAACCACTAGCAGGGAACAGCTGGGCTAAATGGCCTGCTTTATGTTCATAGTCCAAAAGAAATGTGCTTCTTTTTGCAGCACCCTCACATCATTCATGTTTTCCCTGAGAGCAGCATTGAACCATCACGAGATAGGGGCAGTAACATCATCCTGACTCCTACAGCTGAGGTGGGTACTAAGTGATTAATTGGCAGTGTTATCAGTACATGCCTTTATTGCAGAACATAAAGCATGCTCAACGGTAATTTCATTGGAGGGGGGAAGCTGTGACACTGATGTTCTTTGCTTATTTCTTTTCACATAAAACATGCCGTCGAGAAAACAATCCTTGAGACTTAAGGTCAGCATTCAAGCAACGAAGGCAACTGGATCATGCTGTGGAGCTTGTCACGATGTGGAAAGGAACCTTGCATTTATGGATGAATTGGGAGTGCACATTGGGATGCGTTTGGGGAACATTCACCAAGAATAGACTGAGCTCAGACTCTTGTGACTTTGCCTTCTTAACATGGACAATAGAGTAGTGGAATAGAGAGCCACGCGTTCATTCACCACAAGGCTCTCCAGGAACAATCTCTTTAGTTCTGCATAGCACAGACTCGGCCTGTATGTCTCACAGGAATGCTGGCGACACAACACTCATGCATCCATGCACAGCAGTGCCTCGAATGTTTAATGCACTTAATAAAACTCCGCAATAATTAAACCTGGAATTGTTGAGGTTTTTGATGTTATTTTCCCGACTTTGCAACTGCACTTCAGATATTCAACTGTGATGTGGTCCTTGGGGGGGCGAAGGGGCAGAGGGGAGAGGTAGATGTGCCTGAAGAGGGGGATGCAAAAGGCAGGGACCAGACAGCTGCAATGCCTGAAGTAGAGTTGAGAAGTAGGGGAGAAAGTGGCTGGATGGGGGATCTGCAGCTGGAGGGAATGGCTGGATGGAGAGGGCCAGATCGAGAGGCCGTAGAGAGCCGCGGGGAGAGAGTGGCCAAAGACTTTGGTGTCGCCGGGCGCGGGGACCGGCCGGTGCGTCTGTTGCTTTTGCAGGTTTATGGCGCATGCGCAGTAAAACGCACTCCTACTTCCACCCCCTCCCCACGCTGCTGTCTCCGGCCGCTCCGCTTCCCTCTGTCACCGGCCCGTTCGCTCACCCACTCGCCGGCCGCTCCACTTCCCTCCGTCACCGGCCCGTTCGCTCGCCCACTCGCCGGCTGCTCCGCTTCCCTCTGTCACTGGCCCGTTCGCTCGTCCACTCACCGGCCGGTTCGCTCGCCCACTCGCTGGCTGCTCCGTTCCGCTTCCCTCCGTCACCGGCCCGTTCACTCGCCCACTAACGGCTGCTCCTCTCCCCTCCGTCAGCGGCCCGTTTGCTCGCCCATTCGCCGGCTACTCCGCTCCCCCCCAGTCCTGCTCCTCTCCCCTCCGTCAGCAGCCCGTTCGCTCGCCCACTCGCCGGCCGCTCCGCTCCTACCAGGCCCGCTCCGCTCTCCACAACCCTCCCCACTCCCCGGCCGGCTCCGCTCTCTCTCTCCGCCCCTTCCCCCCCCACCCCCGGCCCGCTCCCCGGCTCCGGCCCGCTCATTCGCTCTCTCACGCCGCCATTGTGTGCTGACATGTGTTTGTTAGGTCGCCTCCATGTGATTATTTGAGCAGCGCCATCTTTAGTCCTGGCAGCTGCCTAAAGTCGCAGTCTGTGACGTTTTAGTGGCACATGCTGCATTTGTGCATGTGCCACAGCTGCGCCACCTAGCGGTAGCATCGTCAGCAAATGCAGCCTTAAAATTAATGTTCATGACAAAATTAATGTGCCTCATTCTTGGCAGGTAGAGGCCTACCATGACAAAATCATCATGCATATTCCATCGGAACGATGGACTAACATACATAAATGTAATCATAGATTGATATGCATAAATGTATGATGCTGGTTGTCTGAAATTTGCATGTTGATGGCTCAATAACCCTTCCTATTTACTTGTCAATTGGTTATTGGTAACTGCACAAATGACTACATATTTAACATCTTGGGGATAGTTTTTAAGTTGGAAAATCTGCAGCTGACTCTAGTTATTGCTTGATGTTCAACTGAAATATATGTAATTGGATGTGCTCTAATTATTTATGTATTGCAGCAGTGGTCAGTACAGTACAGTGACTGACTCTTGTGATGTGGATGTTTGGGATGCTTGTAGCATAAAAATGGAGAGTAGTGATGAAGTTGTGTAGGTGTTTGGTTGTCTTGCATGTTATTGTGGACCAACAAGCACAGTAGAATAACAGCTTCCTTGATAGCTTTCACTGTCCTTATGTGCTGGTCTACCAAAACATCCAGATAGCTGGGTCTTTTGTGATAGACCCATTGCTTGAGATAGTATATGCCATGAGCAATGTACCTTTTCTGTCCTTTATGTTTCTGAGCAACCCTCTGAGTTCTTGCTGCACTACGTATTAATTGACAACATTTGCACCAAAGCTCTGGAGTTGGAAATTATGCCACAGTGCCTGCCACCATCAAAGCTGTTGTGAGCCTTTGAAATCTTTCTCTTTCATTTCATTCAAAAACAACTCACAGAAATTACTGAGAATTATGACCCCACCTTCATATTTATCCCACAAAGAGGAAAATGCTAGAATTTGTCATCACCCTTCAATGATGATTTAAAAGTCCTAAACAAGTATTTTCTTTCTGTGGGCTAACTCTTCAAAATATATTTTGGCATGGTAGGAAATAAATGAAGAAAACAATGTTAGTGGTAACTATCAACATTGCTCTCCTGTCTAACTCACATTACTTCAGCATTAAACTTGATACCTACAGAGAAATGTAGCCAGAATTTTAAACAGTCAGTTTCTCAATCTAACTTCCAAGTGTTCTCTACCCACCAATTAAGTGTACTATATGCAAAAAGCATATTATTTACATGCGACTATAATTATGAAACTATAATTTCCCATCATACATATATATTGAACTCTGTTCAATAAAACAGTTCTTCTTTCACTCTCATGGACAGAATTGAAGACTGAAAATATATCAGTCAGCTGATTTAATTATAGGTCAGAAGCGAGCCGTCACACTGGCACCAAAAAAGTCAAAGCTACATTTTTTTTCATTTTTAAACTTTTAAAAAACAGAAATGGGAATCATTATCATAGCAACAAACAATCCTGATGTAGAGTGAGCTACTTTCATCCTTGAATACCAACTCTCTGGCAGGAAATTCAATTGAAATCAATATCCATGAAATTCCCAGCTTTGCTGCAACTTTTAATTTTGAAATAAGCATGTCATGAAATGTTGATGTACAAATTGAATCAGCCGAAAGATGTTGCAATGAGTCACAAGGCAGCATTATTAAGCAACTTCTGAGAAGCAGCATAATTAATTCCAGAAAATTTTGAAACTCTTTTGTTGCAAAGTAGTGCCCAGCTTAGGATTCCATTTTAATTTTGTTAAACATTTATTTATTTTTTTCAACCCTCTTCCCGGAATTTATACTGAAAAATGGTCCCACAGCCAACATCCCAATCCTGTCTTCAACTGGAGCTAACACACACACCCCGCCTTTCGGTAGGGGTTATTCCCATTGCTTTGGCTGAGATAAGTCAACACAGATCAAAGTTTGAATTTGGAAATTTATGATTTGTGTGGCTCGACACTTCATAACATGCCCACTGAACCATCATTGGAGTCTCTAACATCTTTTATAAGAAATTATGAACATAATTTAAGGGATTTAAAAATATGCAGTGGGTCAGTGGGTGGTATCGCTCGGAGATTCAGAGGCACCTGCAGCATCTAGTGTGTGCAGCCATTATCAGGGCCACACAGTAGTGGTTACTGACTAGCCACATTGTTCAAATGGAGTTGAAGAGATGGACTTGCTACAGTAGCTGAGTAACAGCATTGATGTACACATGATGCACAAAGGTTCAGAAAGACTGAAGACTGTGTTACTGTGAAGCTGGCTTAGGAACATAGGAATCGGAACAGGCTATTCAGCCCCTTGAGTCTATTCCACTGTTCATTTAAATCATGGTTGATCTGTAACTCAGCTCCATTTACCCACCTTTGTTCCATATCCCTCGATACCCTGACCAAACAAAAATCTACCAATCTCAGTCTTGAAAGTTTCAATTGACCCAGCATCCAAGCATTTTGGGGGAAAGCAAGTTCCAGATTTCCACGAGCCTTCGTATGAAAATGTGCTGCCTGATTTCACTCCTAAATGGCCTGGCTCTAATTTTATGATTATGTCCTCTTGTTCTGGTTTCCCCCAACTAACGGTCTGCAAAGGAAATCCGACCCGAGCCCAAATGCCGGACCCGGAAGTCCGACCTGACCCGAACCTGACAGATGTCGTCGGGTTGCGTCGGGGTCGGGTCACGTAGCAGGCCTTTACCCATGTATTGTTGTAAAGGCCTGCTACCCGACCCGACCCCGACGGGTCCCGAAGACGTGTCGGGTTTGGGTCAGGTCGGGCTTCTAGGTCCGGCATTCAGGCTCAGGTTGGGTTTCGTTTGCAGACCTTTACCCCCAACAGAGGAAATAGTTTAAAAGCAAAATACTGCGGATGCTGGAAATCTGAAATAAAAACAAGAAATGCTGGAACCACTCAGCAGGTCTGGCAGCATCTGTGGAAAGAGAAGCAGAGTTAACGTTTCGGGTCAGTGACCCTTCTTCGGAACGTTCTTGTTTTTATAGAGGAAATAGTTTCTCTGTATAGACCCTATCAAATCCCTTTATCATTTCATACACCTCAATTAGTTCATGTTTAAGCATCTAAACTGAAGAGAATGCAAGCCAAGTTTATGCAACCTGTCCTCATAATTTAAACCTTAAAACCACTATTTTAAATGATGTGCACCTCACAAAGAAATTAGAGGAAGTTATACATGTAAAAGGATTTTAACAATTTCAGAAGCATTCAACATTTTTTGTATAAGGAATAATTGGAGGCAAAACTAAATTGGAGCAACCAAAAATTATCTACTAGCTACTGCTAACATTTTTGAAGTGTTGGCCATTGACTAATTTACAAAAATTAAGACAGGTTATAATTTCCACTGATTCTCTGGAGCAGTTGCAGTCCCTCCTCTTATCATACCAGTTTGTGCTAGATACAGGCAATACTTCAGGCTGGAACTGATTTCTTTTTTTAGGTCACTGATTTTTTAGGTCACTGAATGTAAGAAGACAAGAAAGGACAGGAGAGAAATCTATGTACAACATACACTGCCACCAACTCTGATGTAATCACCATAAAGAGGCGAACAACCACAAGTAAATATACTCTTGAAGAATTGCTTCTTCACTGTTAAAGCAATTAATTAAAATGTCATATAAAAATAGAAAATGCTGGAAATAAGCAACAGGTCAGGCAGTATATGTGGAGAGAGAAAGAGAGTAAACATTTCAAGTTGGTGACTCTTCATCAGAACTTTGTTTCTCTCTTCACAGATGTTGCCAGACCTGCTGAGTATTTCCAGCATTTTCTGTTTTTATATCAGATTTCCAGCATCCGCAGTGCTTTGTTCTTGTATAAGTAAAAAGTCACCTTGATCAGGTTAATGGTACAATATAGCATTCAACGTTGACTGGTGTCATTCTATATTTGGCTCTTGTATAAAACTGGATCTACAGTGTAAGACCTGCAGTATTATTCTGGTTAATGTTTATTGCAGGAAACATTAATTTTTGAATAAACTCAAGAATCACTGTTGCATATTTTAGTAAAGAAATGCTGCAGTACAGTATGGGAGCGTAGTAATTATGTTATTGGACCTGTAATCCAGAGTCTTGGACCAATGATCCGGCATGAGTTCAAATCCCACCAGAACAGCTGAGGAAATTAAATTAAGTCAATTAAACTGTTACGACCAGGTGAGAAAGGGGTCTACAGGTTCCCTCTCAGCCTTTGCCTGGTTTAACTGTAACAGGGTTTAATTTTTGAAAAACACTGTTTTTAGTTCCCCTCAGTGAATCCTTCTTCGCTGCTTTCCAATTGTAAGGCAATCAGACATGTTTTCTTAGATTTAAACAGGAAAGGTGGAAGTTTATTAATCTTAAACTCTAATTCGGTTAACGACTACAAATACGCGACGCGACCACGCTAGCATGCACACGCGATAAACATACACGTAGATAGAGACAGAAGGAGAAAGAATAAAGGGAAAAAGTTTGAGGCAATAGCTGGGTTCTATTTACGATCCTTAGAGTCTTTGATGCGGGTAAGTCTTGTCGTTTCATTGTGGCCCCGGTGCACACTTTAAAACTTGTTTTCATGTAGGAATCTTTTCTCTCTTGAGGTTTAAGTGACGTCAGTGTATCCAGAGAGCGCGTGTCAGAAACAGCGCGCGAGAGAGAGAGCGAGAGAGAGCGTGAGAGAGAGCGCGAGAGATCAAGAGAGAGAGCTCGAGAGAGAGAGAGCTCGAGAGAGAGAGAGGAGAGAGCGCGCGCGAGAGAGAGAGAGAGAGAGCGCGCGCGAGAGAGAGAGAGAGAGAGAGCACGCGCGAGAGAGAGAGAGAGAGAGAGAGAGAGCGCGCGAGAGAGAGAGAGCGCGCGAGAGAGAGAGCGCGAGAGAGGGAGAGAGAGCGCGAGAGAGAGAGAGAGCACGAGAGAGAGAGCGCGAGAGAGAGAGAGAGAGCGCGAGAGAGCGCGCGAGAGAGAGCGCGCGAGAGAGAGAGCGCGCGAGAGAGAGCGCGCGAGAGAGAGAGCGCGCGAGAGAGAGAGCGCGCGAGAGAGAGAGCGCGCGAGAGAGAGAGCGCGCGAGAGAGCGCGCGAGAGAGCGAGCGAGAGCGAGCGCAAGAGAGAGAGAGAGCGCGGGAGAGAGAGAGAGAGCGCGGGAGAGAGAGAGAGAGCGCGGGAGAGAGAGAGAGCGCGCGAGAGAGCGAGCGAGAGCGAGCGCAAGAGAGAGAGAGAGCGCGGGAGAGAGAGAGAGAGCGCGGGAGAGAGAGAGAGAGCGCGGGAGAGAGAGAGAGAGCGCGGGAGAGAGAGAGAGAGCGCGGGAGAGAGAGAGAGAGCGCGGGAGAGAGAGAGAGAGCGCGGGAGAGAGAGAGAGAGCGCGGGAGAGAGAGAGAGAGCGCGGGAGAGAGAGAGAGAGCGCGGGAGAGAGAGAGAGCGCGGGAGAGAGAGAGAGCGCGGGAGAGAGAGAGAGCGCGGGAGAGAGAGAGAGAGCGCGGGAGAGAGAGAGAGCGCGCGGGAGAGAGAGAGAGCGCGGGAGAGAGAGAGAGCGCGCGGGAGAGAGAGAGAGCGCGGGAGAGAGAGAGAGCGCGGGAGAGAGAGAGCGCGGGAGAGAGAGAGCGCGGGAGGGAGAGAGAGAGCGCGGGAGAGAGAGAGCGCGCGAGAGAGAGAGCGCGCGAGAGAGAGAGCGCGCGAGAGAGCGAGCGAGCGAGAGAGCGAGCGAGAGCGAGAGAGAGCGAGAGAGAGAGAGCGCGAGAGAGAGAGAGCGCTGAGAGAGAGAGAGCGCGGGAGAGAGAGAGCGCGGGAGAGAGAGAGCGCGGGAGAGAGAGAGCGCGGGAGAGAGAGCGCGCGGGAGAGAGAGCGCGCGGGAGAGAGAGCGCGCGGGAGAGAGAGCGCGCGGGAGAGAGAGAGCGCGGGAGAGAGAGAGAGCGCGGAAGAGAGAGAGAGCGCGGGAGAGAGAGAGAGCGCGGGAGAGAGAGAGAGCGCGGGAGAGAGAGAGAGCGCGGGAGAGAGAGAGAGCGCGGGAGAGAGAGAGAGCGCGGGAGAGAGAGCGCGCGGGAGAGAGAGCGCGCGGGAGAGAGAGCGCGCGGGAGAGAGAGCGCGCGGGAGAGAGAGCGCGCGGGAGAGAGAGCGCGCGGGAGAGAGAGCGCGCGGGAGAGAGAGCGCGCGGGAGAGAGAGAGCGCGGGAGAGAGAGAGCGCGGGAGAGAGAGAGCGCGGGAGAGAGAGAGCGCGGGAGAGAGAGAGCGCGGGAGAGAGAGAGCGCGGGAGAGAGAGAGCGCGGGAGAGAAAGAGAGCGCGAGAGAAAGAGAGCGCGAGAGAAAGAGAGCGCGAGAGAGAGAGAGCGCGAGAGAGAGAGAGCGCGAGAGAGAGAGAGAGCGCGAGAGAGAGAGAGCGCGAGAGAGAGAGAGAGCGCGAGAGAGAGAGAGCGCGAGAGAGAGAGAGCGCGAGAGAGAGAGAGAGAGCGCGAGAGAGAGAGAGAGCGCGAGAGAGAGAGAGCGCGAGAGAGAGAGAGCGCGAGAGAGAGAGAGCGCGAGAGAGAGAGAGCGCGAGAGAGAGAGAGCGCGAGAGAGAGAGAGCGCGAGAGAGAGAGAGAGAGCGCGAGAGAGAGAGAGAGCGCGAGAGAGAGAGAGAGCGCGAGAGAGAGAGAGACGCGAGAGAGAGAGAGAGAGCGCGAGAGAGAGAGAGAGAGCGCGAGAGAGAGAGAGAGAGCGCAAGAGAGAGAGAGAGAGCACGAGAGAGAGAGAGAGAGCGCGAGAGAGAGAGAGAGAGCGCGAGAGAGAGAGAGAGAGCGCGAGAGAGAGAGAGCGCGAGAGAGAGAGAGCGCGAGAGAGAGAGAGAGAGAGAGAGACTGAGAGACTCTCTTCTTCCAAGTTCAGTTGCAATCTGCAGTCTGACCCAAGCTGTCCTGTGAGCAGTTCAAAACCAGACCTGGGCCAGCAGGTTAGTCATGTGACTCACCGTTGAAACAAACTCCTGCGTTTGTGGATTCTCCACCTTGGCAGACATCCTGGAATGCTATGCTCTTACACATTCAGTGTCTGGTGATCACAATCCATTCGGGTTAATTGGATCAGGGAGAAATTCTTTTGTCTCTCCAAGCACTGTCTTAGTATGCAAATGTTTTTCCAACCACTGCTGATCTCTTTAAACAAGTCATCTCTTCACTCCAGCAAGTTTAAAATTAATGTTCATGTGACGAAATTAATATGCCTCATTCTTGGCAGGTGGGGGTCTTCATGACATAAATAAATCTAGCTCGTACCAGCAACGGAGACCACTAAAATACAAGATTATCATAAAAAATGATCTGGTTCACTAATGTCCTTTAGGGAAGGAGATTTTGTTGAGAGATACAGCACTGAAACAGGCCCTTCGGCCCACCGTGTCTGTGCCAACCATCAACCACCCATTTATACTAATCCTACACTAATCCCATATTCCTACCACATCCCCAACCTTTCCTATATTCCCCTACCACCTATCTATACCAGGGGCAATTTATAATGGCCAATTTACCCATCAACCTGCAAGTCTTTGGCTGTGGGAGGAAACCGGAGCACCCGGGAAAAACCCACACGGTCACAGGGAGAACTTGCAAACTCCGCACAGGCAGTACCCAGAATTGAACCCGGGTCGTTGGAGCTGTGAGGCTGCGGTGCTAACCACTGCGCCACCCTGAAATATACCCGGTCCGGCCTATATATGACTCCAGACCCACAGCAATGTGGTTGACTCTTAACTGCCCTCTTAAATGGCCGAGCAAGACACACTCAGTTGTACAGGGATGGGCAATAAATGCTGGCCTTGTGGGTGATGTCCATGTGCAGTGAATAAAGGATAATATTTGTTTGGTTACTGTAAAAAGTTATCTGGTTAAATTTATTTTTGTTTATGTTAGGATGCTTCATTCCACAAAATATAATTGTGAACAGCATAGACAATGTGTCATCAGGCCTGCTTAGAAATTATGAGAACTATCTTCCCTTTTTTGCTACATACAACAGGTTTTAGAATCATAGGACATGAAGTTCAATCGTCCTAATTTTTGGGCGCAGGACTGAGGTTCAGGCCATGCATGGGGCCCAGGTTCAGACCATGCCCACGCCCATTGAAACTGGGTGGCAAAGACACAAAATTTGTCCACCCACCTAATCTCCATGATTATGATGTCAAAAGTAGTGGTTCCCACGAAGCCCTGGTGTCCATATCGGTGCAGGCGCCCTTCACAAACTCCCTCTGCAAACTCCAGGGTGCCAAGTAGCATTCAGTGGAAAGGACGTGCTCTAGGCAGCCTCTCCTATTTAAAGGTTCAGGCCCTGCAAAAGGGAATTTGCAGCATTGCACTATAGGCTACTAGATAATTGGTTTTGACAATGAAAGAAAACACTGCAAGGGAAGGAGACGGCTCCCAGATTCAGCAACACCACCCTGGATTCACACTATTAGGATGTCGAAGGCAGGAGGGAGCCATGTTTCTGGCGGGGGGCAAGGTGCCCTCCAGAGTGACCCTCAGAAGGGAGTGGGAGCATATGGTGAGGGTAGTAAATAGCCAGAGAGTAGCATCATGCAGCTGGCATTAGTGCCAAAAGAAGTTTAATGACCTCACCCAGGTGGTCAAGATGAATGAATGCATCAGTACATCATATCTCACACCCACCACATGATCCAATGCTCAATACACACCCCCACCGCTCACCCAGCACGACACCCTACCCACACACACCTGCCACGGACAGACCTCTCATTGCCTCCACATACCTCCAGGTATTCAGCTATGGCAGGCATCACCCAAATACACTGACCCCACGATCAATGACTTCTGCCCTCTCTCTTGCAGGAGAACACTTCCGACAATAGGCGAGAAAGATAGAGGACTGGAGGAGGCCCAGTTTGTATACACCCCTCAATGCTCTGCAGGAGTTGGTCCTGTGGATCATGGGCAGCAGTGCCACATTGCCAGTGGCATCCTGTGCAGTGGAGGCCATTCTGGATGATGGTAAGTTGCTGCCTTATGCACCTTCTCCACGAACTGTTAACTCTCATCCTGAAAAGTGCCATGAAATGGAAACTGCACATGCAGTGACCGTTGGGGATTCCCTGATTTCCTGATTCCCTGATTTCCTCCCCACCCTCCCTATTCTCCCCTTATGCTTTTTTGCTTTCAAATAGTCAGGAACAGCCAACTGCTTAGCCCCTTCAGAAGCAAGTCAAGCGGCAAGAGGAGGAAGATAGCCTAGAAGAAGAAGCACCATTACTTGACCTAACCCTTGCAGCCACCAGTTCAGATACTGGCACTGTACGCACTTTAGAAGCTACTTTAGAATCACATGGTGAGTTACTGGGCAGGAGTAGGTTGCAGCTGGAACAAGGGAGAGTAGGGCAACTCGTATGCAAACTCCCCGATGATGAGGTCATACACCAATTCTGCTACAGGGGACTCAGTTGAGGAGCCCATTGGGGCAGACTATAGCAAAACATCGATGAACGTGCACACTGAGATGCATGGGCAGACCTGCCAGATAGTCTTCAGTCACTGGCTAGGAACATAGAGGGGGCCAACTCCACCTGACAGGGCATCACGCAGAGCTGGGAACCCATCCTTTCAAAGCACTGCCCGACCAACTCATGATGAAGCTTCTGATAGCTGCTGTCTCAGCTTCCACTGCAGTGGAAGCTCAGACAGAGGGTCATGAGATCCCTGGCTGTTGGCATGTAGGCTCAGATTGCTACCATCCAGACAGAGACAACTGTCATTGTGGATGTGGATCTCAGTGCTCAATGGGGCATGCAGGCCCTCTGACCTCATGTGGGGGGTTATGAGCCATGTGAGGAGGTAGTGTCCCTTATCTCCAAACAGCCATCCAGCTGCCTGTCTTGAAGGACCGAAGATGGTAGGTTGTGCTTTCAGAATAGCGGGTATTCACCAATGAGAATTTCTTGGTATGGTCGCACATTAACTGCACACTCATCGAGTGGTAGCCCTTACAGTTGCGGTTTCGCTTCCCATTAACATGGGGGACCCACAGACCATGATGGTGCAGAGCTCCATCGACTGCACAATCAGTAAGCCCACTATCACGGTGAACCTATGTGCCCTTGCATTCTGGGCTTCACTCCTCATGGAGAAGATGATGAAGTCCTCTCTCCTCCTGTAGAGCACCTGTTACCTCCCGGATACTTCTATGGCCAGTAAACTTTGAGACATTGCTAATGTCGCCAGCTTCTGCCTCGAAGCAATTGGCTGCGAAGGAAAGGGCGACGGTGATCTTCACAGGCACTGGGAGGGCCGTCCTAGGCCTGGTTTGCAGCTCTAGGCCATCGTGAAGGAGGTGACACAACTTCTCCATAATTTTTTCAGTAAAGTGAAGCCTCCTGAGGCACTGCTCCTGGCTCATCGCAAGGTAGGAGTGGTGCTTCCCGAAGACCATCTTGGGATAGGGCCTCCTAAGGAGAGTCCTCCTTTTCTCTCCTCAGAGGTTCCGCTCTTTGCCTGCCCTGCTCAAGCTGCAGAGCAAGTGGCTCAGCAACTACTGCCTTCATGCTTATCAAAGGCTATGCAATTCTCTCAGCCTTCTTGTGGTCAACAGAAACCTTTACACTTCGCCAGCAACTCACCAGTGCTTCCATTAACTTGACCTGAGCACAAGTAAATTAAAAGCACCTCAGCTGCAACTTGTTGAGTGGCCCTTTAAAGAACCCCACTACACAGCCCATCTTGTTTGCAAACACATGTTGCAGGAGCGAAGAAGAAAAGACTTCCCTGCACATTCATTGGCCAATTTTTGCATTTGTGCCTTGCATCAGCCCATTATGATTTTGTTCTTTCAAGTTCTTCGTGTGGACACACCTGTGTGAACCACTTCAGTTGCCTGACGCCACGTGGCCTGTGCTAGAAGCGGCAAGATGCGATAAAATTTCTCATCCATAGACTTCGACAGTACAAAGACTATTGTGCGTGGGCTGCCTCTCCTTAAAAAAAATTTAATGAACCATGCCTACTGAAGGATAACTTGGATCATACTCAATACTACTTATTAGTTATTAGTCAACGTAACATTATATTGTTTTGTTTTGATGAAGAGGCCGCCTCTGGTAAAATCACTGAGCTGGTTCCTCTGCCAGCTAGTGTGGGCTCAGGACCCGCATTTTATCCTGACATCAGGGTTCCAAAGCCTGCAGTAAAATTCAGCCTGTTATCCCCAGGTCATTTAATGGAGCACTAAGCAGCAGCAAAGTGTTCCACTTAAGAGGTGGGAAGACAAGGAGGAAACATTATTGAAGTGCATTTATGACTGGACAATTACTGAACAGCATTAACGGTAGCCATGAAAACATTTGCAAGCATATCTTCTGGCCTCTTACGTGTTAGGAAATTGCCTGCAGAAGTAACAAAAAGACAAATAACAGGAAATTAAATAGGTCATGAGCCCCATAACAACTTTCATCATGCAATTAAGTTCATCTGAATGCCAAATATTGAAAATCATGTTCCCAATCTATTTGTTTTGCCAATTTAATACTGTCATAAAGTAGACAGAAATCTAATAATATGCAGTGCTTTTTATGCATCACTATGTGTAGCTATTAAATTTGCTGATTTTTTATATACGAGGCTAACAACTTCAGATTCAAGCAAGAAGCTGTTTAAAGACCGAATATTTCTGAAAGAACTTGGGAAATAGAGGATTTACAAATGGTGGTAACTTTTGCCTTCATACAAAGTTATCGTTCCTGCATTGCTCACATGTAATGGCTTGGGCACTGTAACCAAATTTCTGACTAACACGCTGAGCATAACACAGCAGCAACTCTTCTCCCCAACCCCCCTGCAGCCCCCTTCCCAGCTCCCCACGCACCCCCTTCCCACCGCAACCCTCCCCCCCCCACCCCCTTCTCCCCACCTCCTCCCACCGGCATCCACCTACCGCTGAGCAGGGCCCTAACAACCCCACTGCCCTGTGGGTGTCTCGGGAGAGACCAAGGCTAAGTGAGCAAACCCCAACAGAAAATCCGGAGCGGAACCCCGAAGGCGGTCATGTGTCACCTTTGACATGTTTCCGGCAGTTCCTGCAGCCATATCGGTGCCAAACGTCGTGCTCTGCACTCCTTTAGACCCTACCAGGAAGGCAGAGAGGGGGGTTTTGACGCTTGGGCAACTCACAACCTCCATAGATTCCGCCCAGGCATGCGCCATGGAGAGGTCACTCCATAGTCGCCTCACAGCGACCAAAACAACACAGAAGGCAGCAGTTATGGGTTACAAGTCCAGCTCAATTGGCGTACAGATTGGGCGCCATGGGTTGCCTTTGTCGGTGGGAGAGGTCATCGCATCTCACAGGACAGATACTGCCCGCCTCAAGTAGGGCAGCCCCCGGTAAATAAGGTTCTGTCCTGCCACAGTCCACCTGCCTCAATGGGTGCTTGGAGCTCAGGGTCATTGCCTGACAAGTGGACTGTAACACCGCACCAAGCAGCACGACCAAAAAAGGAAAGAAGGTACCAGCCCTTCGTTTTGCAAGCTGGAGCATCAGAACTGTCGGAAGACCACCATCATTAACAACGAGCTCAGTAGACTCAATGTGGACATTGCAGCACTTCAGGAGACACGCCTCCCTGCAAGCGGATCTCGAAGAGAGCAAGACTACACCTTCTTCTGGCAGGGTAGGGAGCCTGAAGAACCAAGACAGCATGGATTGGGCTTCGCCATCAGAAACATCTTTGCTTAGCATGATAGAGCCACCCTCAAATAGCTCGGAACGCATACTATCCATCCGACTGTTCACCGCCTCTGGTCCAGCACACCTACTCAGCATCTATGCTCCAACACTCTGCTCCCCACCTGAAGCTAAAGACCAGTTCTATGAGGAACTCCATAATATCATTAGTAGCATCCCCAATACCGAACATCTGTTCCTGCTGGGGGACTTTAATGCCAGGGTTGGGGCTGACCACGACTCATGGCCTTCCTGCCTTGGGCGCTATGGCATTGGAAGGATGAATGAGAATGGACAGAGACTGCTTGAGTTGTGTACCTATCATTACCTCTGCATCACCAACTCGTTCTTTCATATTAAACCCGGTCACCAGGTTTCATGGAGGCACCCATGATCACGTCGTTGGCACCAGCTGGACCTCATCGTCACAAGGCGAGCCTCTTCATACAGCGTTCAAATTACATGCAGCTTCCACAGTGCGGACTGCGACACCGACCACTCCCTGGTGTGCAGCAGGTTTAGACTCAAACCAAAGAAGCTGCATCACTCCAAGCAGAAGGGCTGCCCGCACATCCACATTAGCAGAATTTCTCATCCACAGCTGTAACATAAGTTTCTAAATTCACTTGAAAAAGCCCTTCAAAACACTCCTACAGGGGATGCAGAGACCAAGTGGGCCCACATCGGAGACGCCATCTATGACTCAGCAATGACCACCTATGGCAAACGTGTGAAACGGAATGCAGACTGGTTTCAATCTCACTTTGAAGAGCTGGTACCTGTCATAGCCGCTAAGCGCATTGCACTGTTGAACTACAAGAAAGCCCCCAGCGAGTTAACATCCGTAGCACTTAAAGCAGCCAGAAGCGCTGCACAAAGAACAGCCAGGCGCTGCGCAAATGACTACTGGCAACACCTATGCAGTCATATTCAGCTGGCGCTGACACCGGAAACATCAGAGAAATGTATGACGGCATTAAGAGAGCTTTTGGGCCAACCATCAAGAAGATCGCCCCCCTCAAATCTAAATCAGGGGACACAATCACTGATCAACGCAAGCAAATGGACCGCTGGGTGGAGCACTACCTAGAACTGTACTCCAGGGAAAATGTTGTCACTGAGACCGCCCTCAATGCAGCCCAGTCTCTGCCAGTCATGGATGAGCAGGACGTACAGCCAACAAAATCAGAACTCAGTGATGCCATTGATTCTCTAGCCAGTGGAAAAGCCCCTGGGAAGGACGGCATTACCCCTGAAATAATCAAGAGTGCCAAGCCTGCTATACTTTCAGCAATGTACGAGCTGCTTTGCCTGTGCTGGGACGAGGGAGCAGTACCACAGGACATGTGCGATGCCAATATCATCACCCTCTATAAGGACAAGGGTGACTGCAACAACTACCGTGGAATCTCCCTACTCAGCAGACTGGGGAAAGTCTTCGCTTGAGTTACTTTAAACAGGCTCCAGAAGCTGGCTGAGCGTGTCTACCCTGAGGCACAGCGTGGCTTTCGAGCAGATCCCTTCGCCAGCTACAGGAGAAATGCCGCGAACAACAGATGCCCCTTTACGTTGCTTTCATTGATCTCACCAAAGCCATTGACCTCGTCAGCAGACATGGTCTCTGCAGACTACTAGAAAAGATCGGATGTCCACCAAAGCTACTAAGTATCATCATCTCATTCCATGACAATATGAAAGGCACAATTCAGCAAAGCGGCGCCTCATCAGACCCCTTTCCTATCCTGAGTGGCGTGAAACAGGGCTGTGTTCTCGCACCTACACTGTTTGGGATCTTCTTCTCCCTGCTGCTCTCACACGTGTTCAAGTCTTCAGAAGAAGGAATTTTCCTCCACACAAGATCAGGTGGTAGGTTGTTCAACCTTGCCCGTCTAAGAGCCAAGACCAAAGTACGGAAAGTCCTCATCAGGGAACTCCTCTTTGCTGACGATGCTGCATTAACATCTCACACTGAAGAGTGTCTGAAGAGACTCATCGACAGGATTGCGGCTGCCTGCAACGAATCTGGCCTAACCATCAGCCTCAAGAAAATGAACATCATGGGGCAGGACGTCAGAAATGCTCCATCCATCAATATTGGCAACCACGCTCTGGAAGTGGTTCAAGAGTTCACCTACCTAGGCTCAACTATCACTAGTAACCTGTCTCTCGATGCAGAAATCAACAAGTGCGTGGGAAAGGCTTCCATTGTTATGTCCAGACTGGCCAAGAGAGTGTGAGAAAATGGCGCACTGACACGGAACTCAAAAGTCCGAGTGTATCAAGCCTGTGTCCTCAGTACCTTGCTCTACAGCAGCGAGGCCTAGACAACGTATGTCAGCCAAGAGCGACGTCTCAATTCATTCCATCTTCGCTGCCTCTGGAGAATCCTTGGCATAAGGTGGCAGGACCATATCTCCAACACAGAAGTCCTCGAGGCGGCCAACATCCCCAGTATATACACCCTACTGAGTCAGCGGCGCTTGAGATGGCTTGGCCATGTGAGCCGCATGGAAGATGGCAGGATCCCCAAGGACACATTGTACAGCGAGCTCGTCACTGGTATCAGACCCACCGGCCGTCCATGTCTCCGCTTTAAAGACGTCTGCAAACGCGATATGAAGTCCGGTGACATTGATCACAAGTCTTGGGTGTCAGTTGCCAGCGATCGCCAGAGCTGGCGGGCAGCCATAAAGGCGGGGCTAAAGTGTGGAGAGTCGAAGAGACTTAGCAGTTGGCAGGAAAAAAGACAGAAGCGCAAGGAGAGAGCCAACTGTGTAACAGTCCCGACAACGAATTTTATCTGTAGCACCTGTGGAAGAGTCTGTCACTCTAGAATTGGCCTTTATAGCCACTCCAGGCGCTGCTTCACAAGCCACTGACCACCTCCGGGCGCTTACCCATTGTCTCGCGAGACAAGGGGGCCAAAGAAGAAGAAGATGATTTGTACCTCAACTCTATTTACCCACCTTTGATTCATATCCCTTATCTTGATATTTTTAACTAACAAGAATCTATCGATCGCAGTCTCGAAAACCTCAACTGACCCAGCAGCTCAGCCTTCAGGGGGAAGCAAGTTCCAGACTTCCACGACCCATGAAAAACGTCTTCCAGATTTCACTGCTAAATGGCGTAACTAATTTTAATATGTGCCCTCTTGTTCTGGATTTGACCACCAAAGGAAATAATTTCTCTGCATCTGCCCAATTAAATCGCCTAATCATTTTTAATACATCAATTCGATCACCCCTCAGCCTTCTAAATTCAAGTAAATACAAGCCAACTTTATGCAAATACTCTCAATTTAACCCTTTAAACCCCAGTAATATTCTGATGAATCGGCGGTCTACCCTTTCTAAGGTCATTACATCATTCCTAGGTACGGGGCCCCACAACATAAATTATACTTTCAATATATCACATTTATATATCTGAAGTTCTGAAACTATATAAATGTTTCCAGGACGTTAGCCGTGACTCAGTGGTAGCACTCTTGCTCCTGAGTCAAGAGGTTGTTGGTTCAAGTTCCACTCTACAGACTTGAGCACATAATCTAGCCTAACACCCCAATGCAATGCAATGAGAGAGTGCTGCATTGTCAGAGGTGTGGCATTTTGGATAAGATGTTAAAGCAAAGCTCTCTTAGGTGTATATAAAAGATCCCATCATACTATTTTGAAAATCAGGGAAGTTGTGACAGCATCAAGAAGCTTGTTGGCAAAGCAGCATTGAAGATTGGGGCACTGCAGCCCTCAGGTAATAGATAAAGTGAGGTGAACGAGAAGGGAGGCGATCAGGTTGGGCAGATGAGCAGGACACTTGTCCCAAGCTATGGGTCCTCTTTATATATGAAAATCATAGCTCAATCAGGCACCAATCTACTATTTTAGTCCGTGGCCTGTGCAGGAGAGCAACGACAGTTTAACCATCAGGCAGATCTACTGGGAGGTGGATTTGTGGGCCAGAAAAGGCCCAGGCAGGTAATTTTTAAACTGTGTTTTAAGGTTCAGTTGAAGGCTAGGAGGAACAGGAGTGCTCCTCTGGGCCTCACAATGAAGCCAAATGCCTCCTCTAACTCAGGCCTCCTCCACAGCCCTCCCTTGATTACCTTCACCTTTAACCAATACCCACCCATGCCCCCACCCCTCCAACAGCACTTAATCTGACAAGGACTGATCCCGCAAGCTCCTGCCTGCAATCTTCTGCTCCTGTCCATCAGCCAGGAAATATATCTGGCTGGGTTTGGGCAAGGGTGCAATGAAAATTTGATAATGAGGCCTGGATGTTAAGATTGACTGGCCCTCCATGTCTCCAGACTCCCCGAGTTCTTTGACCACTTTGGGGCTTGCGTGTACCAGCAACCGGCATCCCCCGCAGCCCTCCCCAACCCCTGCTTTTTAAATCAGGGTTAAAGTGTTAGTTTACTTTAGACAGTAGCACTCTCATCCCGAAGGCAGAAGATTATGGCTTCAAGCCCCATCCCAGGATTTTAGCGCATCAGTGCAGTGCTGCACAGCCAGGTAGCTTCTCCTTTGAATGAAATGTTAATCAAAACACCCTTCAACCTGTTCCAGAAGAACGTCAATATTCTCATGGCACTATGTGAAGCAGAGTAGAAAGTTCTTGCATCCTAGCCAACAATTTTCCTCAATCAGTACATTTCAGTTGTTTGTCAGACATTGCTGTGCGCAAAACGGTTTCTGTATCTGTCTCTATAACAACAATAATTGCACTTCAAAGTAATTCAAGACACGTGTAGCACCTTGGACCATTTATGAGAAGATATATAAATACAATTTCTTTAAAAGTAGTTTCTCGAATCTGTGATAACATTTGCAAAACTACAAATATTTGTAAGATATAATCAACAATAAAGTTCTCTGAAGAAACAACATGGACGTCCAATTCCTCTACATCTCCATCCCCTAACAGGACAGCTTGAGGATCTCAGTTTCTTCTTTGAAAAGAGACCTAATAAGTTCCCAACCACCACCATCCTCCTCCACCCTGTTGAATTTGTTCTTACATTGAACAACTTCGTCTGTTACTCCACTCTCTTCCTCCAAATAAAGGCTGTTGGTCTGAGAACTCGTACGGGTGCTAGTTATTCTTGCCTTTTCATGAGATATGAGGAATCTTTTTTGTTCCAGTCCTAGTCAGGTCCCCTCCTTCATCGGAACATTGATGACTTTTACTGCTCTTGCCCCAAATTGAAAGATTGTACAACTCTATCAAATCTCCCCTTAGCCTTTTCTGCTCTAAGGAAAACAACAGCTTCTCTACATAACCAAATCCCTCATCCCTGGTATGACCATCTCATAAATCTCATCTATATGCACGCTAAGGCCTTGACATCCATCCGAAAGTGTGGTGCCCAAATGTTGGCCTTTATTTCAAGGGGGTTGCAATACAAAAGTGAGGAAGTGTTGCTTCAGTTGCAATGAACCTTGGTCAGACTGTATTTGGAGTATTGTGTTACTTATATACTGTATCCCAAAATGTTATCTAATTTTCATTTCAATGAATCAATACTAACACTTTCCACCATCTCCCTAGGTAGCCCCTAAACAAAAAATTATAAAAGATCTATTTTTATGTGAATTGAAATGCTGATCAGGTGAAACTAATAATGACACTTGGAATGTTGATGCCACAATTAGAAATTAATAATCTCAAAATTCAGTATTTTGAATCTAATAGACTCAGATAGTCATCACTCTTGCTGCTTTTTAAAAAATGGTAGTAACATAACTATTTGCCTTTTATTGGGGAGATCTAACCTCTTTGCCCTTTGAAAAGGGGGCATTAGTGGAGTCAAAATAGAGATGGTGGATTTACTATCTTGTTCCCACTCCACCATTTTTCTCGGGCCGTCTGTTGGGTAGCCAAGTCATCTGCCTGAATCAAGTGGTAGTCTCATTATTATCTGCACTAACGCTTTGTCTTTCAGCACACCATTAACACACCCTTTGCCTTTGATCCATGAACACCTTGTCAGTTATTCTCTGTGACCCTCTGTCCTTTCAACACCTTTCCTTTTGTTATCTCTTGCCCCACCCCTACTTTATTTGCTTAAAACCTATTACATTTCTAACCTTTGCCAGTTCTGATGAAAGGTCACTGATCTGAAACGTTAACTGTGCTTCTCGCTCCACAGACACTGCCAGACCTGCTGAGTATTTTCAGCATTTTTTGTTTTTCTTTTAGTTTTAGGCTCATTGTGAATGCCCACCATCAGTTAGCCCTTGGTACAACTGAAACACTGGATTTTATAGTGCCTCAGCTACTCCAGTAATGAATGAGCAACCTAAAAACAGGATATATAAATCAATATATCAACTATAAACTGTTCCGATAAACCAGCAGTTTTTCTGTTTAAATGTGGAGATTAGTATGTGCTTGAACAAATGCTTTCCTTAACCAAATATCCCTAATAACAGGATGTCCATTAATTAGAACAAAAATGCATTTATATAGCACCTTTCACAACTTCAGGACATCCCAAAGTGCTTTACAGCCAATGAAGTACTTCTGAGGTGTAATGTAGGAAATTAGTTAATTTTGTAGTAAAATGAAGTGAAACAGTTTGAAGCCTGTGGCTGGAAGGGTTGGTTTTTAGATGGTTGCGTGGATTTTAAAGTGCCAAATTCATTATGTAGTGGAGTGCAACCAACTCTGGTATTAATTGAAGTATACACAGAGCATAGCAGGCCAGAAATTTCAAAGCCCTTCCAGCATATTCCCATTGCAACGCTGGCTGGTATGCAACAGAAGAGCCAGAGTACAGGCCGAGACCTTGATACACCAGGTCCTGGCCTGCAGTTCCAGTATCCATGGAACCTTGCAAGGGCAGAACCTAGCATCATAGAGGCTGGGAGCAGATATATCTTACACTGTGAGTTTCTGTCCCTATGCCTCACATGAATCTGGTGCTACTTTGGAAGCCGCTACTTCAACTGAGAAAAGGCAGACTCTTAGTGGGGGTAGCATTAGAGGGCACTGGCATGTATAGTCCTAGCATAAGTGTCAGGATTGCGGCCTGTGAAATTTCTGGCCCATCATGTATAAAAATACATTTATATAACACACAGTTTTTGAAGAACTTGTCCCTTCCCATATAGGTTTGTCCGTCTCAGTAACCATACCGTAAAATACTTCCTTCTGATTTTCTTTTGTAAATTCCTGACCAGTTTGTTTCTCTTCTACTTTTCTGTATCCCTATGTTAAGTTTGTTTTCTAGCTTGCTTTCATTCAATAATTCTTCAATCTTTCCATGCCTTCTACCTAGTCAAATTACAGTATGGAACTGGAGATACACATATACAATCAAACATTCTTTATTTTAAACTGACACAGAAAACTATCTATAGATTCACTGCAGAAATTGACATATGGTCACCCACTCCTACATGTCTCTAATGGCTTCATGTTCAAATGCTATTATCCATTTGAATCATGTGCAAGTTCTCAAGCCCTACCAAATGGTAAAAAGCATGGCTTGATTCAGTTGGGGCCTACAACCATGAGCACAATAGCCAGCATCTGAAATGACTAACAAGGCAGTACTCCCACTAGTGTTAAGCCACCTTTTCGAGGAAATGGTTTCAAATCTTTTTAATGTATCTATTAATGGGCAGGTCAATTATCAAGTTAACTTCTAACTGAAGCAAGAGCTGTACTTCTTGTAATTTTATTTTGTTTTGTATATTTCTGTTTCAGTGCAATTGTTTTTAATCTCTGTTTCCCTGCTGTAAAATGGGCCATGGAGACACTGAATACTATGTTATGATGACAAGAATACAAAGAAAATGAGAAAATTGAATTTTTACTTGGAGTTGGGAAGCAAGTTTGTGGCGGGGAGCGGGGTGGGGGTGGGGGGCTGGTGAAGAAGGGGAGGTGTGGAGTGAAAGATTTTGATCGGAGATCTGGAAGTAAGGATTTCCTGTATGCCCTGTCAAATGTAATGGCAAGATGCTTTTTAAACTTTTTGACTAGGTTCCCTGCCCAAAAGCCAGCCAGACTGTCAGCGGTAGGCTGTCTGCCAGGCTGGGAAAAGAATTGGACATCACAGAGGCAGGGACCCTCCTTCATGTATCATTCCACCTTTGCCTTAAATGCATCATCTATTTGCCTCAACTGCTCCATGTGGTAGAAACTTACGCATTCTAAATACTCTCTTATCTCTGAATTCCTTATTGTATTTATTCGTTACAATCTTGTATTTATGACCCCTAATTTTGGGGGTCAAGTGGAAATATCTTCTCTACATCTACCCCATCAAATGCCTACATAATTTTACAGCCAGAGACGCAAGTTCTCTTCTAGAGAAAAAAGACCCAGCCTGTTCAGTCTTTCCTGACAATTATAACCACTCAGTGCTGGCATCATCCTTGTATATCATTTTTGCACCATCTCCAGTGCATCTACATCTTTTTTGCGCACAGTATTCGAAGTGTGGTTTAACCAAGGGTCCATATAAATTTGAAATAACTTCTCTGCTTTTCAATTCTATTCCTCTAGAAATAAACTCCAGTGCTTGGTCTTCATTTTTTATGACCTTGTTAACATGCGTTGCTACTATTAATCAAGATAATCTGAGATAAAGTGCAGGATGCTGAGTGACACGAAGATATAGAAAAAGGGAAGCAGGTGGTGTGTAAAGGAGGTACTAAAAGAAGCAATGAGCTTGTTGTTGAAGAGATAAGGAAATCAGAGAGTTTAATGTTTTACTTTTGAAAAATTAAACCTGAAATCTCAGAAATGTTCTGATACAGCCACTAAAAGCTTCAGTTTTTGTTATGGCGATCCTCTATCCATAAGAGGGCAGACTGACCTTGAAGCTGATAGTAGAGGTATTAGATAAGATAAACTGTCCTAAATCCGAGTCTTCCATTGTTCATTCTGCAGAGACCAGATTTCATGAGCACATGTTGTGTTGTGTTCTCCAGTTTAGAGAAAGGTTAGTAGTGAGTGGGCAGCGGTCTAAGAGGGCCTATATAGAGGGGTATGGCTATCAGACCCCAGGACCACCTCACAATGTTTCCAAATGTTGGGAAACCCCTCCCATGGCTTGCAGATCCTGACATACCAAGCAAAGTTTTCTGTACTCAGGGCTCCCTTCCCAGAATGGGTAAGACTGTTGGAAATCCCAGGCAATGTAATTACAGGGGATATGGAAGATGATGACAAGATGTGTGTTTGGTATTACAGCACTTACAGGAGGGTAATATGCTGCCCGTATCCTAACCTGCACCATGTCTCATTCACTCATCGCTCCTGTGCTTGCTGACCTACATTGGTGTGCCAATGCTCTTGATTTTAAAATTGACATCCTCAGGTTCAAATCCATGCGCATAACCTCACCCTACCCTATCTCTAACTTCCTCCAATCTTCTGAGAGCTCTGTGCTCGTCCAACTCTAGGCTCTTGTGCTTCCTCCACTTCTTACGTCCCATCCTTGGCAGTTGTGCCGTCCGCTGTTTAGGCCCCAAGCTCTGAAATTCCCTCCCTACCACCTCTCCAACTCACTCTCCTCCTTAAAACCTCCCTTTGACCAAGTTTTGAGTCACCTGTTCTAATGTTGCCTTCTTCGGCTCAGTGTCAATTTTTGCCTGATTATGCTCCTGTGAATCGGCTTGGGACACATTTCCACGTTAAAAGTGTTTATATTTCGGTTGTGTTGTTTGTGGTGCTGTTTATGATACTAGAGTTGTTTGTGGTGTTGAAGTTGGTGTTAAGGGCCACACTGCCACTGCAGTGTTTTGGTAGGGGGGCGCAAATGGTTGAAAGTATAGCCAGACAGGGAGGTTTTATTAAAGTGAAAAGAATTACCCACCTGTCAGTCAAGGCTTTGTGAAAGCCATGATGTCAATCCAATTGTCTACAATAATTCTCCCACACAAGGAGCAGTGAGTTTGGCTGTTACCTTTGTGGCCAAGGTTTGAACAGCTTCTAGGTTGATGGAATGACTGTTAGCTATAAGGAAAATGAGTCTGGCAAATCTCAATCCAATTCCACACGGGCATGAACTTCAAATTTAGCACTAAGCTGGCAATCCCACACAAAAACATAGGTACTGATTTTTGAAGTTGGTTACTGGTAGGCACAAAAGTTCACAGATTTTCAGGGTGCAAGTGTTGACAAATTCAAAAGAAAATTAAACAGTCATTTGACTAAGAAATCAAAGAGGAGGTCTGAGAGGCACTACACTATTTTTCAAACTTTGGAATTGGCCAAATGGACTGTAATGATCTTTTCTGGCCCTGTACACTCTTACGCTTCTATGATGTTTCAGAACACAGGATGGCAGTAAATCACGATGGAGACCTTATTTATAAATTACTTTGTGATACTTATGTGTTAAGATAGTTATTGTTGTATTCTATTCTTCATTTTACAATCATCCAGTGATTAGTGCTGCATTCAAAGGGAAAACAAAAGAAAATAGTGAGATTAAAAGTAAACACTGAAAAAAATCAAGAAATTAATTTTAAAAATTAACTGGAAGACTCAAACAAGAGTCAATTATATATATATATACATACAAACAAAACAAATGTGAAAAAGCAAAGGTAGTAAGAAAATAAGCAACAAAAATAAATGCAGTGAAGAAAAATAAGGTAGACAATGGATAAAGTAAAAATTAAACAGTCAATGTGACATAACAAAGCAGAAAATAAGTATTTTATCCAAAAGAAGAAAATAAAAGGGAACGTTACAAAGTAAAAAAGCAGCGAGAGAGAAAATGGAACAGAATATTTTTAAATTCTACCATCGGATATCTGACCTCGTTACCCATATGCAGGCACAGACATCACAAGATGAGCATCACAAGATTTTAGTTATTGTCAGCCACCTCTCACATGCATTCTGCTTTCCAGTTTCCAGTGCAGAGATTTTTATTTTCCTTTTTTGTTCAGTGCCTCCATTTGAACTTTGTGACCGAATGGATCCATACATCTTGCAATCACACAGGAATTGTTATCACACTCTAACTGTATAATGATAAAAGTAGCAAACTATACTATATGGAAATGTTGCTTCTGGTCAATCCATATCAAATTGCTTAATACATAGAATTTACAGCACAGCAACATGCCATTCAGCCCAACTGATCCATGCCAGTGTTTATGCTCCACATGCACCTCCTCCCACCACTTTTCATCTAACAATCAGCATAACCTTGCATTCATTTTTCCTCATCTGTTTATCTAGCTTCCCATTAAGTGCATTGATGCTATTTGGTTCAATTACCCCTTGTGGTAGAGAGTTCCACCTTCTAACCACTATCTGGGTAATTGTTACATATAAAAAATACAATTAATGACAACATGTCTGGAACAGAGAAAGAAATGGAAAATTAAGCAGTGCAGCAAATCTCTCCAGCTCAATTCACTAACAAGCCATTTTCAAATTTTAAAAGACCAATTTACAAATCTACAAAATTTTAGATTAACTATTGTAATAGCAATAGTCAAAATACCACAGGTCAACCCTCTATTTAAAGCATCTCAAATATATTGTATAAACAGTTGATTAAGCCATCTTCCTCAGACAATGCTTCGAGCTCACATATCTTTTGGACACTTATGTTGCCAAACTGATTACAACTGCCACAATATAGGACTGAATATATCCAACTATGCTAAAAGTACAAAAGTGGATTTCCAATGAGCAAAATTTCTTTTTAAAGCAAGATTTTGTTGGAAATTCTTTCTTGATCATAAGTGGAATTAATTGTGACTGCACAGCACATGGAGTCATTTCAATTGTAATTGAAAAACTTGTATAAATTCATATACAGCATATTTTATTTTTATTGTTGCAAATGAGTAATGGTGGAGCTTAAAGTCCTAATGAAACTACTGTACTTCTACTACACTATCATAGGTAAAATTCAATGTATTAAGAAACCAAATGAAGAAGGCTCACCATTTTGCTTACTTTAACAACAACCAATAGAAACGTTAATAAGTTCAGTTCTCCACATAATGTTTGTTCTGTAAAATTTTGTTAGTTTTACTGACGGAAACCTATCTATCTGCAAGAATGCACATTTCATGCTTTTTCAGTGGCTTAACAGACACATGAACTGACCTGTTGAATGTGGAAGCTAGTGCAGCGGAAAGCAAGGACAAGTGAAACCCCATTGTGATTCTGAGAGGAAGGGGAAGGGGTGAGAGCAGAAGTGCAGAAAATGGAACGGGCATGGTTGAAGGTCCCATCAACCGAGTGGAAGGGAATCCTCAATTGAGGAAAAAGGAAGACATATCAGAAACACTAGCATGGAAGGTGGTGCCGTCAGAACAGATGCAATGAAGACAGAAAAATTAGGAGAGTCCTTATAGGAAGTGGTCACTTGTCATTTTTATTCCTACTCTTACCTCTCTGTCCTTGGCCTCCTGCACTATTCTAATGAAGCTAAATGGAAGTATGAGGAACAGCACCTCATCTTTCAATTAGGCACTTTACAGCCTTCCAGACTCAACACAGAGAACAATAATTTCAGATTATAACCACTGCTCCCATTTTTTCAGACAGCAGCTGTAGGTAGTGATTCTGCTAATGTCATCTACACCTCCTCTAGACCTATCTTTTATTTTGTTACTTGTCCCATTACCACCCCATTTTGCTTTGCACCATCATTCCTTTTGTCATTTAATTATTCTAGCCTTCCACTTTGTCAAAGACCTTACTTTTTCTTTGTTGCTTCTCTCCCCGCTTTCCCTGCCTCTATACTTCCTATGCATCTCTAACTTATGCCAGTTCTGATGGAAGGTCAGTGACCTGAAATGTTAACCCTGGTTCTCTCTCCACAGATGCTGTCTGACCTGCTGAGTCTGTATAGACTTTCTATGTAAATTAAGTTCAGGCTTTCTTTGTACTTTCAATGATTAAACTTAAACAAGTAAATCTTTAGATTTTCAATTTCCAATGAGGGAGACAGAAACATACAGCTGAGCAGTGCACCAGCTGTTTATTTAACTGTTTGCTTCTTATCTGTTTAAAGTGCTCCCAAGTCAACTACTGTTTAGCAGATTCAAGTGCCACAGAGCTATGCAAGTGAAAAGCTTGATGGCAGTTGATTCTCAGTGAGGGAGATTGGTGCTTAATTTCCAGTGGAATCCTGCACTCTGGAACAACCTTCTCCCATCAACAATTTCAACAATTTCTCCTAGGTTTCTACAAGTTTTAACAGCCATTTCTGCCATTAAGCAAGGGCAAAAAACACCCCCTTATGAGTAAAAAGACATGGATTGCCTAGTTAATACAGAAAACTTCAAAATAATTTTAGGCATGACGATACACTCCTGCCTCAACTTACCTGCTGCTGTAACCCTCATCATGCCTTTGTTACAACCGGACTTGATCATTCCAATTATCGCCTGCCGAGTCTCCCATCCTCCATAAACTTGTACTCACTCAAAACTCTGCTGCTCCTGTCCGAGCTCACACAAAGTCCTGCTCACCCATCACCCTTGTTTGCACTGACCTACACTGGGGGGCCTCCCGTCACACCAAGCTGTGATTATAAAATTTGCATCCTCGTGTCCAAATCCATCCATTGCCTGGCCCCACCCTATGTTTGTAATTTCCTCCATCTCTACAACTTTCCAAATGCCATACATGCCTTCAACTCCAGCCTTCTGTGCATTCCCCACTCCCTTCATCCAGCACTGGCAGCCATGCCTTCAGTCGTATAAGCCCTAAGCTTTAGAAATCCCTCCATAAACCTGGTTATCTCTCTCTCTTCCTTTAAGCAACCGCCTCCCCCCCCCACCCCCTCCACCCACAACCCTCAATATCTCACCCTTGAGAGAAGCTTTTAGTTACCTATCCTAATATTGCGTTCTTTGGTTTGGTGTCAATTTTTGTCTGATTATGCTCCCGTGAAGCGTTTCTCTACGCTAAATGTTCTACATAAATTCAAGTCGTCATTGTTAAACTATCCGTAGACTAGGGTTCTCTAAAGTTACAAAATAATATTTATCAACTGAACAGAAGCAGGTGCACTGCCATTTGCTGAAACCCATTTTTACCAATACTGTCAACAATAACTAATTTGCTTGAGGAATTAGTCAATTTCAAAGCAATAACAAATGTTCACATGACAAACTTGTAGATGACCCTCCCTCTCTCTGTGTCAAGCATGGTTTCTAGTTTTTTAAAATCAGGTCAGTGAATTAATTGAAATAAGGAGAGGAGGGGTGGGGTGGGGTTGGGTAGGGTAGGGTGGGGAGGGGGAACTCTCTAGAGGTCAGCCTGTAGCTGCTCCTGCACCTAGGCAGGCACTGAAGGCCTCAGAGCCTGCCTGGAGCGCTGGCTCCCCAGCCTGCCACAGGAAGGCCACCTCCAGGCACCTAAACTGGCCCTGCCACCTACAGGAACCTGGCGGCCCACTGGAAAACTTCAGCTGGCCTCCTTTAATTGGCCTAAAGTTAATCTTAATGAGCCTGGTGTGTGGGTGGGTAGCCTTGCTATCACCCCACTCCCCGATCCTGGCTGCAGAAAAATAGTCCAGAGACAGGATGGAGCTAGGGAACCAAGCACAACAAAAAGCCAGCCCTTGGATTCTGAACCTAGGTGGACAGATGTCAGCCAGCTTTTAATCTCAAACTTTCACAAAATTTAGCTGAGGAAAAGGAGGAAATTCAGCCTAACCAGAACCAAGATTTCCTTCCCTTCCTGTTCAAACATGTCTTCTAGTTTCTCAACCAAAGACATGAATCCATAGATTTTTCTCTATGGGTGTCCACTGCAACCCAAACGGGGACACTGTACCTGACGTGTTCTGTTCCTGTCATAAGAGAGGATTCCATGATTTTCTTATCCTGAACTATTTGTATAGCCAATGCACGTGTGCAGCCCAGGCTTACCCTCTGGCTGGGTTTAGTACCAAAAAGCAGGTAAGAAAATGGATGAGCAGTTGCTGACTTCAGGGACAGCAGCAGGCTTTGGGTTCTCAGGCCTAAAGATCATCTTTTAGGAAGAATAAAGTATCTATGTAAATAGCCCCTTTCCAGACTCTCCAACCAACTGGGGTTCCATTACTGGCCTTTGAGTCCAGTTCCTTCTGATACCCCATGGAAGAGCAAAATGAGGTAGGTGGAGCAGAATGCCCCCTCTTAACTCATACACAGTGTAACACTGAACTTGCAACTACTACAGGCACAGGCCCAATCGTAAACCTTAGTTGAGCCCCAGGAATTCTTGGGGCAGCACTGTATGGGTTGAGATCAGACATAATTGGTCTCCATTTCTTTTTCCTCTTTAATGTGCCTGAAAAACACAAATGCAGTGAAGAGGAAAAAAAAATCACCTTACATTTCTTGCAGAGATGGTCATGGATTGGACATTTTATCCTCTTGACCAAGCAAAACGACAAAAGAGCCTGAGGACTAATATTTTGCCTCTCCCTGTTAAATGTGTTGTTTATATTTCATCCATAATAAAAGGGAATGTAACCCATCTCACAGATTTCTACTAGTGCTACTCTTAAGCCATCTGGTAGGTACATAATAGTGGCCCACAATGCTATTGACCATTTCCTCCCTCCACCCCACCAAGCCTATGTGGCACTACTCATTGACAATCGAGGTGATATTAACAGCTTGCTATGTGAGGGACTGGGTTAGCATCCCATCCTTTTGTTTTGATGACTACGGCAGACAAGGTGGCTGAAACAAAATACTCAGTGGCCATGACAGACAGAGCGAGAGCGACACATTAAAGGCACATTAAAGAGGAAAAAGAAATGGAGACCAATTATGTCTGATCTCAACCCATACAGTGCTACCCCAAGAATTCCTGGGGCTCGGTCAAGGTTTACGATTGGGCCTGAGCCTGTAATAGTTGCAAGTCCAGTGTTACGCTGTGTATGAGTTAAGAGGGGGCATTCTGCACCACCTACCTCATTTTGCTCTTCCATGGGGTATCAGAAGCAAGTGGACTCAAAGGCCAAAGAAATGGAGACCAAGGAGCAGAGAGAGAGCGGGGGGGGGGGGGGGAAGGGGGAACAGAGAGGGTGGGGAAATCGGGGACAGAGAGGGTGGGGAAGGGGGCAGAGAGGGTGGGGAAGGGGGCAGAGAGGGTGGGGGACAGAGACACACAGACAGAGCAGGGAGAGAGATCAAGGTCTCTTCTGACAGATGGACATCTATCCAGTATACTCTGAATCGCTACATCAAGTGTGCGGGCAGAGATCGACTTACTTATGCAAGCAAAAACAATGCCAGGTATGTCACTAAATCAGTTTTCAATATAGTTTTGAGAAAGTAAGTCAATAAATTAGTCTTTTCACTTAAAGCTTCTTCACAAAAATGCACATTTGTTGTTTTTATTAGTAAGATAAATTTTTAATGCCTTTATCTTTCGAAATTTGCTCACTGCCCTCCTGAGCCAAGCAAATATCGTAATGTGGCCTTCCACCCGACATGGTTGGACAACCCTGCTCTACAGAGTTAGTTCAGCAGATTGTTGTATCTGTAACCCACTTAAAATATATATTTTTGAAACACTTTTACTGACCTATTAGAAACAAAAGTATATATATATTTTAAATTCAACACCCAATTGCTGTTGAGTGGTATTCCTCAAGGGACTAGAAAAACTAAAAATAAATTGACCAGAATTACTCTTTGTGAAAAGCTTCTGTGCTTTAGTCAACTATCACTTTCCCAAGCGCTCAAACGAAAAGAACATCTGCTGGCCTACTTTTTTTGCTTATTAAAATGAAATAGGATTTCTTGTGGTAGATGGGGGAAGGAGGTGACAATAAGAGAACATATTTACTTGAATAGCCACAGTTTAATGTGATGATATCAGAGTTTTATTTACTGGATTCATTCTGTTTGCTTGATATAGTTTCATCAAGTAGAAGAAACTCCAAAGGGCATCACTATTCTAAAAATCCATACTTAATTTAAGATAAATTTTATGCAGTTACTATTAAGGGTTTGTATTTTCAGTATTACTTTAATTTGAAGTAAATATGGTGAAAATTGTTAGTTACATAAACTTAAACAGATGCATTTGTAACATTGCAAAGGTAATTAATGGGTACTCTTTGATGAGTTCGTTAACAGTTTCTAGACCTCTGTAGCGTTCTGTACTTGCAAACCAACAGGCTAGTCACTAGACTTAATGCCTTCAGAACTATTCCTAATCATTTGATAGTGCCCGACTTTCACTTTTAAGATCTACCTGCAGAGTTGCAATGATAATGCAGAACTAGATTTTCCTGGGTCTTTCAATCAGCTTGTGCATTAAGCATCACTTGGTATTATGACTATGCTACTCAACACGTTAAGCTAGTTCCAATGTCTGTGTGCTTGCCTCATGATCTTGTTGCATATGTGGTGATAATGTAAAAACATACAAAGACGTTAAGATCAAAGTTACTGTACATGTTGAACCATACAAATTCATACATGTCACATTGGTACAGATTAAAGAGACTAAGATATCTAACAGGCAGAGATGTGCAAGCAGGGAACATTGGCTTTGTAGTTGCATTGTTCTTGGCACAAAGGTAGACTGCAATATTCTGTAATTAGCGCTGTCCCACATTAGTTCATCCTCTGATCCAAACAACTCATAGTCCATGAGTTTTGCTCATTTATCCTGCAGTCATGATGTCTAGCTGTCATACCCACACCAATCTCACCTCCATCACTAATCATAACATCTTTTAAGCCATTACTTCCAGAAAGAAAGTGTATTGGAAGGAACATTACAATAATTAATTTTAATCTGCTTGTTGAATGCAAATGTGTGTTCATCATAACCATGCTGTGGCACTCCCATTTCTGCAAAGTGATTTCTTCTTTAAAGCAATATAACTCTGTGGTCAAGACCCAATCTGACACAGAGAGCTGCATTTTCCCTCGGGATTCAGTACCTCGGCGTCAGAACCAAATGGGGGTCCCAAGCCCGCACTTTCAAGCAGCAAGACTGGCTCAGCAATCTTCTGGGAGGCAGTCTCCTAATTGGCCACCTCTGCGCTTGCCGTCCTATTAAGGACAGTGGGTGGGCTTCCAATGCTGCAGGCCCAAAGGATTGGCAGCTCTGGAGCCTTAGCAATCTCACCAGAAGAGGTGGGCACTGCTGTGGCAGGTAAGGGACCATGAGGGCGCCTCAACATAAAGGCACCCTTGCAGGGGTGGATCCAAAGCAAAGATTATGAGAGCCAATAGGCCCCAGAGAGCAGAGGGGAATGCCCCATGGAGGAATTGTTTTCACTGGAACGATGGAGGTGGAGGGGTGGCATGATAGAGGTTTACAAAGTTATGAACGGCATGGACAGAGTGGATAGTCAGAAGCTTTTTCCCAGGGTGGAAGAGTCAATTACTAGGGGACATAGGTTTAAGGTGCAAGGGGCAAAGTTTAGAGGGGATGTGCGAGGCAAGTTTTTTTACACAGAGGGTGGTGAGTGCCTGGAACTTGCTGCCAGGGGAGGTGGTGGAAGCAGATACGATAGCGACGTTTAAGAGACATCTTGACAAATACATGAATAGGAAGGGAATAGAGGGATATGGGCCCCGGAAGTGCAGAAGGTGTTAGTTTAGGCAGGCATCAAGATCGGCGCAGGCTTGGAGGGCCGAATGGCCTGTTCCTGTGCTGTACTGTTCTTTGTTCTTTGAATCATTTGGGCTGTGGGTGCGGCCTTTCCTCCACGAAGCCCCATCACATGGGCACTGAGCCTCTGGCTCCGATGGCCCCTCAGCCTGCCGCAGGTTGCAAAACTGACCCTAATTGGTGCCTTAAGCATCTTAATTGGCTGCCTGCCTCCGTGGAGCAGGCAGCTGTTCCTATTCCCAGCCCGCCCCTGGGAATGTTCCCTGGCCGAGGGATGCCACGGGGAGCTCTCCTCCCCATCACGCCCCTGTGCCTTCAAGCCCGCCATCACGAACCGGGAAAATTCCGTCCAGAATTAGAGCAGTAAGAGGCCCCTTTAGGCTTTGCACCAGATGCAGTATAATTCCAGTGCAGTGTCAAGCTCACTTTATAATGTATTCAAAAGGTTTGTTGGAGCTCTTGAGCATTTTGTAAACTCAAGCAGTTTTCTCTTAATATTTTAAGATATTTTCTCAAACCATTAAGAATTTGCTATCCTGGAGCAGAGATCTGTGCATGGGCTGTAACCATATACATAACAAAGCTCTATTTTGGCTACTGGAGCATAATTCCAGGCAAGAGGTATACACCAGATGTTGCAAGCAAACTGGTAGTTCAAATTCTTAAAATTCTCTATTGGAGACTCTACTTCCCAGTTTGGTCATGTGCGGATGTGAAATACACTTGTGAAAAGTTTAGGTCCACTTTAGCTCCAACAACCTTGATTCAGAGCAGTAGTATCAACTTAGGTAGACAGAGGGGACTGATACATGGAGGCTGAGTCTCCGTTTCAGTATCACTCTCCTCAGACCACAAATTATAAATAAAGCGCCTTTTATCTTCATTATTTAAACTTTCTTACATCCCAACAATGGTTGAAATAGTCAACAACCCAACCTTTTTAAGCACTAGCCTAAAAAGCACAGGAAGCTGGCTCTTCCAGTGGGTCTGTAGCAGAATTAGCAATTCCTAGACATTCCAACACTTCTCTGAACTATCCAATTAATATCTAATGAGATCAGAAACAAGGGAAAAGTCTGTTGCTGTTGGGGGAAAAAAACAGAATACAATCTTCCTGTCTCTGGACAGACAAGGGGCTACTTCATCATGTAGAGAGTACACTTTTTTTTTAAGTTAAATACTACTGAAATGCTAATGGATGTATGCTTAATCCAACTTAAGGACCCAAATTGAAATACACACTAAGATCTTTATTGTGGCACATTTACTCTACATCTAATTCCTTTTGAAATACTGTTGGCCATTTCTCAATATCATCTTGTGGTGTCCTGTATGTGTAAAATATGCATTTTAGCTTCTCTCTTTATTCTAGTTATGATCCTGAGTCTGTGACCTGTTCTGAAATCCTCAACCATTGAAAACCATCCTCCTCAAAATCTATTATTTATTAAAACCTCTATAAGATCCCCTTTAACCTTTCCTATTCCACTGAAAAAGCCCCAAATTTTTAAGCTTTCCTTCACAGCTATAACCTCTCATTCCTGGTAGCATTTTCTTGTATTTTGCTGTATCCTTGCCACTCCTTCCTTACTTTTATAGTCATTGTCTCTATGTATAAAACCTAGGGCCTTACTTGCCTTGACATCCCCTTTTCTACTTTCATTCTAATGTTGAAAGATGCATGTGTTTGCACCTCTAGATTTCTTTATTGTTCCACTCCGTTAAGAACTTTACAATTTATAATACATTACCTTACACTTTTTCCACATTTCTTTGTACTAAATTTGATCTGTCACCCACCTGTCCAATCTGATAACTATGATGTCCTGCAATCTTCCTCACAATTTGCCATGACCTCTAATTTGGTAACAACTTTCAATACCCAAATCATTTATACAAATTGATAACTAATGAAGTCCCAGCAAAAGATCTTGAACATATCATAATCCACACCCCAAACCAAAGAAAAAGAAAAGCCAAATCCCTCTACTCTTCGCATTCTATCTCCAGCCATCTTTCTATCCATTCAACAACATTCCCTTTAACACTACAGGAGAGAAACTGGCAAACACATGAAAACAGGTGTGGGGATCAGGTACATGATTAACCTGCATCCAATCATTGCTTTGCAGGCAGCACATTAAATTGGTGCTACCTGCCTTTTTAAACAATTGTTGTGTGCAGGCAGCTTCCCTTGTACTGTTCATTAGATGTGCACATCTGTAGGGGGTCTGATTTAATAAGTGGCTAATGCCACTTAAAGGCAGTGCGTAACTCATAAAGGGGAGGTGCACTGTGGCTGTAAGAAATAGTGAGAATTTTTTCAAAGGTTTGTCTTGTTACAACTGACCGCTCCTGTCAAAGCCCCCCAATCAAAATATACGACTCTGATTGCGGTGGGACCAACGCACTGTTAATTCAATCCCGTCGCTCCACAGATCAGCTAACATATCATTTAAAACTTTCCAAATTGAAGAAAGACCCAGCCAAATTATATCATCTATTAACCCCCTGAATGAGGCTAACCAAACCAGGTGTCTTTAAATCAACAAATTAACTCTTCAATTAGAAGAACTAAACTCTTAAACACTAAGAAAATATAAACAACATTTAAAATAGAAAAAAATAAGAGTCTGTGCAAATTTACAGTCCAATGTTGCTTGATGTCCTCACAGAATGTTGCCTGAAGTTCTCACAGAATGTTGACTTCCTTCTCCAGCGAATTTCAACAATTAATGACTTGCAAACACTTTCAACGGAATCAATCTGACTTTAGAGTTTTTGAGGGATAAAAGATTGTCACAGTCTAACGTCCCTTTCTTCAATTTAAATTACCAATGATGTGTGTTTTGGCTTGACGTTTTTTAGAATTTTGAGAGATAATAATTAAACAGACTAAAATCCTATTCCTTCAGTTTAAATGGTTGAGAGCTCTTTTCCCAGGTGCCAACACCAGCTGTGTCTGTATGTCTTTGTCTGTCTATTAGAACAAACTGTCTTCAACTAAAAGCCAGTTCAAAATTAAATTGCAACAAATGTAATGCTTGCTACTCACTCCCAGTGGCTGTATCTATGGTAACAAGAATGCACCCTTTGAATCACAGTCTCCAAATGGCTGTTTCCAACGGCAACCAAAAATGTACCTTTCTATAACTCCTGAGGCTTGCTGGTTCTTAAAGCAATACTGATCCCTTGCAAGCCTTAAAGGCAAACCGCATATTCCCGGAAAAAAAACTACAGGACATGACAGTCTGAGGTACTTGAACAATGGCTGAACATGCGAGAGGGCAAGCATCAAGGTTTTCAGACAATGAAGATCTTGGTGGGAGAGGGAGAGAAGGAGATACATCCTGTATTCACAGTGGGTCGGAGGCCCTTCAGCCATATACACATGATGCCAGATATGTTGCTCCAAGAACATGGATGCAAAGCAGGAAGAAGTTTATCTATTTGATATGAATGGCATATCCTTTCAACTGCACCACTAGCCTTATCCACAGCTCAATTCACGATACCCCCATCACCCACAAACATCTCTATCAATTAGGACTCAACCCTTTAATTCATACGCTTTACCTTACCCTCACACACTTGGCACTATTTAAACTGCCACACTCAAAATGCACAGGCAGCACACAATGGCACCTATTCATCCTTAAAAACGACATCACCCAAACATACTGCATGACATTCATTGCTTGATATACTTTCCTCTTGCTTGCAGGATAAAATGTTGCTACCTACTATTATGCACCAGAAAACTGGAGGAGGACAAACACACCTGCATGTTTTAACTCCCATGGAGGAGACAGTGCTGCCCATCATGGAAGAGGCATCACTGAAGCTGTGGCCAATGGCAGGGGTGAAACGATCGATGATTAGGGGATCTGCATACCTAATCCTGCATCTCATCTCATTTCTCCCTCATTACATAATCTCTCTGATTCAAGCTGCCGATGGTGTAAGCATACACTTCTTACTTTCTCCTCTCCCCTCCTGCAACCAAACCCTTGCCTATTTTTCATTTCAGATACCCGAAAACTGGAACCTTCCCAGTCAACGGAACAGGAAGACAGGGATGAAGAGACACTCACTCACTCTTACAATGCAGCCACCAGCTCAGACACTGACACTGCATGTAATTTAGGGGCTAGGATTGAGGAGGGAATCTGCACATGGTGAGACACCAAATACAAGTGCGCAAGAGCCAGGGTGGGGGGCGGAAAGGATAGCACAGGTGTTGGCTTGCCAAAGGGTGAGATGTTGTTTATATTTTTAACAGCAGCCTGGAAAGAGCCGGACACATGAAAGTTAAGAGCAATGGAACCTTGACAGCCACAGGCAATGCTGTCCTTGTCCTACGTTGAGGTTGCAATTGTGGCTGCAGCAATTAGCAGATTTCAGTCACAACTTTTTTTGTGAAGCTAAGACGTATCAAGCATTGGTCTTTGCCAAAGTTGAGTTAAGAGATTTGCTCCCTAAAGCCCCTCAATGAATATGGGCTCCGTCTGAAAGCCCTCCTCCTCTTTCCTCTTGTAGCAGCTTGTCTTGCTCTATGTAGCCTCTCTTCATTCTTCATGCTCAATTCCCAGAGGAATCCCTACCATCCCACCCATGTCTGGAAGCAACTGGTTTCAGCACAAGCTTTTAAATCAACAAAAAAGTACTTCAGCATCAGCCACCCCACTTTCTGCACACTATTCAAACTTCAGCCAAGTATCGGGAAGCTCAAAAAACTCTCACAATTGCACCAACAGTCAGAAGAAATAATCCAGCAACTAGCCAATACGTAGTTCATGATCTCTTCAAATAGCACCGATGGAGGATCCTTCATGCCATTTACACTATGTTCAGCAATGCAAGGTTAAGGCAGGGTGTATAGGCTAGAGTGGGGAGCTCAAAAACAGCAGCGCTGACATCAAATCAGCTTTGCATACTGACTGATGTCATAATCTGCCTGCACTGGATGCTACTAGGGGTTGTTCGGTGCATGTGTGCACAAACCCCTTTACCAAGGTGGCATTCAGTGCACTTCCCGCCTGAAGAATGCACGTGCATCTTGGAACCTTTTTTCAAGCATTAGGAGGTCACATAGCGCAGAGACCAATTTCTCTCCCCTCACATGTCTTAATTTTTATAGCAATTCTCTTATGCGGCATAATTTACGTGGCCTTAATTTTTGTAACACCTTTCTTAATCAAACGTTGGCTGAAAAACTTTATATGCGATCCACTGGTATAATCTATGATTTCTTGGAAGAAATTTAATAAAATTAGTTAAGCATGACCTGTCCATAAATTCTGATTAGTCCATTCTTTCTAAATGCTCACTAATTTGAACCCATATTACAAAGGGGTAATTTTATGAATCCATGTTGCCAGTATATTGGCAATTCAGGTATGCACTGGCCATGATTTTCTGACCATTAAATTTAGGCTAACTGGCCTTTAACTTTCTGGCTTATCCCTTTGGTGACTATCCATCTAAGTTATGCCACTCGCCCCATTCTTTGACTCAATTCCCATTTCCAAAGTTTTTTGTAGATTGTAATTTATGCCTCTTCTCCAAACTCCTTCAGTATGCTAGGTTGCATACCACACATATCTGATGATTTTCTATATTTAATCCCATGAACTTTTTAAATAGTTTCCTTTTCAGTACTTAACTGCAGTAGCAGATAAATATTTGAAGCACATGAAGATGCAGTGCTTCTGGGAGAGAGTAGGACAGTGTAATTGGTTTTGGATTGCATCTAAAAAATTGCCATCACAGACATAATGGGCTGAATTCCTCCTTCTGCACTTTCAATTTTATAGTTCTATAGTGGCTCTTCCACATCCTGCTCAAGTCTTCCAACAATCCCACTTTCACTGCTCTCTCTCTCAAGTATTCTTTTAAGGATGAAAAAGAAATAACAATATGGAGATGCTTGGGTAGAAAGTTGAAAATGGCCAGGATAGCACAAGGGTGTGCCTGCTATAGTGCAACAGAAGGAAGGGAAATGCACAGGAAGCCAGAGCTGGAGCACCAAATGGCACAAGCTGGGACATAGGAATGCAGAAGGCTGCAACAGCAAGGTGTGCACTGAGTCCATGGAGGGATTTGTAATCAAGGATGAAAATTTTGAATTTAATGCATTGGGGTCAACAAGGACATGGGGTTATGGGTGAGCAGGACTTAGTACATGGTGGAGTTTTAGAAAAGTTGGAGTTTGTGTAGGGTGAAGCTCAAATGTCTGGTGAAGAAGGCACTGGAGAAGTCAAATTGGAAGGTAACAAAGGCACATGTAAGGGTTTCAGTAACTGCAGTTACAGAGAATGTCATCAATGACTTTGAGCATGATGGTCTTGGTTCAGGGCAGAAAATAGACTGAAGAGATTAAGTTGGGAATTTTAGGAAGGTTGAGCATTGAGCTGAGTAGCAATAAAGTATTTGAGAATCTTCAAAAAGAAAAGGAGATTAATTACCTGGTAAAGGGTGGAAGTAAAATCAATGGCGGGCTTTTTGAAAAAGGGATGGCTGGTTTGAAACAGGGGAGAATGGTGTCTGTTCAAAGAGGGCAATTAATGATATCGTCAAACATTATATAGAAGTCACAGCACTGAAACAGGCCATTTGGCCCAACTAGTCAATGGAGATGTTTATGTGCCCCTCTACTTCATCTGACCTTGTCAACATGTCCTTCAATTTCTTTCTCCCTCATGTACTTACCTAGCTTCCCCTTAAATGCATCAGTTTAGGTTTTAAACTATAAACAAAACAGTGAAAATAATACCTCTCCCAAAAAAGATAGCATGATTTTGAAATTCACAGCATTTGCTTATTTGATTCCCAATTTACATTTAGTGGCAAATATCCCTCCAAGTGCGGGGCTTTACTGATTGGGGCAAAGTAAGATAAATTGAGTAAGCATATATTATATCTGTAACATTACTGTATAACAAGATATAGATTCATATACAAGAAAAAAAGCTGTCTCCTTGTCAGATCCAGGTTATAGATAAGTTCAGTGAAAGCAAAGAAAATAAACTCTGGCCCCATCTCCCCAAATAAAGGTAAACCTGTTACTCTTGGAAATTGCTTGGGAATTTTCCAAAATGGTTATCAAGATAATCTCTAAATAAGGAGTGTTGATTTTTAACAATTATTCATTGATATTCATCGGGGGCAACATGCTGCATCCAAAAGGATTAAGAGGCTTTACTAATTCTAAAGTAGAATGGCTAAATTGGAAGACGGTTAATTTCAGTGAGATGAGAAGGTATCTAGCCAGAGCAAAATGGAACAAAAAACTGACAGGAAAAACTAATGGTGATGGGTGATCTTTAAGGAGGAGATATTTCAGATATAGACTAGGTACATTCCAACTAGGGGGAAAGGTAGGGGAACAAAAGCGAGGGCTCCATGGATAACAAGGGAGATAGAGATTATGACAAAACAAAAAAAGGGTGTGTGATGCATGTCAGGTGAACTCCAAGTGAGAACCAGGCCAAATATGGTAAATTGAGATGGGAGATGAAGAGATAAATAAGATGGTAAAGAGAGAATATGAGAATAGAATAGTGTTACTACCAAGGCAGGAATAATACACTGTTAATTCAGTCCCACTACTCCACAGGTCATAGCATATTAGAAAAGTTTCTCACCTACTGGAAAATAGCTAAATTAAACAATCTATTTGTCCCCCAGAATAAAGCACATCAAACCAGGATTCTTTAAACAACAACAAAATTAAATATTTATTAATAAACTAAGTCTTAAACAATAATCAGATAACTCTATATGTGAAAAGATTCCTTTCATATTTCTTATTCTTCCTAACCCTCATGCATACACACATACATAAAAAAAAGTTAACCGGGAGAAAAGGACGATATAGTTTACAACTATCTCTTAGGAATAATAAAATAATTAGGTTGTCACGTTCTGGTAGGATATTTCTGGGCTGGTGAGGTGTCTCAGAGTCGGATGCTACTTGAAGTCTCTCCAGGCAGATTCTTATTGCCTCCAGTCTCCGAAAAATCTCTGCCTCAGAAGTGATTTCTTTTGCCTGTTATATTTTGACAGATCCTGAAATCTCAAGAAAGCTTCTATTGCTAGACTGCTATTTCAAAACCCAAGTAGATGAACAGTCTGAGATGGGTAGGCATTCACGGCATTTGGTCTGCAGCAGGGGTCACACAGATCTTTCAGCAAAGGGTGTAGCAACAGGTCTACTTAGGTTTTGAAATAGCAGTCTAGCAATAGAAGCCATGTTGAGATTTCAGGATCCCTCAAAACATAACAAGGAACAGGAATCACTCCTGAAGCACAGATTTTTCAGAGAATGGAGGCAATAGGAATCTGCTACCTTTTAAAATGCAGGGCTTCCTCTCAGCAAAGGAGCCTTTCTCCACAGAGAGCAGCAACTTCTCTTTTCCTGGGTCTTTTCCTCTCTCCAGGTAGACCACAGCCACCACCTCAAATGTAGAATTTCTTTTTACAAGAGGCGCAAGCCTTCTTTTTCAGGGAGAGGTCTTTTTTCTGGTCTACAAAAAAACAAGTTTGTTCTGCCTCCGGCCTGCCCAGCTTACCAGTCTCCATAATGCAAAAGAAAAACTGAAACTTTATCAAGTCATGTGACTTGTCATTTCCCTTGCTTTTGTTTGGAACAGGTGTCTTGCAGTCTGTCCCACTCAGTTCAAACACCAATTTCAGCATTCAATGTTCACAGAAAATCCTTTTTCTCAGTCTTTTAAAAACCACACAGAACTCCAAGCTTTCAAATAAAAAAAAACTCACGACAATAGCCGTCAACTTAAAAAGGAACCCAAAAATCTTCCACTGGCATGCAAGTAATAAGCGGGTAGTAAGAGGTGCAGTGGATCCTGTTAGGGACAAAGAGGGCAACATATGCTTAGAGGTGCAGGGCAAGACTAGACTTAATGAGTACTGTGTATTGGTGTTTACTAAGGAAAAGGATGCTTATAAAATACTGGCAGAGGTAATGGATGGGGCAAAAATTTGATCGGCAGAATATATTGGGAAGGCTGGCTATGCTTAAGAGTGGATAAGTCATCTGGTCCGGGTGACTTTACATTCCAGGCTGCTAAAGGAAGTGGCGGTTGGGAAATAGGAGAAGGGCTTGCCATAATCTTCCAATCTTTGTTTGATATAGGGGAGGTGCCCGAGGATTGGAGAGTAGCAAATGTGGCAGAAATATGAAGTGATTCATTTTGGTAGGAAGAACATGGAGAGACAATATCAAATAAAGGGTACAATTCTAAAGTGGGGGGGGCAGGAGCAGAGTGACCTGGGCGCATATGTGCATAAGTTATTGAAGTTGGCAGGGAAAGTTGAGAGAGTGGTTAATAAAGTATACAGAATCCTGGATTTAATTAATAGGGCATAGAGTACAAGAGCAAGGAAGTTATGTTGAACTTGTCTAAGACACTAGTTCGGCCTCAGTTGGAGTATTGCGTCCAGTTCTGGGCGCCGCACTTCAGGAAAGACGGGAGGGCATTGGAGAGAGTACAGAAAAGGTTCATGAGAATCCAGGGATGAGGAATTTCAGTTATGTAGATTGGAGAAGATAGGGCTGTTTTCCTTGGAGAAGAGAAGGCTGAGAGGTGTTATGATAGAGGTATTCAAAATCATGAGGGGTCGCGACAAAGTAGACAGAGAGAAACTGTTCCCACTTGTGAAAGGATGGAGTACGAGAGGGCACAGAGTTAAAGTATTTGGTAAGAGAACCAAAAGTGAGATGAAGAAAAACTTTTTCACGCAGAGTGTGGTTAAGGTCTGGAATGCGCTGCCTGAGAACGTGGTGGAGGCAGGTTCAATTGAAGCATTCAAAAGGGAATTAGACTGTAATATGAAAAGGAAGAATATGCAAGGTTACGGGGAGAAGGCGGGGGAATGGAACTGAGTAAATTGCTCTTTTGGAGAGCTGGTGCAGATCCGATGGGCTGAATGGCCTCCTTTTGCACTGTAACTATTCTGCGATTCTGTGAAATGTGACACTCTTATTCACGAAAGGGTGTAAGGACAGTCATAGCAACCACAGACCAGTTAGTTTAATATCAGTGGTGGGTAAGGTTTTAGAAACAATAATCAGGGAAAAAATAAACAGGCACTTGGAGAGGTTTGAGTTAATTAAGGATAGCCAACATGGATTTGTAAAAGGCAGATCGTGCTTGACTAATTCAATTACATTTTTTGATTAAAGTAAGGAAGAAGGTTGATAAAGGGAATGCGATGGATGTCGTCTATATGGATTTTTAGAAAGCATTTGATAAAGCACCACATAAAAGGCTGCTTAACAAAATTGAGGCTCATGAATAGGAGGGTCAGAGTCAGCTTGGATTAAAAAAAGCTTAAGGACAGAAAACGACAAGTCATGGTAAATGGTTGTTTTTCAGACTGGAGCATGGTAGACAGTGGAGTTCTCCAAGGTTCAGTGCTAAGATCACTGCTTTTTTGATATATATGTATATATAAATTACTTGGATCTTGGGATACAGCAGAATTTCAATTTTTTCCAAAGATACCAAACTTGGAGGAGTAGCAAACAACAAGGATGATACAAATCGACTGGAACAGGACAGAGGAAATCAGAATGGGCAGACAATTGGCAGATGACATTTAATACAGTCAAGAGTGAAGGGATGCATTTTGGCAGAAGGGTTGTGAGAAGCAATATAGACTTTATGGCACAGTTCTAAGGAATGTGCAGGGACAGAGGGATCTTTGAATGTGGCAGGGAATATTGAGAGAGTGGTTAACAAAATATATGGGACCTTGGGCTTCATAAATAGAGTTATTGAGTACAAAAGCAAGGAAGTTATTTTGAATCTTTATAAAGCTCTAGTTAGGCCACAACTAGAGTATTGCACCCAGTCCTTGAGAGGGTGCAGAGGAGATTTACCAGAATGGTTCCAGGGACGAGGGATTTTACAACCAAGGTTAGTTTGGAGAAGCTGGAGCACAGGAGGGGAGATTTTAGAGGTGCACAAGATTATGACAGGTTTAGACATGGTAGACAAGGAAAAGAGGTTCCCATTAGCTTTTAAAAAAAAATGTATTTATTGATACAGCACTGAAACAGGCCCTTCGGCCCACCGAGTCTGTGCCGACCATCAACCACTCATTTATACTAATCCCACATTCCTACCACATCCCCACTTGTCCCTTTGTTCCCTTACCACCTACCTATACTAGGGGCAATTTATAATGCCCAATTTACCTATCAACCTGCAAGTTTTTTTTGGCTGTGGGAGGAAACCGGAGCACCCTGCGAAAACCCACGCAGACACAGGGAGAACTTGCAAACTCCACATAGGCAGCACCCAGAATTGAACCCGGGTCGCTGGAGCTGTGAGGCTGCGGTGCTAACCACTGCGCCACTGTGCCGCCCATAGCTGATGGTACAAGGACTAGGGGACACAGATTGAAGGTTTTGGGCAAGAGATGCAGGGGGGTATGAGGAAGAACTTTTTTTACACAGCGAGTGGGAACGACTTAGAACTCACTGCCTATGAGAATGGTAGAAGCAGAGAGACGATGAATGATTTCAAAAGGAAATTGGATGGGCACTTGAAGGAAATAACCATGCAGGGCTACATGGATAGAGTGGTGGGGGAATGAGACTGACTGGATTGCTCTATGGAGAGCCGACATAGATCTGATGGGCCGAGTGGCCTCCTCCTATGCCCTAAGTGACTCCATGACTCTAATCTAATCACATCTCAATATTAATTTATTAAAATGAATGTAAATAGTAGCTCAGCAGTTTGCTGTTTGGTGAATGAGGGCACAATGAAAAAGATAGACCAACATTTAGTCAATCGAGCTGAAAATAGTGGTTGTTGAACATTTTATTCACAGAATATTTGTCTGACACATCCGGAGTCGCTATCATCAAACTGCAGAACTGATCCTGATTTCGCTGAAACCAGTGTGTATGTGAGTAATTGGTTTCATTTGTAATAAGCTTCCCTTCAGGACTGCAGTATGAAATGCAGCTTACTACTTGAAAAGCAAACTCAAAGCCTTCCTTAGTTGCTTAGCAAAGAATTTGGAACTCACATGGCCTGTAAAACAGATTGGTATTGCACGATAAGTATTTGATCTAGTCATTTGAGAGTATTTCCAAGAAGCTTGAGAGTAACTAGAGAAGTCCATAAACCATATCTGTGTACTGCTGTATGACCATTTGACCAACAGCAAATCACATTGAAGACCATGGCCATTCAACGTCCCTCTACAGTGGAGGTCTTTTTGGTGAAGATTCCAAGTTCAACTTCCTTAAAAAAAAATGCCATGACTAGTCTGGATTCCAGGCTACTGCAGTCCGTTTTCTCTGCATTCAACATATTGGGCAATCAGATAATGCAGCTACTCAACAACCTCATTGCTGGCAAGCAATCTGCTTCCACACACATCTTTGATCAGACTAAGGACGTGCCCAGCACCAGATGAACAGAAGAGCTGACATAGATGACAGAGATTTCTCTTAGGAAAAAAATCGCATACATATTACCCGATCACCCCACATATATAAGTAAATACAGATGTATTCCAGGGCAAACAGGCCCAAGTAGCCAGCACATCAATACCAGTACTTGTAGTTTTGGGGCCGTCTAAGGGGTGGTACTGGCATACCTTCATCTGTAAAAGGTATACAATGACACCCAAAAACCACCAACTTTACTTCCTCTTCCAGTTAGATAAACATGTTGAAGAAACACAGTTAGGAAGTGGAAGACATTCACCATATATTTTCAATAAGAGGAAGCACCAGGACAAAACACCCTGAACATACCAGTGCCAAAGTTTGAGTGACTGATACAGGGATGTATTCTGCGTTTGTTTGGTATGAGACAGATTAAGGTACCCAAGTAAAAATGATGTTGAATTCAGGAAACAATGTATGACTGGGCCCAGTGGAGGCAAAGCTTTACTTGGCAAGGGGATTGAGCACATGATGCAGAAAGCTGAGAGGAGTACAGAAAGTGGAGGGGTGAAATCAAAAAAGAAATTAGGAAAGCAAAGAGAGGGCATGAAAGAATGTTGACAAGCAAAATCAAGGTGAGCCCAAAGATGTTTTATCAATACATTAAGAGTAAGAGGATAACTAAGGAGAGAGTAGGGCCCATAAAAGACCAAAAAAGTAACCCATGTGTAGGGGCGGAAGATGTTGGTATGGTTCTTAATGAGTACTTTGCATCTGTTTTCACAAAAGAGGGGGACGATGCAGACATTGTAGTTAAGGAGGAGGAGTGTGAAGTATTGGATGTGATAAACACAGGGAGAGAGGAAGTATTACTGGGACTAGCATCCTTGAAAGTTGATATATCACCAGGTCCAGATGAAATGTACCAAGGCTGTTAAAAGAAGCACATCAACTGCACTACCCTCATCTATCTTCCTTGTTACTTCAAAAAATTTGATCAAGTTAGTCAAACAAGACCTTCCCTTAACAAATCCATGCTGACTATCCTTGATTAACCTGTGCCTTTCCAAGTGACAATTTATCCTGTGTCTCAGAATAGATTCCCATAATTTGCCCACTACTGAGGTTAGACTGACTGGCCTGTAATTATTTGGTCTATCTTTCGCTCCCTTTTTAAACAGAGGTACAATGTTAGCAGTTCTCCAATCCTTCGGCACCACACCTGTATCCAGTGAGGAGTGGAAAATGATGGTCAGACCTTCTGCTATTTTCTCTCTATCTACATGGATTTTAGTAAGGCTTTTGACAAGGTCCCACCATGGTAGACTCGTTAAAAAAAATAAAATCCCATGGGATCCAGGGAAATGGAGCAAGGTGGATACAAAATTGTCTCAGTGGCAGGAAACAAAGGGTCATTCTTGATGGGTGTTTTAGTGACTGGAGGGCTGTTTCCAGTGGTGTTCCACAGGGCTCAATACTGGGTCCCCTGTTTTTTGTGGTATATATTAACGATTTGGATGCAAATATAGGAGGCATGATCAAGAAGTCTGCAGATGACACAAAGATTGGCCATGTGGTAGATAGTGAGAAGGATAGCTGTAGGTTGCAGGAAGATATTGATGGTCTGGTCAGATGGGCAGAAAAGTGGCAAATAGAATACAACCTGGAGAAATGTGAGGTGATGCATTTGGGAAGGTCAAACAAGGCAAAGGAATACATGATAAATGGGAAAATACTGAGAAGTGTAGAGGAAGTGAGGGACCTTGGAGTGAATGTCCACAGATCCCTGAAGGTAGCAGGACAGGCTGATAAGATGGTTAAGGCGGCATATGGAATCCTTTCCTTTATTAGCTGAGGTATGGAATATAAGAGCAGGGAAATTATGCTGGAACTGTACAACTCATTTGCTAGGCCACAACTTGAATACTGTGTGCAGTTCTGGTCACCTCATTACAGAAAGGATGTAATTGCACTAGAGAGGGTACAGAGGAGATTTACAAGGATGTTGCCAGGACTGGAAAAATGCAGCTGTGAGGAAAGATCGGGTAGGTTGGGGTTGTTCTCATTGGAACAGAGAAAGCTGAGGGGAGATTTGATTGAGACGTACAAAATTGTGAGGGGCCTGGATAAAGTGGAGGTGAAGGGTCTATTCACCTTAGCAGAGACCTCAGTGACAAGGCGGCATAGATTTAAAGTGATTGGTAGAACAATTAGAGGGCGATGAGGAAAAACTTTTTCACCCAGAGGGTGGTGGGGGTCTGGAACTCACTGCCTGAAAGGGTAGTTGAGGCAGAGACCCTAAACTCTTTCAAAAGGAGTCTGGATATGCACCTCAAGTGCCATAATCTGTGGGCTACGGACCAAATGCTGGAAGGTGGGATTAGAATAGTTGGATCGTGTTTGGCCGCACAGACATGATGGGCCAAGTGGCCTCTTTCTGTGCCTTAAACTTTCTATGATTCTATCATTGTGACTTTTGTGCATTGCATGTGGCAGGCACTTAACTAAATGTTCTTTATTAGATCTTTCCTTATGACCCTCCCTTATGCCAGATACGTCAACTGTCTGCGGGTTGGATTGTCTTCTGTCTCTGGTTGCTGCTGCCCATCTTCTACTTGCTCCATGGCAAGGCCTTTTTAAGGAACAAAATTATGTAACATGCAACCATAAATTTGACAACTTGGTCAGGTCGTACTACAACATTCCCTTGTCAGGCAAGGCATTTAAACTTTTACTTCAAGCAGTGTGTACTTCATTCTGTCACTCTTCAGGTGTTCACCAATGGGATAAACAGTCAAGGCTCCAATGATGAGCATTGGTTCCCCAACAGCTGTCCATCCAGATTTCCTGGTTCTTGAAGTAATGGTGACACCGTGGATTAGCATAAAATGAATAAATCAAGGCAATACAGAGTAATGAGTATTCACTGCATTATCAATGCCAAGGTCACAAAAGCACCCACTTATGGAGTAGAACATCTTTCAGTCCATGAACAGGGCAATAATAGGGCGTAGAGTCCATTTGACCTGCATTTTAAGGACTCCAGACTGACTGTTATATGTTTTTCATGACGAGATATATGAATTGCTTGGCAAAGGCAAACAAAACATGCATGGCTCACATGATGGAACTATGCATTGTAGGTTGGGAGATTCAGCAGGTATCTCCTGCGGCTGCTTAGAAAGAACCAGTGGCATGATACTTCAAAGCAGCAGTTATCTTTACAGCCACCAGCAAAGCCAGTTAGAGTTAGTCATAACCTAAACTGTATGTATGCTTAAAATTGTACACTGGAAAATTGTTGTAGAAATTGTGGGATGTTCTTTCATTTCTTTTGTAATAATTGCAAGCTATGGTGGTTAGGTGTTCACACTCTGTTGCTAAATACAAACATACAAATTTGAAGACCACAGAAAGACCCAGGGATAATAAGGGGAAAAAATACTCTGGAATATTCCACTCCGACCCCTTCAGGCAATCAAAACCAGTCCAGGAGATCACATGGACCATGTGTTATCTATAAAGCCACTAACCAAATCAGTTTAAAATTGTTTACAAGGTTGTCACTGTGACATGGAAGTATACTTCCCCCTTCTCACCACACAGGTCAAGCTGGCACTCTTAACTTGACACCACCACCACCCCCGCCAACCAATCCCTCTCCCCCCCTGTTTCTTACTGGCACTCTTCTTCACCCCTCCCTTCTCAGTTTATGCTGGCATTCTTCTCCTGTTTCCCGTGCCTCTAGTTCAAACTGGTGCTCTCTCCCTATGCCCTTGCTAGAGCTCAAGTTGTTCTTCTTGCATACCCCCTCCTTCATGCTAGTATTAATTGTTCCTCCTCAGATCATGCTGGTACACTTCTCCCATCTCACCATTTCAATCCACCTCCCTACTCAGTTCAAAGAGTGATCTTCCCCTACATCCCCTCCACCCCCACCTGCGCTCCAAGTGCTAGTCCAAGCTCCTATTTGTTGCTCCTGCTCCAGTAGATTGAACACTACTGCATGCTGCAATGTAAATTCCTGATCTCACAAATACTGTGAAATGGTGGAGCAACAGCAGTAAATAGGAGCTGCCATCAGTTCTCAGGGCCAGATCTGCGAGTGGTGCTAATTTCCATTCATAAAAGTGGACAAGTAGAAATTGAACCAGAGCAGACACTGGAGCATTCTTCAATCAAACACATCCACTTTGTTGGTAAAATACATTGATTTAGAATATAATCCTGGAAACAGGGTCGATTGTATGAGTCCATACCTGCACCTGGAATGATTGCCAACTTGGTTTCAACAAGTCCCATTTTTGCAGAGGTAGCTGTAAAATAAAGAGCAGAAATACACATTGCTCAGATACATGTTTTACATACTAATTTTTCAACAGTACTGAAAACTTAATCACCTTGTAGGGCCTTCATTCTTCAACTTGTTGGATCCTCCAACAACTATAATAGTGTAGCCTGAATTGATAGGTTCTGAGAAACCATCTGCTAAATATTAACACAAAAAACATGGCCATGATTTATGGATGGACGGTGCTGCACATTGTCCACTTCCACACTACATAAAACTGCCGTAACTGCAGCACTGAACCACTTTGATTTGATGTGAAGTTAAACTGGAACTAATTACTGCTCAACACTAAACCCGCTCCCTAGTGTACCAGAATTAAACTGTGGATGGGTGGAATAATATCACATGGAGATTCTGTATAATTTGAAGAATAAAGACGACCTTGATACACTTCCAATCCAGACAATGTGTAATAGATAAAAGTTTTAATATAGATTTCTAAAAGTATGAAGAGTTTTGATGAAATAAACAAAAAGGCTAAACAGGGGCATTAATTTAAAATTATCACTGAGTGGAAGTGCAACTGAAGGTGACTAAAGGGCAAGACAAGTGAAGCAACTTCCAAAAAGTGGCAATCACCTGTTAAGCACAGAAAGCACTCTTTGAGAAGTGCTCTGCACATCAGCCTCTCACCTGGCCATGATCTCACTGAATGGCAGAACAGGTTCAAGGGGCTAAATGGCCAACTCCAAAATTCCAAATGCCTGTATTTTAAATGACCCATAAAAAGAATACAATACATTGATTTGAATTGCTACTGCTGTTTCTCCATACTTCTATAAATGTAACGCACATGCATGGTTGAGGGGCTACCTGTCTTAAGGCTGATAGATTACCACATAATTACCTGTAAAGTGCATTTTTACTATTGTAGATTGAATTTGATTCAAATGATAAGTTGTAATAGATTCCATGCTCTCAGCAGGTAATGGTGTGTGCGCAGAGAACATCACATGCACAGAATCTGTGATTTTTGGGCAGAAAATCACAGGCTGCACACCTGCAACATGCTCTCTGAAAGTGGTGTTCCCTGCTGGGAGCATAGGAGAGTGGAACCCTAATGTCACCTGAAATATATTCAAAAATAACAATTAACCTTTATCTATGAATTTTGAATAATGGATTAGACCCCAGAGTTTAAGAGAACATTCTACAACTACCTTTTTAACTAAATTTTCAATCATTTTAAATAAATAGTGCATTAATTCTTTAAAATATTCACATTTCTTCTTTTTACTGTTAGACATTCCAGTTCTGAAATTTCCTCAGCAAATACCAAAAATTAAAAGCAACCTGACACTACATTCACACTTTTGTACTTGCATTGATTTTTTTTTTTGCCTCTTTGATTGCTATTTATAAATGTGTCCGCCTGAGTGTATTATTGTAAACTCATGTTATGCTTAACCTTAGCAGACTGCAGAACATGATGTGTGGGCAGAAAGTCGCTGTTAAATCTCAGGTCAATTTAGCAGATTTATGGGATTAGATCTGCAGTAGTAACAGCCTCCATCGCCTCAGCACTGAATTTTAGGTCTTTTTTTTAAATTAAAGAAAACATAAGATTCACAGAATGAGAAAGGGCATTCAGCTGATCAAATCTTTCTTTCCATATATCATGTGTAATTCAGTAGTCTCTATTCAATCCATTTCATTTACACACAGAAAGTTTTGTAACTTTTCTCTCATATCCACTGCTCATGACACAACCTGTGAATCAGAAGATTGTGAGTTCAAGCTTCACTTCACAGCTTGAGGACATAATCTAGACTTCAGCACAGTAATGAAGGAGTGCTACATTTTCAAAGCATTATTCTTTGGACAAAAACTTAAAACCAACATTTGCCTGTTTCAGTGATTCAAGTAAATGACAAAAATCTCATGCTATTATCTGAAGAAGGCATAGGTTTCTCCCAACAATCGTCTGGCTTCATCAACATTCTTCCCTCAAACACCACGACCGAAACAGAACAATTGGCCACTTTCATTGATGTTTTGTGGGATTTTGCCAAGGTCTTTCCTGTATTTGAAGCATTTTTGAAAGATGTAATAAGGCACTAGACAGGTGTAAGTCTTCCCTTTTCCACTTCACAAAACATAACTCAAAGTTTTGTTTCAAGTCTTGTTTAGAGTTTATGAAGTGTATTTAAATACAGTTTGCACATTGCACATAATAATCCAGACATTTTTTATTTATTTCAGGATTTTAAAAACCTGTAACATATCTTCTCAATCTTTTTTCTTTAATAGAAACAAGTTCAGTTCTGTATCCCTTTTTGTCTTAACTAAAATGTCTTGATTTTCAGAATATTCATTTCCTCTTCTCTTTGTAAATCTGGCAATGTACAAAGACTACCTTTCATGTACTGTGCCTTCCCAGCAAGACTGTAAGGTTTTCCACTTTTCCACAGAGATCTTCCTAGATGTTAAAAGTCTGCCGTATTAATAATACAGGGATGGTACCATAGTGGCAATGTTACTGGCAAGGATAGGCACTGACATGTTGCACCACAGATATTTGATAAAATTATTGACTCAGCCACAGACATGGGGGCAATTCATCTATATATAAAGTGCATAGCCAATCGAATGCCATCAAAACAGAGTCCAATTTAAAACACATTTCTCCCTATAAATAAAGTAGCTAAGCATATAAACATCAATGGAGAGCAACACAACTGCATTAGCTAGCTAAAAAGCAAAATAGTGTGTAATGCCAATGCGAATTACTTTTGTTGACAGAATAGAGCTAGCTACACCATGTCATGGGGTGGTAGATGGACCTTATCAAATGACCTCTGTGGATTCACACTATGCCAGGAGTGCAAATTCATCCAATAAACCATGAAACTCAAGGAGAGGATTGTTATTGTAGTAATTCAGGTGAGGCAGTAGAAAAATCTGCAATAGGGAGACGGACCATTTATCACACTGCTATTATCACAAGACAATTTAACCCTTGATGGTCAGTGTTCGTGCAACTTCTCCACCTGCTTGTAATATGTGTCTGAATGCATGCCAGCCAACAAAAGGGCAGTGATCTCCAAATCAGGAGAATTTTCTAGAACGGAGCAGATAGTACTTCAGAAGAGTCATGTAAAACAGAAAAGCAGAGTGGGACAGGAAGAGACAGAGAGATTAAGAGTAGGTAGCTAAGACTAGTTTCTTCACCTTGACAGGCTGTTAAAACAGGTTCTGGATTCTAAAATACAGAAACAACAGCATCTCTCATGGACAAAATGCTATTTGCTCACCAAAGTAGTGACAAAATTAGATGAACACAATTACAAATAAAGACTGCCCTTCAGTTCCTCCAATAAACATTATCATTAGTTACAGCCACTGTCTCAGAATCCTCCGTTCCATCCCTGGCAGCACAGTGGTATACAGACAGGAGGAAGTGGTCCTGAGAGTCCTCAACATCGTCTCTGGATCCCATGAAATCTCATAGCATCAAGTCAAACATGGACAAGGAAACTTCCTGCTGATCACCACCTACCATCCTCCCTCAGCTGATGAATCAGTGCTCCTCCATGTTGAGCACCACTTGAAAGAGGAAACTGAGGGTAGCAAGGGCACTGAATGTACTCTGTTTGGGGGAACTTCAATGACCAAGAGTGGATCGGCAGCACCACCACTGACTGCGCCGGCCAAGCCCTGAAGGATGCAACCTGTGACAGGTGGTGAGAGAACCAACATGAGGGAAAAACCTACTTGGCCTCATCCTCACCAATCTGCCTATCGCAAATGCATCTGTCCACGACAGTATTGATAAGACTGATCATCGCACAGTCTTTGTGAAGACTAAGTTGCATCTTCACACTGAGGACACCACAGTACTCAATTGGATAGATTCACAGAAATATACAGCAGAAAGGAGGCCATTTGACCTATCGTGTATGCACCAGCCAACAAGGATCCATCCAGCCTATTCCCATTTTCCAGCTTTTGGTCCATCGCCTTGTAGGTTATGGGACTTCAAGTGCATATCCAAGTACTTTTTAAATGGTATGAGGGTTTCTGCCTCTACCACTCTTTCAGGCAGTTGGCTCCCAATCCCCACCATCCTCTGGGTGAAGAAAATTGCCTTTGAATCCTCTCTAAATCTCCTACCTCTTAACCTAAGTCTATGCCCCCAGTCATGAGCACGTCAACCAAGGGGAATAGGGCCATCCTACCCACTCCATCTAGACCCCTCATAATTTAGTACACTTCATTTAGGTCTCCCCTCAGCCTCCACTGTTCCAAAGAAAACAACCCTAGCCTATCCAAACTTTCCTCATAATTAAAAGTCTCCAGTCCAGGCAACATCCTCTTAAAGCTCCTCTGTACCCTCTCTAGTGCAATCACATATTTCCTATAGTGTGGTGACTAGAACTGCACACAGTACTCAAGCTGTGACCTAGTGTTTTACACAGTTCTAGCATAACATCTCTGTTCTTGTATTCTATGCGTCACCAATAAAGACAAGTATCCCGTATGCCTTCTTGACCACCTTATCTACCTATCCAGTCATCTTCAGGGATCTGTGGACATGCACTTCAAGGTCGCTCTGTTCCTCTACACTTCTTAGTATCCTACCATTTGTTGTCTATTCTCGTTAACCTTCCCCCAAATGCATTACCTCACATTTTTCCAGACTGAACTCCATTTGCCACTGTTCCACCCACCTGACTAGTTCATTGATATCTTCCTGCAGTCTGTAAGCTTTCTTCATCATTATCAACCACACGGCCATTTCTGTAGCGTCTGCAAACTTCTTAACCATACCTCTTACATTCAAACCAAATCATTGATACATACCACAAAAAACAAGGGACCTAGTACTGAGCCCTGCAGAACCCCAATCGAAAGAGCCTTGCAGTCACAAAAAACACCCATTGACCATTAACCTTTGCTTCCTGTGTTACGATCGGGTGAGGAAGGGGTCTCAGGCTCTCCTCCGGCCCCTTTCCTGGTTTGGCCGTAACAGGGTTTAACTTTTAAAACATGGTGTTTTTAGCTTACCCCCTCAGCGAGTCCTTGCTCACTAATCTTTAAATTGTAATTGTAAATGAACCAATCAGACAGGTTTCCTTAGGTTTAAACAAGAAAGATATAAGTTTATTAACCTCATCACTCAAATTCAGTTAAAATTACTAAAATACACAACGCAACCATGTTCGCATGCAAAAGAGAGAACACACACACACAAATAGATACAGGGGGAGAGAAAGAATAAAGGGGAGGGGGGGGGGGGGGGCGTTGGAGTAGTAAATGGAATTCAGTTACTGTCTTCAGTTTTGCTGTAAAGTTCTTGATTAGAGTTGAAGTTTTGCAGCTCTCACTGGGGCCCAGTGCACATTTTCAAACTTGTTTCTCTGGTACCAGAAGGCTGAAGAGGTCCTCTGTCTTGCGGCTTAAACTGTTTCCGTGGATCTCTGGGACTTTGCTTGAGAGAGAGAGGTACCTTCCTTCTCTTTGGTCTTCAAATTGCAGTCTGCCCCAAACCTTTCTGTATGGCACAATTCAATCAGTTCCCAGTCTGGTCAGCAGGCATGTCATGTGACCAGCTCTTCATTTGAAACAGCATCGTCTGCGAGGGTTATTGATTCTTCAAAGCTTCCTAGACACATTTGGTGGGGCGGTGGGGATGAGGGGGGGGGGGGGGGGAGGGTAGAGGGAACGGCGAGGGAAGAGTGCTGGCTCTTACATAAAGAAGGTTGATTATTATGATTGCCCAGACCAATCTTGTTAATTGAATTAGTCAGTACTTCCATTGTCTCTCTATTCAACTGTCTCTCAGAATGCAAATGTGCAGCCATGTTTCAGCTGTTCAGCTCTGTGGTCCTTTTAAATAAGTTACATCCAATGTCCAGTAAAAAGTTCAAGTAGTGTTCTATCTGACGAAATGAATATGTTTCCATTTGGCCCGTGTGGTTTCTGTCACACCTGCCTGAGCCAATTTTGGATCCAACCTGCCACTTTGCCTTGGATCCCATGGGCTTTTACTTTTGTGACCAGTCTGCCAAGTGGGACCTTATAAAAGGCCTTGCTAAAATCCTGTTCTGATGAAGGGTCGCAGACCTGAAACGTTAACTCTGTTTCTCTCGCCACAGATGCTGTCAGACCTGTTGAGTATTTCTGGCACTTTCTGTTCTCATTGCTAAACTTCATATGGGCTACATCAAATGCACTACCCTTGGCGACTTTCCTTGTTACTTCCTCAAGAAATTCAATCATGTTGGTCAGAAACAACCATCCATTAACAAATTCATGCTGATTGTCTTTGATTAATCAGTGTCTTTCGAAAGGACGATTTATCTTGTCACTCAGAATTTTTTCCAATAATTTTCCCACCATTGAGGTTAGGCTGACTGGCCTGTAATTAGGATAGACTCAGAACAGATCTAGTATGTCAAAACTGGGCATCCATGAGGAGCTTTGGGCCATCAGCAGCAGATTTATATTCAACCACAATCTGTAACTTTGTGTTGTTGGAGCTGCACTCATCTAGGCAAGTGGACAGTATTCCATCACACTCCTGACCTATGCCTTCTAGATGGCAGAAGGGCTTGGGAGAGTCAGGAGGTGAGTTAGTCACCTCAGAATTCCCAGCCTCTTACCTTCTGAAAAGCCACAGTATTTGTATGACTGGTCCAGTTAAATTTCTGATTAACGGTAACCCCCAGGAGGTTGATGGTGGGGGATTCAGCAATGGTAATGCCATTGAATGCCAAGGGAATGTGGTTAGATTCTCTTTTGTTGGAGATGGTAATTACCGGGTACTTCTGTGGCATGAATGTTACTTGCCACTTAACAGCTCTAACCTGAATGTTGAATCTTGCTGCATGCAGGCCCAGACTGCTTCAGTATCTGAAGAGCTGTGAATGGTACTGAACACCGTGCAACCTTCAAATATCCCCACTTCTGGACCAAAGGTCATTGATGAAGTAGCTAAAGATGGTTGGGTCTAGGACATTATCCTGAGGAACTCCTGCACCCTATGTGGCCTGGCATATCCCCACTCTACTATTACCATCAAGCCAGGAGACCAACCTTGTTTCAATAAGGAGTGTAAGAGAGCATGCCAGGAGCAGCACTAGGCATACCTAAAGATGAGATGTCAACCTGGTGAAGTTACAACACAATTGCATGAATTCTAAACAGCGGAAGCAGCATGCTATGGACAGAGCGAAATGATCCCACAACCAACAGTTCAGATCAAAGCTCTGCATTCCCGCAACATCCAGTCGTGAATGGTGGGGGACAATTAAACAATTAGCAGGAGAAGGAGGTGCCAAAAACATCCCCGTCCTCAAAGATTTAACAGCCCAGTACGTCAGTGCAAAAGACAAGATTGAAACATTTGCAATCATCTTCAGCCAGATGTGCTGAGTTCCATCTCAGTTCCTCCTGCGGTCCCAACCATCATAGATGCCAGTCTTCAGACAATTCAATTCACTTTACATGACATCAGGAAATGGTTGAAGGCACTGGAAACAGCAAAGACTATGGGCCCTGACAACATCCCGACTTTAGTACTGAAGACTTGTACTCCAGAACTAGCCGCAACTCTAGCCAAGCTATTCCAGTACAGCTACAATGTGAGCATCCACCAGACAATGTGGAAAATTACCCAGGTATATCCTGTCCTCAAAAAGCAGGAAAAAAATCTAATCCAGCCAACTTCCACCCCATCAGTCTATTCTCAATCACCAGCAAGAGAGGGAAGGGGTCGTTGACAGTGCTGTCAAGCAGCACTTACACACAGCAACCTGCTCACCGATGCTCAATTTGGATTCTGCCGGGGCCACGCAACTTCAGACCTCATTACAACCTTGGTCCAAACATGGACAAAACAGCTGAATTCCAGAGGTGAGTTGAGAGTGGCTGCGATTGACATCAAGGCAGCATTTGACTAAATGTGGCATCAAGGAGCCCTAGCAAAATTGAAGTCAGTAGAAATCAGGGGCAAAACGCTCCACTGGTTGGGGTCATACCTAGCACAAGGGAGATGGTACCTATATTGGTCCTAGCTATGCCTGCCTTTTTGTGGGATATTATGGGATATATAAACATTCCTGTTTTCAGTCCTCTTCCTGCTCTCGGCTGAACTGGAAGATTTCATTGAATTCGTTTCCAATTTTCACCCTTCTTTCACCTTCACTTGGTCTATCTCCAACTCTTCCTTTCCCTTCCTTGTCTTCTCTGTCTCCACTTCTAGGGATAGGCTTTCAACCAATATTTATTATAAGCCCACAGACTCCCACAGCTACCTGGTCTACATTTCTTCACAGCCCACATCTTGCAGAGACTCTATTCCAATCTCCCAGCTTCTCCATTTCCGTTGCATTTACGGATAATACAACCATCCATACTGGCACTTCCAAAATGTCTTCCTTTTTCCTCAATCGAAGATTCCCTCCGAACCATGGTTGACAGGGCCCTCGACCATGTTCAATCTATTTCACGCACTTTTGCTCTCACCCCTTCCCCGAACCATGATAGGGTTCCTCTTGATCTCACCTTCCACCCCACCAGCTTCTGTATTCAACAGATCATTCCTCCACCATTTCCGTCAGCTCTAGTGTGATGCCACCCCTCCCCTTTCAGCATTCCGAAGGCACCATTCCCTCCGTGACACCCTGGTCCACTCCTCTTTCACCCTCAACACCTACCCCCTTTCCATGCAACAGCAAGAGATGCAACACCTGCCCTTTAACCCCCTCAGTTCTCACCATCTAAGGCCCCAAACACTTCTTCCAAGTGAAACAGCAATTTACTTGTACTTCTTTCAATTTAGTATACTCTACTTGCTGCTCAGGATGTGATCTCTTCTACACTGGGGAGACCAAACGCGGACTGGGTGACTGCTTTGCGGAACACCCCCATTCAGTCCACAAGCGCGACCCCAAGCACAGAAAAGGTTAAAGCAAGTTTAACAGTTTAATTAATGCCATCAGCCCCACAAGTACATAATACACATGGCGTTATAAAAGGACCATGTCAGCATAATGATGTTGAAATGGTTCAAAAGAACTCATTGTTATCCAGGAAATGTTTCACTATTTTCTGCAATGAGGAAGTGAACTCATGATCAAAGGATAAATAATTTGGAATACTTTTAAAATTATTGGTTACATTTCACTATGTCACAGAGTAAACGTTAACATTTGTATTTATGTCCTTTCATGAAGAAATTTCCTAATTTCTGCTCGAGTTAGTAACTAACCAATCATGACGATTTCACATGTATAAGGAAAGCTCTATCAGCAAACTGCAGTAATACTTTATTTTTAACGACTTGCTTATCACAATTTGTAAAAATATCAGTGAGGTTCCTTTTTTAAAAAATCGTTGCTTGTGTTCTGTATGTAGACAAACAGGATATACAGGAATTGTTGTTTCCACAATAGAAGCAATATTTTTACATTCAAATATACGAATAGAAGGCTATAATTGGAAAAGCAGTTAGATAATTAGTGAATTGCAGGTGATATCAACACAATCGGCAAAACGTAGGTCAGTTATCAAGCCATCTGAACTCAAATTTTTATAACTACCGCAAACACTTTAAATTATTTACTAAAGGTACCCTCATTTTTAATGGAGCAGAAAGAAACAATCTGTATTTACACTTGTTTTCTTTTCCCTTCAGAATGCCCTAAAAGTGTTTTGTAGCCAGAATGGCACAGGAAGATCCTATTGTTATGACCAAGGCAGGAGCAACGCAATGTCAATTCAGTCCCACCACTCCACAGGTCGCAGCATATTATTAAAGTTTTCTCACCTGTTACGACCAGGTGAGAACGAGGTCTAGGGTTCCCTTTCAGCCTTCACCTGGTCTTAGTGCAACAGGGTTTTATTTTTAAAGACACCGTCTTTAAAAAGAAAAACCCAGTTTGCCAAGCAAGTTAGCCATGTGACTAGGTCTGATCACATCTTGGATTGTATCACCTTAGCAGTCTCTGGAATCCTCCTCTTACACACAATACCTGGTGATCAAGGTCCATTGTGGGTTGAATATGTCAGGGAATGGTCCGTTATCCTTCCAATCACTAACTGTTAACATGCAAATGTCTTTTCCAGCCATGGCTGATCTGTTTAACAAGTCCTTTCTTCACTCCAGTAATGGTTTAAAAATCAATGTTTGTGACTAAATGAGCGTGCCTCCTTCATGGCACCTCCACACCCAGCGGAATGAAATGTGATTTGAGAAAAGTGCATTTCACTAAAAGGGTCGAGAGAAAATCTAAGATACAGAAAAAATAATGCATTTCTCTCATTCATTCATAAATCCTAAAACTTATTAAAATCACCCCTTTTTTGGCATCCCAATAAACACATGGTTCTTTTTTTGGGGAAGTTTCTCTTCCGTTTGCCCATTTCCATGGCTGCCTAGGGTCTTTGTTCCTGCTGAGGTAATTTTTTCCCAGACGAGTCAGTAGTGGGCGGGTCTATCCTGAACTCTCCTTCAGTGTTTTGCTGAGTCATGCAAAGGCTTTTGACTTTAGGGGGATAGGTGGTTTTCTTTTTTCTGACTGTGGGGGAGGAACCATTGCTACTCTCTCCTTTCTTCTCTGGGACACTCCTGCTTGCAGGTATTTGTGCAAACTCTACTGTACTTCCCTTGGCACTTGGACTAGGTGGGGCATCACCTTCACGGTTTCATGCCCCCTAGAGGTCTTTCTTTGTCTCTGCAGGTTCCTGTAAAGGCTGTTAGCAACTCTGGTGGGGTGCTTCTAGTGTCTGCATTTATGAAGGAGGATGTGGGTTCTACCTTTCCACATTTTTTAAATTGGCTGCCTGGACAGGAAGGGTTTTCATCCGGGATTCCTCCTGGATTTCCTTTAACCTGCCCCCTTGGTCACTTTTTCCCCTTCTCTTTCTAAACCTTTGCCAGCCTTGTGCCGGCCTGTCCATTTGTTCTCTGCGGGGGTCCCTTACAGTTCACCAGCCCTCTGCTGGAGGGTCCTCCTAACACTGGTACAGGACTTATGGGTGCAGGTTTCACTGTAGGTTGGGGTTTCCCCTCAATCTGGCACACGTGGCAATTCCTGCAGTACTCCACCACATCTTTGTGGAGTTTTGGTCGGTCAAACTGCTGGCTTATGCAGGCTTTAGTCTTTCGTATACTGGCATGCAAAGTTACTGTAGTCTTGTGGGCCCTTCTTAATATTTCTCCCCGGTACCTCTGTGGCACCACTAACTGGTGAACTACTGTTCACTCCTTGCTCTCAGGTCTGTGAGGAGAACTCCATTTCATCATCAGTACCTCATTCTTTAAATAGTAGTAATCAGGGATTCCCTCTGCTTCACTTTCAGATTGGGCAGCCTGTGCCAACTCTCGCAATACTGGGTTGGCTCGCTGAGCTTCTGCTAGGGAAAATCCATTTAATTCACTCCCTGGCTCTCCTAACTTTCCAAAGAAACAGACCTGCTCCTCTGCCTGCAGCACCAATTCAGTCTCCTCTGGGGGAGCTGGTTTGATCATGGCCTGATCCACTATACATTCAGGGAAACTGCAGGGGTCCGTCTCCTGCCATGGCCCTGTCTCTCTAACCTCTTGCGGTCTTTCTTTCACTACTAGGAGGGCTACCACCTTCAACCCCACCACATCATTACCTAGGAGCAGGTAAACCCTGTCCACAAGCAAACTAGGGACAATCCCTACGATTATCGGTCCCGAAATTAGGTTGCATGCTAGGTGCACCCGGTGTACAGGTGCCCTCCAATACCATTCACCACCATTCTGGTGTTCACTGCACTCTCTGGGGGGTGGGAGGGGAGGTCAGGCCTTTTCCCAGTAAAAGGGATCTAGTGGCCAGTGTTCCTGAGAATTACTATGGGTTTGTTTGCCCCACTCGTGGGGTATGGTGTTACTTTCCCTTCAGACACAAAACCTTGATAACCCTCAGGAATCCTATTAAATCTTCCTGCACTTACAGCAGTAAGCTTCCTGGGGTTGCACTCTTACTGCAGTGAAAGCAACAGCTTGCTCTGCTGTGCTTTCCATCAGGTTCCCGTCTTCACTGAATGGGTGTGCCTTGATTAACCCTGCAGGTTTTCCCTTTAGTTTCCAGCAGTCAGCTTTTAGATGACCTGCCTAATTACAATGGAAGCACCCAGGTCTCCGGGTCTCACTCCTGCTCACCGCACCTTTTATGGCTAGAAAAGGACCCACTGTGTCTCCTGCTTTTCTTTCTCTCCCAGGACTGCTTGGGCTCCTATCACCTTCCCATCCTTTGTCTTTTTCGGATTTTGTGTGGGTGACTAGGAAAGGTTCTCCCCTGGGAAACTGACTTATAAATTAAAGCAAACTCATCGGCCAGAACGATCACTTGCTGGGCTCTATGCCTTGTGTCTTTATGGAGAATGGGAGAGAGTTTTAAAATTCCTCTAACAGAACTACTTTCCTGAAATTCTCATAGCTGATCTGTACTTTAAGAGCCCTCAGCCACTGGTCAAAAGCCAGCTAAGAAAGCCAGATAAGTTTGATTAACTTGCTTTTTGAGGGTTCTAAACTTTTGGCGATAGGCTTCGGGTACTAATTCACATGCCCCGAGGATAGCATTTTTTGTTGGTTCATAATTTGATTAACTCTTATCTGGCAAGAGGGAATAAACCTCATAGGCTTTTCCAGTTCGCTTGCTTTGTAGTAAAAGAGGCCAGGTCTCAGCTGGCCATTTTAGCTGTCTTGCCAGTTTCTCAAAGGACACAAAAATTCTTCTGCATCTTCTTCATTGAATTTTGGAATTAGTTGAGCTCGTTTTAACAATACTGTACCCAGCCTTGAATTATGCTCCTTCATATTGGCGATGCTTTCACTGGGGTTACTCTGTTGCCCCCTAGTTAACTCAAGCTGCTTCAACTCTCTCTCTTCGCAGTCTTTCCAGAATATTCTTTCTCTCTCTTCTTCACGTTCCTTCTGGAAGGCTCTTTCTTTCTCCCTCTCCTGCCTTTTTCGTTCTCTCGCTTTCTCTTTCCCTGTCTTCTAATTCAAATTTCCTTTGTTCCAATTGTATCTTTGCTAGCAACATCCTGTCTGCGTCTACCTCGAACCCTGTTTCTGCTTCTTCAGATTTAAGGGAAAAATGGTTGGCCACTAGCCTTAGGAGTTCAGACTTCCTAGCCTTGCCACAGACAGTGATCCCACACTGCTCAGCCATTTTCCTCAACTCTTCCATAGACAGTGTTTTTAAACTTATCCCAAGTTACTTCACCCTGCTTGGAGAGCTACTAGCTTCAGTTGCATACATGTTAGTATTCAAGCACACACAACCACAAGAAAACCTGTATTGAAATCTTGCTCTTTTTGATTGGGTACAATTTGGCTTCCCACTTCCAATTTCTCATTTGTCTGTGGGTCAATTCCGGACGCTAGCACCCACATTTCTGTTACTACCAGGTGAGAAAGACATCTAGGGTTCCCTTTCAGCTGTCAAACTGGTCTTACTGTAACAGGGTTTTATTTTTAAACACACCATATTTTTAGCTGCCCCTTGGTGAATCCTTATTCACCGCTTTCCAATTATAAGGCAAGGAAACCAGCACAAATAGGCTTTCTTAGGTTTAAAGAAGAAAAGTTGAAATTTATTAAACTTAAACTCTAATTCAGTTAACGCCTATGGATACATGGCGCACTCAAGCTAGTATGCACACACGATACACACATGCAAATAGAGACAGAAAAGAAAAGAAAAATAAAGTGGAAAAGTTTGAGGCGATATCTGAAGAGTTTTTGTTACAGTTCTTCGAGCTCACTGTAGAGTCCTTGATTGTAGGTAGATCTTGCTTTTCGTTGGGGACCAGTATTCTTCTTAAACCTTGTTCACTGTAGGAGACTTTTCCTTCTTGGGGTTCATGTGTCTTCAGTGGATTCAGAGGCTTGTGAGAAAGAAATGGGAGCAGACAGGAGAGATCTTCTCAGTCCAGGAGCAAACAGCCACTCTCTGTTCAAACTGTTTGTGCAATTCAGAAAAACCCAGGTTGCGAAGCAGGTTAGTCATGTGACTTGGTTTGACCATGTCTTGGATTGTATCACCTTAGCAGTCTCTGGAATCCTCCTTTTACACACAATACCTGGTGATCAAGGTCCATTGTGAGTAGAATGTGTCAGGGAATGGTCCTTTGTTCTTCCAATCACCATCTGTTAATATGCAAATGTCTTTTCCAGCCACAGCTGATCTGTTTAACAAGTCCTTTCTTCACTCCAGTAACAGTTTGAAAATCAATGTTCATGACAAAATTCATGTGCCTCATTCTTGGCAGGTGGGGGCCTAGCATGACACTACCCAACTGGAAAACAGCCAATTAAACACTCTAATAACCCCAGAATAAAACAGACCAAACCAGGTATCTTTAGACAATAACAAATTAACTATTTATTAAACACTAAATTTTAAACAATATTAAGATAAACCTATATCTAAAGGCCTTATAACTTATTTAACCTGAAAATCCCCATTCACACACATACACTCAAAAATCATGCTTAACTGGTCTCTTTAAAAAACTAATGCTTTAATAATTAGCTGTTTCTTAAGAATAAATAAATAACTGGCATATAAGTCTTTGTGGGTTACGTTCCTGATGGGTGAGGCACTCCAATGCAAAATCAATCAAATGCCACTCGAAGTCTCCACGCAGATTTGATGGAATAGTCTCCTAACTAGCAGATAGACATCCAAAACACTTCGGCTGCAGCAGGCATCAAACAGTTCTTTCAACAGCAATAGGTCAACTTTAATTTTAAAACTGACAGTCTCTCAGTTGTAACTTTGCTTCAGCAATACAAATGGTCTCTTCAAAGGGTTATTTCCTCCTTCGGCAATTATCTTGGCCTGTAGCTCCTTGTAGAATTTTTGCTGAGAGAAATAGCTCTTTTCTTCAGTAGCATGCTTTGCTGGTATCTCTCAAAACTGGATTCAGCCAGTTTTTAAACACAGTTAAATTGTTACACTACACCATATGACCGCTCTCTCCTGTTGTTGCCCAGGCAACAAGTGCAGCTGGCAGACTGTACCTCAGAAATCAAAAAGCTTCTCTCTCTGTCTTCAAGGCACATTGTTTTAATCAGAGGAGAAAATAAATACGGTTCCGTGACATTATGCACAGGGAATGAAATGACTGTTTAGTTGATTTATTTTTGATGGTACTGGTTTGGTCATGAGAACTGAATAACTTCCTACACTTCTTTACTATCACCACAGGATATCTAACAGGAGGACAAGGCCTGGGATTAGAATTTCATTCCAGAAGGCATCTCCACAAATACAGCTTTCCCTCAGTATTGCAGAGAAGTATCACCTTAGATTATGGGCTCAAGCCAACAGTGGGACTTGACCCCATGAGCTTCTGACTCAGAGGCTACCAATTGAGGCAAGATGCACAAATAACTGTCCCAGCTCTAAGAACACACATGCCAATTTCAAAGAATTACCATAATTTTTTTATTTTTCCACCATTAACTGTTTCCCTCTTGATTCATAACCAGCATCCCCATATTTGACAGCATTAAATAATGTGATAATTTAATGAAGGTGATGACTTAGGCTAGCTATGACTCAGTTACTTTCAATATCATCTAAAAAACTAATGAGGGACAATAAATAAAAATCAGGGTTTTTTCTCAAATCAACATACATTAATGAGAAACTGCAGCCATTTTACTCATAACAATAAACCATTTTTAAAGATAAACAGCAAGATTAACGTGTCAATGATGTGTATGAGCTGTATAGATGGGTGTATGATTGCGTCTATGGAGGTTGCAAAGATCTCTCTTTGACCTAGTTCACTGATGTCATCATCCATAATCAGACGTAAAATACTTGCAAATAGATTTCAGCACAGAGCAGAGAACTGAGTAAGAGATTGATTTTGTATCACAGCAGGACTGTTTCAAGGAAGTGTTGCCAAACTTTTTTTTGTGGTGGGGAAAGAATAAAAAGAGTGATGCGGCATCTTTATCATAATGATCTGTTGTATAAATGGATCAATGATGCATGCTGAAATGATTTAAGCCATTAGTTTGTGCATTTATACAGATTTTTAAAAATGGAAAACATTTTTCTTGAAGGTGGCATCCTTTTAAACAATTATATACTTTAACTTTACATTTGAGAGAGCAAAAGATTGGAAGGAAACTTTTAGACTGTTTCCCTTTACACTTGATTTAACCAAGTATTTAATGACATTGTCTCTTACCAGCCACACGAATGTCACAGGCAAGAGCCATTTCTAGGCCTCCTCCTAAGGCAGCTCCATCAAGTACAGCAATTGTGGGCATTGGAAGGTTACCTATTGTATATACAAAAATAAATTCTGTAACATAAAAACTGGAAAGGTGAAAATAACATTTCCTTCAGAAGCAGATCAGCTTTATTACAAGTGACATCATTGCAAAGTGGAAACCATGGAAGCTGCAGTATAGAAGTCACATTATATGAATGTACACTTCTATTAAACTTTTTACTGAATAGCTACCTGCCTGCCAATGGGGGATATCCAATTATGCCAATTAAAGCGCCAATTGAGAGCATTCTTCACACACATGGATCCACTGGGCTGAGTGGGCTACAGCCACGGCTGCAGGACATCTTGTGCAGGAGCTCCCCCTTTGCAATGGTGGTCTGGCAGCTGTGGCCACAATATATTTTGTGCAATTTATAAGTCTTCAGAGGCACCTTCAGCTTGAGGCACCCTCGCAGTCCCTCACATACAGCAGCATCACCCACATCACCCGGTGGGGCTGCCAGCCGCCCAAAGCCTTGAGTGCTTCCATTGGCCCTCCCGACTGTGGAGCCCACCCACCGTCCTTAACTGAACAGGGCTCCCAGAAGCTCCTTCTTAATTGGCTGCTCCCTCAAAAATCTCCTCCAGGGTCCAGCCACAGCCACCTCCAGGTTTCCAACCCAGAATTCAGCCCGGCGTCAGGATCAGGACCCTGGAACGAAAATTCAGCTCCATATTTCCATGATTGGCAAAGGAATAGCAAGAGGCAAACACTGACAGATGTATTAGACACTCTTAAGAGACAAAAGCCCTTGGTCCAGACAACTTGCACTCATGATTATTAAGTGAGGTTGAATATACGCCCTATCACTCATCTCAGGCTATAAACCAATAGACAAATTTGTTTAATATTAAACAGATAAGTGAACACAATTCAGTACAAACAGCATATTTATACTAGTTACAACCTTTATTATACTCAAAACTTCAACAGACTTTTTTGCACTGCCTCTCAATACAAGATCGATCTTTGAAATACTGTTAGCCATTTCTCAAGGAACAAAATGTTGACAGAACCAGATATAACTCAGCTACTTTGCTGGCTATAAAGTCACTACAAGTCAAAAGTACTTCGTTGTGAAGCATTTTCAGATGTCCTGAGGTCATGAACGGAACTATATAAATGCAAATTTTTCCTTTCTCTTTACTTCTGAATGTTTATGCTTGTCCATGTAACCAAATGTCCATATAATTAAATACAAGTTCACATCTGGAGACACCTGCTTATAGAACTGTTTATCATCGGGACTGCAAAGAATTTTTGGCCCTGCCCTCTTACAGGTTTGATCCATGTTTCCACCCCAATCATAACCACTAAACACTAGGTTGTCAATCACCGGGAAATGATCAGAATTGAGTTGCAAGTTTTGATTCATTATCTGTGTGAACTACTTTGAACATTGTGAATATTTAAATCCTCCAGAACTCTGCATGTCTCTGTCATGCCTGGCAAACATTAGATAGACTATTATGCAACGTCCCCATAGTCTGGAGAAAATAGCTAGCAATAACTGATCTTAAGCCTGCCTATACTGTGGCCAGCATTAAAGCATCCAATAGATAATCTAACAAGAACAAAAATGCTTAATTAAGTATAATTGAAAATTTTCAGCGAATTTGATAGCCATTTTCCTGTCCTAAGGAACTTTCATATTATTATTCAAATAAGAGCAATACTGTTCAAAAGCATATAGGATCCTTGGCTTTACTAACAAATACATTGCGCTGAATTTTGTCGCTAGCATGCTGATCCCACCATCAGGATGAATTCCTGATCAAGAACCTGGAAGAGCGAGTGGCAGGGCATCAGGTACGAACTTCCCGGAGGCGGCCAGTTAAGCCGCCGCCTCTGGGAGCACTATCCCCAAGGGCACCAGATGCAGGAGGGTTAATCGGAGCAGCTGATGGGAAGGGCAGCCAGCATCCCCACCACGGATGGTGTGCATTGTACAGATGAACGGAAAGGGAGAAGGCACCACAAGGTGGAGGCACGCTACTAATGGTTGAACCGGCAGACAAATCCCAACGCCCACAACTATCAGGTGGATCTGTCTGCAGGGAAATGCTTCCACTTTGAAAGCATTTGCCTGCAGATGTGAAGAAACCTAAATGCTCATTTAAAGATAACTCTCCATATTCATTTCATGACACTCTGATTGCCCGCTGTGCTCTCGCCTCCTGTGAAGAGATGAGCTGCAGATACAGTGGGGAGCCCAGGCACCTCCAGCAAACTGCCACAGCCCTCGGAAAATCCTGGTTAATTGGTGCTTTAACGGTCTTAATTGGTTTCAGATAGCGACCAGGCGGATTGCTGTCCGGGCGTGCAGTCCGCCTCTGGGAAAAGCGGCTGGAGATGGGGAAACATCAAGGAGCTAGCCCAATGCACTTTTTTCAAGTTTTCCCAGCCTGCCTACCTCCAAGGGGCTGAGAAAATTCCCTCCATAGAGTATGATAGCAAGGAAGTTATGCTAAACATCTTCAAGTGGATTTGATTATCATAAGATCATAAGAACTAGGAGCAGGAGTAGGCCGTCCGGCCCCTCGAGCCTGCTCCGCCATTCAATAAGATCATGGCTGATCTTTTCGTGGACTCAGATCCACTTACCCGCGCTCCCACCGTATCCCTTACAGGAGTAAAGATGTATTGTTTCAATTGTATAAAGCATTGGTGAGACCACACCTAGAGTATTGTGTACAGTTTTGGTCTCCTTATCTAAGGAAGGATATACTTGCCACAGAGGGAATGCAACAGAGGTTCACCAGACTAATCCCTGGAATGGCAGGATTGTCTTATGAGGAGAGATTGCAGAACCTGGGCCTGTATTCTCTAGATTTTCGAAGAATGAGAGGTGATCTCATTGAAACTTACAAAATTCTTACAGGGCGTGACAGGGTGGATGTGGAAAGGATGTTTCCTCTGGCTGGTGAGTCTACGACAAGAGGGCACAGTCTCAAAATAAGGGGTAGGCCATTAAAGACTGAGATGAGGAGGAATTTCTTTACTCCAGAGGGTGGTGAATGTGTGGAATTCTTTACCCCAGAGGACTGTGGAAGTTCAATCATTGAGCATGTTCAAGACAAAGCGATAGATTTCTGAATACTAACAACATCAAGGGATATGGGATAGTGGGGAAAAATGGCATAGAGGTAGATGATCAGCCATGATCTGTTTGAATGGCAGAGCAGGTTCGACAGGCCAAATGGCCTAGCCTGCACCTATTTCCCATGATCCTATAAAACATTGGTTAGGCCTCAGCTGGAGTATTGTGTTTAATTCTCTACAGCACGCTTTATGAAGGCAGTCAAGTCCTTTGAAAGAGTTCAGAAGATATTTACTGGACTGGTACCAGAGATGAAGGACTTCAGTTATGTGGAGAGGCTGAAAAGCTGGGGTTGCTCATCTTAGAGCAGAGAATGTTAAGAGGAGGATTGATAGAGGTATTCAAAATCATGACTGGTTTTGATAGATTAAACAAGGAGAATATGTTTCCAGTGGCAGAAGGGTCAGTAACCAGAGGATACAGATTTAAGGTCAATGGCAAAAGAAAAAAAATTACACAGTGTGTTATAGAATCATAGGATGGTTACAGCACAGGAGGCGCCCATTCGGCCCGTCGTGTCCGTGGTGACTCTCTGCAAGAGCAACTCACCTAGTCCCACTCCTCTGCCTTTTCACCGCAGCCCTGCAAATCTTTTCTCTACAGATAATTATCCAGTTCTCTTTTAAAGGCCTTGCTTGAATCTGCTTCCACTACACTCTCAGGCAGTGCATTCCAGATCCTAACAACTGGCTGTGTAAAAAATGTTTTTCATGTTGCCGTTGCTTCTTTTACCAATCACCTTAAATTGACGTCCTCTGGTTCTGGATCCTTCAGCCAATGGGAACAGTTTCTCCCCATCTACTTTGTCCAGACCTCTCATGATTTTGAGCATCTCTATCAAATTGCCTCTTCTCCAAGGAGAACAGACCCAACTTCTCCAGGTAGCTTAAATTCCTCATCCCTGGAACCATTCTTGTGAATCTTTTCTGAACCCTCTCGAATGCCTTAACAAGGGTGTTGTGACCTGGAATGCATTTCCAGAAAGGACAGTGGAAGTAGACATGACAGGAACTTTCAAAGTGAAATCAGATAAATCCTTAAAGGAAAATAAATTATATGGCTATAGATAAGGTGGTGATTGGCAGAGCTATCCAATTCGACTCAAAGAGCCTGCACAAGGTCAATGGGTAGAATGGTCTCCTCCATGCTGTATCATTTTATGATTCTATGAATATATCGCTTGGAAAAATTTACCAGTAATTTTGAAATCAATTATAGGAAAAAATAGATATACTCAACTACCCATAATCACCACCACCCCCTTAACCTCTCCACTACCCAAGTTCTCTCTATCTTAATCACTGATCAGGACATCTCTGACAACATCTATGTATCCCTGATCATCAACACCTCCCTACTTCTTTCCAATCCCAATTCCTTCCATGCCTGCCATTGGAAAAAAACTTTCCCCAAATCACTTAAATCTGTTCTTTCAAAATCTCAACTGGCTAGCCTCTGGCGTTCCACTTACCACGATACCGCTAAAGCTGTTGATGAGCTGAAGCACTCCCTCTCCTCATCCTTTGAGGTCTTTGCCCCAAGCAGAATCTTCACTGTCTCCATTCATCTTTACTCCTTCAAGTCCAAGGGCACAGATTTGAGCATACCTGGGGCATATGTCTTGGCCATCTTTCCTCAGATCTGTCTAGACTAGATCAAGCTTCAATAGGCGTAAATCATCTCTGCCAAAACCACCCAATATTCTAAGATCGTACTGGACAGCAAACATAACCCCACTTATTTTCCACTATCAACCAACTCCTTAAACTTCTGGCCATCCAACTTCCCTTCCTGTCCCCATGTTTACTGACATTGTTAATAGATACACTCTCCCTCTCTTTCAAAACTGTCATCACCTCTCCTTCAATTCTCAAGTCCTTGAATGTGCTGTTGCCACCTAAATCTATGGTCATCTCTTCTCCATTTTCCTGTTTCCATCATTCCAACCCTGCTCCCAGCCCTTGCACAGCATCAAAATGGTCCTAAATGAGGTCATAGATGACATTCGCTGTGATTGTGACTGTAGTGCATTCTCCCACCTCAATTTCTCTGCAGGTTCTGACCTGGTTGACCACACCAACCTCCTCCAATGCTCTCCTCCGCTGCCCAGGTTGGTGAGACTGTCCTTGTTTGGTTTCACTCTTACTTATCTGATTGTAGCCAGAGCATTTCTAGCAATTGTTACTCTTTCCATCCCCACCTTGTCACCTTGAGAATCCCAGGATCCATCCTTGGCACCATCCTCTTCTTAATTTACATGCTGCTCCTTGGCGACATAATCTGAAGAGTGAGATTCCATGCTGACGACACTCAGCTCTATGTTTCCACCATCTCTTTCAAATCCTCCACTCTCTATGTGCTGCGAGACTGCTTTTTCAACATCCAATCGTGGTGGGCTGCAGTTTCCTCCAGTTATGAACACTGGGACAAATCTTTTCCAAGCCGTTCTATTTGATCTTGAACTGAGTTTCTGAACTCATGTGCCTGCCCTCCATCACAAAGACCATCTATTTCCATTTCCATCATACAGCCTGCCTCCATTTCCAGCTTAGCCCATCTGTTAAAGTCTTCAGTTCTGCAAGTGTCACCTCCAGAGATGGCAATTCTAATATGCCCTTGGCTAGCCTTCCATTCATTAATTTCAGCTAATCCAAAACTCTGCTGCTTATCAACATCAGCTCATGGTCTCCCAATGACTCAAACTAAAAATTCTCATGGTGTTTAAATCCCTCCAGGACTTCATCCCTCCCTTTCTCCCAAATCTCCTCCAGCCCTAACATCCCCCAACTTTCCATTTCTCAGACTCTTGTGTATTCCCCCCCTTCCTTTGTCCTACCCTTGACAACCATGCCTTTTGTTACCTAGGCCCTTCATTCTGGACTATCTCCCCTTGCCAGCTCTGCCTTTCTACCTTTCGCTTTTAAAAAAAAAATCCTCCTTACAATTTTTGGTCACCCTCCTAATATCTCCTTTGGCTTTGCATCCATTTTCTTTCCTTGCACCTCTGAAACATGGGGATTTTATTCTAGTTTATAGGTATTACATATATGCAACCTCATTGTTGAAAATCATGAGTGATTTTAAGAGATCTGGTAATGAGGATTTAGGAAAACGTGACTTGTTAAAGGGCAAGAAATGGATTTATGAAGTTATATTTAACAAATATAGGGCAGCACAGTGGCGCAGTGGTTAGCACCGCAGCCTCACAGCTCCAGCGACCCGGGTTCAATTCTGGGTACTGCCTGTGTGGAGTTTGCAAGTTCTCCCTGTGACCACGTGGGTTTCCTCCGGGTGCTCCGGTTTCCTCCCACAAGCCAAAGACTTGCAGGGTGATAGGTTAATTGGCCATTATAAATTGCCCCGAGTATAGGTAGGTGGTAGGGAAATATAGGGACAGGTGGGGATGTGGTAGGAATACAGAATTAGGGTAGGATTAGTATAAATGGGTGGTTGATGGTCGGCACAGACTCGGTGGGCCGAAGGGCCTGTTTCAGTGCTGTATCTCTAAATCTAAATCTAAATCCTGATCAGTAGTTTTGAAGTTACGATTGACATGAAAGGAGGCATGTAATTATAATATTCTGAGATTGGAAGCCCTGTTTCTTAATCTATCTTCTCTAACTCTCTTTCAGGATCACAATTGTATTCCTCACTATAGTATTAGTCCTCACATGTACCCACTTTCTAAAAGCAATGCAAAGTGCAACATAAATTCACTAAAATGCTTCTAGGGATGAGGGGTTATAGTTATGAAGAGAGATGAGAGAAGTCAGGCTTTTTTCCCACGAGAGCTGAAATGTTTAAAATAAATTACATGGGAAGGCCATTGAAGTAGACAATATAAATGGGTTCAAGAGGCAATTAGATGAATTTCTCTAAAGATTATGATTGAGGGAGATGATAAAAAAGCAGGTAGATGAAATTGAATCGACTGGCCCTTATCCAACTCTAGAAATTCTTATATCCTTATTTTGACATGTTACGTGCTAACTGTCCAAACCAGGAATAACAGGTAGCAAGTGCAACAATTAAAAATTTTGAAAATATACAAAATACAAAATTCAGAGCCCAGCTGAGTCAAATTCAACATTATATTAAAAGCAAAATACTGTAGATGCTAGAAATCTGAAAAAAACAAGAAATGCTGGAAATACTCAGCTGGTCTGGCAGCATCTGTCGAGAGAGAAGCAGAGTTAACGTTTCAGGTCAGTGACCCTTCATCAGAACTGACAAATATTAGAATGCAAAAGGTTTTAAGCAAGTAAAGCGGTGGCTGGGGCAAGAGATAACAGAAGAGGTGTTGATAGGACAAGGTCACAGAGAATAACTGACCAGAAGGTCATGGAACAAAGGCAAACGGTATGTTAATGGTGTGCTGAAAGGCAAAGTGTTAGTACAGAGAGGGTGTGAATTGATGGAAAAGCACAAAGCACTCCTAGCACAAACATTAAAAAAAACAGAAACATTGGGTAGGCACAGTAGAAACAAACTAAAAAAAATTAAATAACCAAATAATAAAAAAAGAAAAAATAACTAAACATAAAAAGGGGGGGGGGGGGAAAGAGTGCTATCATGCTATGAAATTATTGAACTCAATGTTCAGTCCTGTAGGCTGTCAAATGTGATGCTGTTCCTCGAGCTTGCGTTGATGTTCGCTGGAACACTGCAGCAATCCCAGGACAAAAGATGTGAGCACGAGAGCCGTGTTGGGGGGTGTTGGAATGGCCAGCAACTGGAACCTCGGGGTCATACTTACGGACTGAGCGGAGGTGTTCCGCAAAGCGATCACCCAATCTGCGTTTGGTCTCCCCAATGTTGAGGAGACCACATTGTGAGCAGCAAATACAGTATACTAAATTGAAAGTACAAGTCAATTGCTGCTTCACCTGAAGGGAGAGTTTGAGCCCTTGGACAGTGAGGAGAGAGGAAGTAAATGGGCAGGTATTACATCTCTTGCAATTGCAGGGGAAGGTGCCGTGGGAAGGGGACGAGGTGGTGGGGGTAATGGAGGAGTGGACGAGGGGTTCGCGCACGTCCAATCTCTCTACACCTTCATCGCCCACCAGGACGGTTTGAGGGCTCTCTGCTTTCTCCTTGAACAGAAGCCTAACCAGTCCCATCCACCACCACCCTCCTTCGCCTGGCTGAACATGTTCTCACATTGAACAACTTCTCCTTCAACTCCACTGGCTTCCTTCATGTAAAAGGTGTTGCTATGGGTACCCACATGGGTCTTAGTTATGCCTGTTTTTTTGTGGGATATGTCGAACATTCCTTGTTCCAGTCCTATTCAGGCCCCCTCCCCCAACTCTTTTTCCAGTACATTGATGACAGTCTCAGTGCCGTTTCCTGCTCCCGCCCTGAACTGGAAAACTTTATCAACTTTGCTTCCAATTTCCACCCTTCTCTCACCCTGACATGGTCCATCTCCATCACCTCCCTTCCCTTCCTCAACTTCTCTGTCTCCATCTCCGGTGACAGGCTGTCTACTAATATTCATTATAAGCCCACTGACTCCCACAGCTACCTCGACTACACTTCTTCACACCCTGCCTCCTGTAAGGACTCCATTCCATTCTCCCAGTTTCTCCATCTTCGATGCATCTGCTCTGATGATGCTACCTTCCACGACAGTTCTTCTGATATGTCTTGCTTTTTCCTCAACCAAGGATTCCCCCCCACTGTGGTTGACAGGGCCCTCAACCGTGTCTGGCCCATTTCCCGCACCTCTGCCCTCACCCCTTCCCCTCCCTCCCAGAACCGAGACAGGGTTCCCCTTGTCCTCACTTTCTACCCTATCAGCCTCCAGATCCAAAGGATCATCCTCCGCCACTTCCGCCACATACAGCGTGATGCCACTAAAAAAACGCATCTTCCCCTCCCTTCCCCTGTCAGCATTCCGAAGGGATCGTTCCCTCCGCAACACCCTCGTCCACTCCTCCACTTTCCCCACCACCTCGTCCCCTTCCCACGGCACCTACCCCTGCAATCGCAGGAGGTGTAATACCTGCCCATTTACCTCCTCTCTCCTCACTGTCCAAAAGCCCAAACACTCCTTTCAGGTGAAGCAGCAATTTACTTGTAATTCTTTTCATTTTGGTATATTGTATTCGCTGCTCACAATGTGATCTCCTCGACATTGGGGAGACCAGACGCAGATTGGGTGACCACTTTGCGGAACACCTCCGCTCAGTCCGTAAGCATGACCCCGAGGTTCCAGTTGCTAGCCACTTCAACACCCCCTCCCTGCTCTCATGCTGACATCTCTGTCCTGGGATTGTTGCAGTGTTCCAGCGAACATCAATGCAAGCTCGATGAACAGCATCTCATTTACCAATGATGCATGCTACAGCCTGCCAGACTGAAGATTGAGTTCAATAATTTCACAGCATGATGGGCCCCCCTTTTTATGTTTAGTTTTTTTTTGGTTATTTTATTTTAGTTCGTTTAGTTTGTTTCTACTGTGCCTACCCACTGTTTCTTTTTTTTTAATGTTTGTGCTTGGAGTGCTTTGTGCTTTTCAGTCAATTCACACCCGCTCTATACTAACCATTTGTCTTTCAGCACACCATTAACATACCGTTTGCCTTTGTTCCATGACCTTTTGGTCAGTTATGCTCTGTGACCTTGTCCTATCAACATCTTCTCTTTTGTTATCTCTTGCACCAGCCCCTACTTTACGTGCTTAAAACCTTTTACATTTCTAATATTAGTCAGTTCTGATGAAGGGTCACTGACCTGAAACGTTAAGTCTGCTTCTCTCTCGACAGATGCTGCCAGACCGGCTGAGTATTTCCAGCATTTCTTGTTTTTATTTCAACATTATATTGCAGTCTTATATCCTAGAACATGTGTAACCCAGAACTGTTTTTGTTCCAGCCGTAGTCCGAGCATTTAGCTACTTTAAAATGGAGTCTATTGATTGTTTGCAAATACAAATCTAAGCTACCCAAATAGTCATAGTCAAAAAAAAATCAATTGTTTATATGCACACTTAAAACTAAAAAGGAGGGATCTTTAATACTAAGTTAAGGTATTAGAAGGGAAACATAGTCTATAACCTTACAAGGAATCCTTTCCAATTTTTCTGAGAATCAACAAGAATGAAATTCCATTAACCAGACCATATCGTCAAGCAGGCCCTTGCTTGTTAAACGAGCCTATTGATGTTTGTCTCTCAAGACCATTACATTCTAATACAATGATTGTAACATGTTTTATGAAATGTCTGATTACAATACCCCCATCAAGTCTAACAGTGATTTGTAGTGAAGCTTTAATGAAGTGAGCAGATGCATCAAGTGCAATAATTGTTGATCTTCAGGGGATGCATATCTGCTATGGGCAGATTATCATAAATAAAAGAAAACATTGCAAATGTTAGAAATTTTAAATAAAAACAGAAAATACAACAAATACACAGCAGGTAGATAAGCCCCCAGGGCCTGATGGGATCTATCCCAGAATACTAAGGGAGGCAAGGGAAGAAATTGGTGGGGCCTTGACAGAAATCTTTGCATCCTCATTGGCTACAGGTGAGTCCCAGAGAACTGGAGAATAGCCAATGTTGTGCCTTTGTTTAAGAAGGGTAGCAAGGATAATCCAGGAAATTATAGGCCGGTGAGCCTTAGATCAGTGGTAGGGGAATTATTAGAGAGGATTATTCGGGACAGGATTTACTCCCATTTGGAAACAAACAAACTTATTAGCGAGAGGCAGCATGGATTTGTGAAGGGGAGGTCTTGTCTCACTAATTTGATTGAGTTTTTTGAGGAAGTGACAAAGGTGATTGATGAAGGAAGGGCAGTGGATGTTATCTGTATGGACTTCAGTAAAGCCTTTGACAAGGTCCCTCATGGCAGACTGGTACAAAAGGTGAAGTCACACGGGATCAGAGGTGAGCTGGCAAGATGGATACAGAACTGGCTCAGTCATAGAAGACAGAGGGTAGCAGTGGAAGGGTGCTTTTCTGAATGGAGGGATGTGATTAGTGGTGTTCCGCAGGGATCAGTGCTGGGACCTTTGCTGTTTGTAGTATATATAAATGATTTGGAGGAGAATGTAGCTGGTCTGATTAGTAAGTTTGCGGGCGACACAAAGGTTGGTGGAGTTGCGGACAGTGATGAAGATTGTCAGAGGATACAGCAGGACATAGATCTGTTGGAGACTTGGGCGGAGAAATGGCAGATGGAGTTTAATCCGGTCAAATGTGAAGTAATGCATTTTGGAAGATCTAATGCAGGTGGGAAGTATACAGTAAATGGCAGAACCCTTTGGAGCATTGACAGGCAGAGAGATCTGGGCGTACAGGTCCACAAGTCACTGAAAGTGGCAACGCAGGTGGATAAGGTAGTCAAGAAGGCATATGGCATGCTTGCCTTCATCGGTCAGGGCAAAGAGTATAAAAATTGGCAAGTCATGCTGCAGCTGTACAGAACTTTAGTTAGGCCACACTTAGAATATTGCATGCAATTCTGGTCGCCACACTACCAGAAGCTTTGGAAAGGGTACAGAAGAGGTTTACCAGGATGTTGCCTGGTCTGGAGGGCATTAGCTATGAGGAGAGGTTGGATAAACTCGGATTGTTTTCACTGGAACGACAGAGGTGGAGGGGTGACATGATAGAGGTTTACAAAGTTATGAGAGGCATGGACAGAGTGGATAGTCAGAAGCTTTTTCCCAGGGTGGAAGAATCACAGTTAATAGGGGACATAGGTTTCAGGTGAGAGGGGCAAAGTTTAGAGGGGATGTGCGAGGCAAGTTCTTTACACAGAGGGTGGTGAGTGCCTGGAACTTGCTGCCGGGGGAGGTGGTGGAAGCAGGTACGATAATGACGTTTAAGAGGCATCTTAACAAATACATGAATAGGATGGGAATAGAGGGATACGGTCCCCGGAAGTGCAGAAGGTGTTAGTTTAGGCAGGCATCAAGTTCGGCGCAGGCGTGGAGGGCCAAATGGCCTGTTCCTGTGCTGTACTGTTCTTTGTTCTAGGTCAGTCAGCATATTAACAGGAAAAACAAGTTATGATGTATGATCGCACACCTGTCACATTTTCTGCTTATTACATATTCTATGTCACTAATCACTCCCTTAAGCAGACATTGAACCCTGACAAATTGAAATTCATCTTTTCTGTTCAATTTTTAGGTTACTGATCCAGGGATCGTAACACAGAATCCTTATGCTGTATATTGACTCCTGGAATGTATTACATTGCATCTTTGAATTCATAGGATCAGTCTGTCATAGAATAGTACAGCACAGAAGTAGCCCATTTGGCCCATAAAGTCTGCACTGGCTATTTTGAAGAGCAATCTAGTGCGTCCCACTTCCCTGCTCTAGAAATCAATAAATATCTGGATACTAATGAGATCAAGGGATATGGGGATTGTGCGGGAAAGTGACGTTGAGGTAGCTGATCAGCCATGAACTAACTGAATGGTGCAGCAGGCTTGATGGGCCCAATGGCCTACGCCTGCTCCTATGTTCCTATCCTACAATATTTTCTAATTCAATTATTTACCCAATTCTCTTTTGAAGGTTACTATTCCAAATCCTAGTCACTCATTGCATTAAGAAGTATTTCATCATGTCGTCTCTGGTTCTTTTGGCAATCGCATTAAATCTGTCCCCTCTCATTACTGACCCTTCTGCCACTGTAAAACAGTTCTTCTTTATTTACTCTAAACTATTTACGATTTTAAACATCTTTGTCAGATCTCCCCTTAGCCTTCTCTGCTCTAAGTGGAAAATTCCCCTCCCTCTTCAAACGATGGACTGGACAAACACTCTTACAAAATTCAAAACACAGACTTTGAACCTATTAGCGTTTAATTCACGTATGAAATATTTACCAAAAGTACAGTTTAACACACTTCCTCAACATTTATGAATTGTGCAGTGGCTAAGTTACCAGGCTAATAATCCAAAATTCATGAGTTCAAATCCCACCACGGTAATTTGAGAATTTAAATTCAATGTTTTTTTTTAAATCAGTCTATTTTAAAAAGCTGGTATCAGTATAAAGAGTGACCATGCAGCTGTTGGATTCTTGTTTAAAAAACAACCGATTCACCAATGTGGTTGAGAGAAGGAAACCTCCTGTCCTTACATAGCTTATATGTGACTCCAGTCCCACACCAACATGGTTCACTCTTAACTGCCCTCTGAAGTAGCCTAGCAAGCCACTCAGTTGTATCAAAGCATTAATGGTGGCTAAAGAAGGTGGCCCACCACCATCTTCTCAGGGTAATTGGGATGGGAAATGAATACCAGCCTTGCCTGAGAGGTCCAGACACCAAGAATGAATTTAATAAAAGGCAACCACAGAGGGCTCGGTCAAATCAAGGACTTAAATTGCTGCAAAAGGTCAGGACCCAATATTGTAGCCTGGGGAGCTTTTTTTGAAAAAAAAAATAGTCTGACTGACTGTGTGCCATACTGGGTAATCTGAAAAAAAAAAAGACGCATTTATATAGCACTTTTCACAAGCACCGGACGTCTCAAAGTGATTTACAGATAATGAAATACTTTTAAGTGTAGTCACTGTTGTAATATAGGAAACACAGCAGCCAATTTGCACACAACAAGCTCCCATAAACAGTAATGTGCTAAGGACCAGATAATTTTTTTGTGAATTGATTGAGGGATAAATATTGGCCAGGACACTTGGAATAACTCCCCTGCTCTTCCTCCAAATAGTGCCAAGGGATCTTTTATGTCCACCTGAGAGAGCAGACAGGGCTTCAGCTTTTAACATCCCATCCGAAAGATGTCAGCTCCAACAATGCAGCACTCTCTCAGTACTGCACTGGAATGTCTGCCTTGGTTTTTGTGCTCAAGTCCTAGAATGGGGCTTGAAACCAGAATCTTGTGACTTAGAGGTGAGAGTGCCAAAGTGTCCAAAAATAAATCTGTGGAACAACATGGGCCATCTTTGTTGATAACTAAAGATGTTTTGGACTGCAAATCAATTTCTCAACTCTGGTTGATTAACCAATTAACAAACTGTTCCCAGCAGTACAAAATACAATAATTTTAAAAAACATAGAAACATAGAAAATAGAAGCAGTCGGCCATTCAGTCCTTAGGGCCTGCTCCGCCATTCAAAAAAGATCATGGCTGATCGTCTAATTCAGTACCCTGTTCCCGCTTTCTCCCCATATCCCTTGATCCCTTTGGCATTAAGAAATAGATCTATTTCCTTCTTGAATATCTTTAATGACTTAGCCTCCACTGCCTTCTGTGGTAGAGAATTCCACAGGTTCACCACCCTCTGAGTGAAGAAATTTCCCCTCATCTCAGTTCTAAATGGCACACCCCGTATCCTGAGACTGTGACCCCTGCTTCTGGACTCCCCAGCCATCAGGAACATCCTCCCTGCATGTAGCCTGTCTAGTCCTGTTCGAATTTTATAGGTTTCTATGAGATTCCCCTCTCATTCTTCTAAACTCTAGTGAATATAGGCCTAGTCGACCCAACCTCTCCTCATAAGTCAATCCTGCCATCCCAGGAATCAGCCTAGTAAATCTTCTTTGCACTCCCTCTGTGGCAAGGACATTCTTCCTCAGATAAGGAGACCAAAAGTGCACACAATACTCCAGATGTGGTCTCACAAAGGCCCTGTATAACTGCAGTAAGACATCCTTGCTCCTGTATTCAAATCCTCTTGCAATGAAGGCCAACATACCATTCGCCTTCCTAACTGCTTGTTTTCAGTGACTGGTGCACAAGGACACCCAGGTCTCGTTGCACCGCCCCCCTTTCCCAATCTATCACCATTCAGATAATAATCTGCCTTTCTGTTTTTACAACCAAAGTGGATAACCTCACATTTATCCAATTTATACTGCATCTGCCATGCATTGCCCACTCACCCAACTTGTCCAAATCACATTGGAGACTCTTTGCATCCTCCTCACAGCTCACATTACACCCCCTAGCTTTGTGTCATCTGCAAACTTGGAAATATTACATTTAGTTCCCTCACCCAAGTCATTAATATATATTCTGCACTGCTGGGGACCAAGCACTGATCCCTGCAGTACCCCACTAGTCACTGCAGGACAAGTCCAACCCAGCCAATTACCACCCCAACAGCCTACTCTCAATCATCAGTAAAGTGATGGAAGGTGTCATCAACAGTGCCATCGAGCGGCACTTGCTTAACAATAACCTGCTCAGTAACGTTCAGCTTGGGTTCCGCCAGGGACACTCAGCTCCTGACCTCATTACAGCCTTGGTTCAAACATGGACAAAAGGCCTGAACTCAAGAGGTGAGGTGAGAGTGACTGCCCTTGTCATCAAGGCAGCATCTGACCGAGTATGGCATCAAGGAGCCTTAGCAAAACTGAGGTCAATGGGAATCAGGGAGAAAACCCTCCACTGGCTGGAGTCATACCTAGCGCAAAGGAAGATGGTTGTGGTTGTTGGAGGTCAATCATCTGAGCTTCAGGACATCACTGCAGGAGTTCCTCAGGGTAGTGTCCTAGGCCCAACCATCTTCAGCTGCTTGATCAATGACCTTCCTTCAATCATAAGGTCAGAAGTGGGGATGTTCGCTGATGATTGCACAATGTTCAGCACCATTCATGACTCCTCAGATACTGAAGCAGTCTGTGCAGAAAAGCAGCAAGGCTTGGACAATATCCAAGCTTGGGCTGATAAGTAGCAAGTAACATTAGTGCCACACAAGTGCCAGGCAATGACCATCTCCCCTTGACATTCAATGGCATTACCATTGCTGAATCCCCCACTATCAACATCCTAGGGGCTACCATTGACCAGAAACTGAACTGCAGTAGCCATATAAATACCGTGGCTACAAGAGCAGGTCAGAGGCTAGGAATCCTGCGGCGAGTAACTCACCTCCTGACTCCCCAAAGCCTGTCCACTATCTACAAGGCACAAGTCAGGAGTGTGATGGAATACTCTCCACTTGCCTGGATGGGTGCAGCTCCAATGACACTCAAGAAGCTTAACACCATCCAGGACAAAGCAGCCCGCTTGATTGGCACCCCACCTACAAACATTCACTTCCTCCACCACCGACGCACAGTGGCAGCAGTGTGTACCATCTACAAGATGCACAGCAGCAACGCACCAAGGCTCCTTAGACAGCATCTTCCAAACCCGTGACCTCTACCAACTAGAAGAACAAGGGCTGCAAATGCATGGGAACACCACCACCTGCAAGTTCCCGTTCAAGTCACACACCATCCTGACTTGGAACTATATCGCTGCTCCTTCACTGTCGCTGGGTCAAAATCCTGGAACTGCCTTCCTAACAGCACTGTGGGTGTACCTACCCCACATGGACTGCAGCGGTTCAAGAAGGCAGCTCACCACCACCTTCTCAAGGGCAATTAGGGATGGGCAATAAATTCTGGCCTGGCCAGCGACACCTACATCCCATGAATGAATTTTTAAAAAACTGCCTGCTACCCAAAAAAAGACCTGTTTATTCCTACTCTCTGTTTCTTGTCTGTTACCAATTCTCAATCCATGACAGTATATTACCCCCAATCCCATGTGCTTTAATTTTGCACACCAACCTCTTATGTGGGACCTTATCAAAGTGCATTTTTTCTTACGGCACCCTTCACCAGAACAAGTTATAATTGACCAACTGTGTATTTCCAGCATTTTTTGATCAGCTTACCAAAAAGGTACAGCTCCGGGATTGTACAACAACATGCATTTATATAGCATGTTTAACACAATAAAATGCCTCAAGGCACTTCACAGGAGCATTCTAAAACAAAATAATACGCCAAGCAACGTAAGCTGAAATTAGGGCAGACAACCACAAGCTCGGTCAAACAGGTAGGTTTTAAGGAGTGTCCGAAAGGAGGAAAGTAAGGTAGTGAGGCACAGAGGCATAGGGAGGGAATGCGAGAGCTTAGGGTACAGGCAGCTGGAGGCACAGCTACCAATGACGGAGCAATTAAGATCTGGAATGCTCAGGAAACCAAACTTAGAGTGTTGTGGGGCTGCAGGAGAGAACAGATAGGGAGGAGCAAGGCTATGCAGGGACTCGAAAACAAGGGTGAGAATTATAAAATCGAGGCAATGATTAACCAGAAGCCAGTGTAGGCCAATGAGCACAGGGGTGATGGGTGAACGGGATTTGGTGCAGTTTAGGACACGGGCAGCACAGTTTTGGATGACATAATAACAGAAATTGCTGGAGATACTCAGCAGATCAGGCAGCATCTGTGGAGAGAGAAACAGAGTTAATGTTTAAGGTCGATGACCTTGCATCAGAACTGGGAAAAATTAGAGATGTAATAGGTCTTAAGTAAGCGAAAGGGATGGGGGAATGAATATGGCAACGGGGAGTTTTGGGCGACCTCAAGTTTACGGAGGGTAGAATTCGAGAGGCTGGCCAGGTGTGCACTGGAATAACCAAACCTAAAGGTAACAAAAGAATGAATGAGCAACAGATGAGCTGAGGGAGAGCCAGAGTCAGGCGATGTTACGGAGGTGGATACAGATACGTGGTTGATAACTCAGAGGTTAAATATGACACAAGGATTGTGAATAGTCTGTTTCAGCCACAAAAGTTCCAGGAAGAGGGATGGAGTCAGTTGCAAGGGAACGGAGTTTGTGGTGGGGACCAAAGACAATAGCTTATTAAATTGATGGAAATTTCTGCTCATCCAGTACTGGCTGTTGGACAAGGCGTCTGACAATTCAGAGACAGTGGAGGTGTCGAGAGAGGTGGGTGGTGAGGTAGAGCTGGGTGTCGTCAGCGTACATGTAGAAACTAACTATGCATTTTTGGATGATGTCGCTAAGGAGCAGCATGTAGATGAGAAAATAGGAGGACAAAGATAGATCCTTTGGGAACATAAGAGCAAGAGCGAGAGTGGGAGCAGAAAGATAAGTTATCGTAGGTGATGCTATGGCTACTATTAGATAGATACGAATGGAACCAGGTGAGTGCAGTCTCACACAGCTGCATGACATTGGAGAGGCGCTGGAGGAGGATGGTGTGATCAACTGTGTCAAAGGCTGCAGAGAGGTCGAGAAGGACAAGGAGGACGAGTTTACATTTGTCACAGTCACATCGGATGTCATTTGTGACTTTGATAAGAGTCGTTTCGATACTGTGGCGGGGCAATGGATGATTGTAGTGAACAATGCCTGCATGTAGCAATGCCTGCCTAAAGCAACTGCTGGTTAAACTATTGAGAGAGAAAATGATACCACAAAAAATCCTCAAATTGCAGTATTAACATAAAATGCAAGTTTAATGATGCAAATAAATGACATTTTTAAAAAGATCAAAGGGTATCTAGCACAGCATTTCAACCATAGTATACCATTCTGCTGTTGTGCCTGCAAGCAGTTGTTCACAAATTAGCAAACAGGGGATTTCCTCTGATGTAAACTATTAATAAAATCTCAATTTTAAATAAAGTGAGATTAAAATCTTTCAGGGAAATTCTAAAAGAATCCTAAAAGGTACTGGTAATAGATGTGTGAATTCAAAAGTCAACTGGCATTCTGTTAAGTGAGATGTTTGTTCCACAGCTTTTGACAGAATCGACTACGCCATGCTCCTCCAAAGGCCCACTCAGTTGTATAGTGTGGTAGGACTGCTGTAACCTAATTCCACTTTTACCTATGTGAGCACAGCCAGACCATCCCTAACAATGACTTCTCTTCCTATACCTGCAACATTACCTCAGGGCCCTCCAAGAATCGATCTGTGGCCCCTCCTTTGCCTCATCTATAGGCTGTCCCTTCATGACATCATCCAGACAAGTGAGGTCAGCTTCCACCTCCTGATGATGGCCAGCTCTAATTTTCTCAATCCCTCCACTGCTTCTGGACAATCTGACTGCTTGTCTAACATCCCGTCTTGGATGATCCATAAATACCTCCAGCTAAAAGTTTGGCTGTCTCGGGATCAATTCCATTCCACCTACCCAGCCAGGCTGAACTAGCCTATTCAAACTTTAGCATCCTATTCAATTCCAAGCTGAGATTCTGACTCCAAAGCCTCGCTATCACAAAAGACTACCAACTTCTACCTCCCAAACATCATCCACCTCAGCCTATCTGCCACTGAAACTGTCATTTATGTCTTCATTGCCTCCAGACTAAACTTCCCAATGCTCCCCAGAGGCCAGCTTCCCACTCTCCACCCCCTGAACTTCAGCTCATCCAAAACTCCATTGCCATTATCCTATCCTGGACCAAGTTCCACTCACCCAACACCCTTAACCTCACTGACCTTCATTGGTCCCTGGTCTCACAATGCTTCATCCACATTTGAATCCGTCCATGGCCTTGCCCCTCCCTATCTCCCCCTCCAGCACTTACAACCTCCCTCAATATTTTCTGTTCTTCTAACTCCCATCAATTGTGCATCCCCTCTCCCTTCAGCTCACTATTGGCAGCCATGCATTCAGCTGCCTCGATCCTACCCTCTGTAATTCTCCTCTAAACCCCTTTGTGTCTCCACCACCCTCTATGTCATGAAGCTTTTCCTTAGAGGGGGAAATGAAGTGGATGTAGTGTGCCTAGACGGTAGGAAAGCCTTTGACACAGGAGACTACTAGAGAAGAGTAAGGGACATGGAACTAGAGGGAGAATAGCAAACTAGATTAAAAATTGGTTAGAATGGAGAAAACAGAGAGGAGCAATTAAAGGAAGTCCTTCAGGGTGATTGGAAGTATGTAGTGGTGCCCCACAGTTCTGAAGTCACTTGTGTTTGTTGTATATATTCAGGATTTGGTTGTTGAGCTACAGGCACAGGTAGCCAAGTGGGAATATGATGCGGTGGCTCAAGAAAGGGCAGTACTGGCTACTAAATGTTCCTGGATACAATGTGTTCAGGAAAGATGGGGAAGGAAAGAAATGAGGAGGGGTGACAGTATTGATTAAAGGTAATATAGTGCTAGAGAGAGAGGATGTCCGAGAGAGGTCAAGGACAGGATATATTTGGTTAGAGCTATGAAACATTGCACTACCGGGTGTAACCTATAGGCCACCAATTAGTGAGAAAGGTATAGAAGAGCAAATTTTCAAGGGAATTATAGAGAGGTGCAAAACTGTGGAATAGTTATAATGGGGGGGGGGCTTTAATTATCCGAATATAGAGTGGGACAGTGATAGTATAAAGGGAAGAGGGGGATGAAGAGTTCCTAAAGTGCATGCGGAGAATTTTCTATATCAGTATCTTTACAGTGCAATGAGGAAAGAGGCATTGCTGGATCTGGTTCTGTGCAATGAGGTGGAACAAATGGATCAAATGTCAGTAGGGGAACATTTAGGGGACAGTGATTGTATGGTTTAGGTTGGCTATGGAAAAGATCAAGGAACTATCCAAGATAAAGATAATTAATTGGGAGAGGGCCAATTTCAAGGGGTGAGAATATATCTGGCCCGGATAACCTGGAATCAAAGATTGGCAGGCAAAACTGTAACTGAACAACTGGCTGTCTTTAAAACAGAGATAGTTCAGGTACAGTTGAGGTACATTCCCATAAGGGAGAAGGATAGGACAAACAAAGCCAGAGCTTTAACGAAAGAGATAAAGAGTAAGATGAAGCAGAAAAAGGGTACGTATGACAGGTGTCTGGTTGATAATACAAGTGAGAATCAGGCTGAATGTAGAAAGTTCAGAGGGGAAGTGAAAAACAAATAAAAGCAGCTAAGAGAGAGTACAAGAAGAGACTGGCAGTCAACATAAAAGGGAATCCAAAAATCATCTGTAGGCATATAAATAGCAAAAGGGTGGTAAAAGGAGAAGTAGGGTCAATTAGGGACCAAAAAGGGGATTTAAACATGGAGGCAGAGGGCATGGTTGAGGTACTATATGAGTACTTTCCACCTGTCTTTATCAAGGAAGAAGATGCTGCCAAAGTTGTAGCAAAAGAACAGGTAGTTGAGACACTGGATGGGCTAAAAATTGATAAAGAGGAGGTATTAGAAAGTGGAAGGTTCAAGAACCCGAGAGCACCAATTTAAGGCGATTGGCAAAAAAAAACCCAGAAGTGACAGAAGGAAAAACTTTTTTTTTTAAACGCAGAGTGGTTCGGATCTGGAATGCACTGCCTGAGTGTATGGTGGAGGTAGATTCAATCGTGGCTTTCAAAAGGGAATTGGATAATTGGGCTAAGGAGAAATGGCAAGGGTATGAGACGAACTGAGTTGCTCTGGCAGAGAACCGGCCAAATTGTCCCTTCTGTGCTATAAGCATTCTATGATTCGGATCGCAGCCTCGAGGGAGCGGTGCCAAAATTTGCAAAGTAGAAGCTATGGTTAATTCCTCAGAAGACGAAAAGGAAGCTGCAAAAGGGATCTTGAGAAGATGGGGGAGTGGGATAAAAAGTGGCAGATGGTAGTCAATGTCAGTAAGTGGGAAGTGATATATTTTGGTTGTTAAAAACTCAGCAGTATTATATTCTGAATGGAAGGTGGCTTGGTGCTGTGGAACAGCTGAGGAATTTGGAGGCACAGGTTCACATGACATTAATTGCAGCACCTCAGGTTAATAAGGCTGTAAAGAAACACAAATTGAATACCTGGTTTTATAAGAGGGACAGAATATAACGAATTGCATTTATATAGCATTTTTAATGGTAAGAAATGTCCCAAGGTGCTTCAAAGAAGTGTTCCTGCAAAATTTGACATTGAGCCACATAAGATGATATTAGGGCAGATGTTAAAATCCTGGTCAAAGAGGTAGGTTTTAAGGAGCATCTTAAAGTTAAAAAAAAGAGTAGTGAGGCAGAGAGGTTTAGGGAGGGAATTCCAGAGCTTAGGGGCAAGAGGTAATGATGAGCCTATATAAAACCTTAATAAGACCTCAGCTAGAGCACTGTTTGCAGTATCGGGTTGCATTCTATAGGAAAAATAGTGAGGCTTTGAGAGGGTACAATGCACATTCACCATGATATTGCTTGGTAACAGAAAAGTTGCAAAATTCAGGCCTTTCTCATTAGAATACAGGCCGTAGGATGAAATGATAGAAATATTTAAAATTATGCAATGATGGAACAGAGAACAAGAGCAGACTGATTCAAGGGGCCATAAATATGAATTAAAAACAAGAAATGCTGGACGTACTCAGCAGGTCTGGCAGCATCTGTGGATAGAGAAGCCGAGTTAACATTTCAGGTCAGTGACCCTTCATCAGAACTGGCACAGCCAGAAATGTAATAGGTTTTAAGCAAGTAAAGTGGGGGTGGGGCAAGAGATAACAAGAGAGAAGGTGTTGATAGGACAAGGTCACAGAGAATAACTGACCAGAAGATCATGGAGCAAAGACAAATGGTATGTTAATGGTGTGATGAAAGACAAAGCCTTAGTATAGAGAGGGTACTAACTGACAGAAAACTGAATAGCCTGGCCCCAAGTACAAACATGAAAAAAAACAGTGGGTAGGCACAGAAGAAACAAACTAAAATAAAATAAAGACATAAATATGAGATTAATTGTAAGAGATTTAGAACAAGAGATCAGGAGAAACCTCTTTACAAAGAGAGTTATGAGGCTGTGAACTTCACTTACAGGGTTAGTGGTTAAGGCAGAAACTATGGCAACATTCAAAATTAGATTGGTAGGTGGATGAAGGAAAAGGAGTTGAAAGAAAATGAAGTGTTGGTAAATGTGATTAGAACAGTTTGCTTGTGTGGAGTCAAGTTTTGTCAAATGTCCTGGTTTCATGTTCTGTGTGCTTCTATGTTTAAAACTACCTCTTTGACCCTGCTTTTGATCACCCCTCCTAATATCTCCTGTGACTTGTCCATTTTTTTCCCTTTGTCCACCCCCCCCCCCCCCCCCCCCCCTCCATTTTCTGAAAGGCCTTGGGGCATTTCTCTACATTTAAAGGTGCTATATACATGCAAATTGTTTTTCCACGAAAGAATGATAAATAATTCTACACTAGAATAAACAGCATTAGTCTAGTTGGTAAAATAAATTGCATTAAGCTTGACAACTGCCATCCAGTAAAGATGTCAGTGGCTTCACTGTAGTGTTAATGAATGTTCTTCTTCAATGACGATCCACTGAAATGTCCACTTGGAAACTGCAATACTGACTGCATTCAGGTCAATTTCAAATTTCTCTTGTACCCATGCTGACTTACTGATTGTCAAAATATAGTCAAATGTTTGCACGTTCTTGCAGATCTCCAAGCTGAACTGCTAAAGTCAGATGCAAGCTATCCCTTGAGCCAGCAGGTTCCTGACCCTGCTCAGCCACAACTTTGTTGTACGTGTCTCACTCAGTGCGCTTCCTCAGTAGTGATGTAATTGAGTTGGTACTTAGGAGGGTAAGGGAGTGATGGAGTGTGCTGCTGTGAAGAGTTAGTATGTATCTTTATTGGAGCTAGTGCTGTTTCCTGTAGCAGATGAAGGGGAAGATGGGTTATGAAGCAGGTTCATATAAGCAGCTTTCACTTGTACCTTTCATCAGGAGTGACATAGTTAAAGACTTAGATGCATGCTATGGTGGCATTAGGTTAATTAGAGAATAGAACAAAAAGAGTACAAATTTGAAAAAATATTCCAAGCTAGTGACAAGCCTTATACTTCCCAATCTTCTGGGAAACTGTAGAGAGCCCTTTTATGGGCTTCTTCTCAATACTATATGCAATGAATACACAAATTCCTGCACACAGTCCATAGTGGGTGTAATGACTATATAGCTGCAACACAAAACTATATTAACTGGGAGAATTCTTCTGAACAAAATGCATGCAAGGACATTGATAAAAGAACACTTCCAGGTGAAGGCTGTAGATGTAAAGTGTGTTCTGAAGCATCATGGACATTCATGGTAAGGTCTGCAACTACTTTAAGACAATGTGAAAAGGAGATAATTGAATATTTTAAGCGCTATACATTTGCTTAGTACAGTGCATTTTGGACATTCATGATGGGTTCTCCTATCTTTGTTGATCTGGTGATGCTATTAAGGTTTATCTGCACTGCTGCCAGGTGAGTGGTGTGTGAAAGTGGCATTTACACCTCATCCCATTCCCTCGGGTGTCCTTCTTAGGGGCCTGCAGTTCTAGTTTCTTTTTTAATTTGTTCATGGGTATTGTGATGTGGGTGTTGCTGGCTAGGTCATCATTTATTGCCCATCCCTAATTGCCCTTGGGAAGGTGGTGGTGAGCTGTTTTCTTGAACTGCTGAAGTTCTTGGCGTATAGGTATACCAACAGTGCTGTTAGGAAGGGAAGTGATTGAGTGAGATATTCTCCTTTGCTCCACGATAATTTACATGGCACCAAAAGAGAAAGGGCTGCACTCTTTTCAAACATGTATTTTTGTAACAGGTTTACTAAATTCAAAATCTAAGAAATCAACAGGCCTGCCTTTTTAAGGTGCTGCAGGATCTTAAATCATGTGACTTCCAACCAAAGGTCCCGCATGGCAGACTGGTGCAAAAGGTGAAGTCACACGGGATCAGAGGTGAGCTGGCAAGATGGATACAGAACTGGCTCGGTCACAGAAGACAGAGGGTAACAGTGGAAGGGTGCTTTTCTGAATGGAGGGATGTGACTAGTGGTGTTCCGCAGGGATCAGTGCTGGGACCTTTGCTGTTTGTAGTATATATAAATGATCTGGAGGAAAATGTAGCTGGTCTGATTAGTAAGTTTGCGGACGACACAAAGGTTGGTGGAGTTGCGGATCATGATGAGGATTGTCAGAGGATACAGCAGGATATAGATCGGTTGGAGACTTGGGCAGAGAAATGGCAGATGGAGTTTAATCTGGATAAATGTGAGGTAATGCATTTTGGAAGGTCTAATGCAGGTGGGAGGTATACAGTAAATGGCAGAACCCTTAGGAGTATTGACAGGCAGAGAGATCTGGGCGCACAGGTCGACAGGTCACTGAAAGTGGCAACGCAGGTGGATAAGGTAGTCAAGAAGGCATTCGGCATGCTTGCCTTCATCGGTCGGGGCATAGAGTATAAAAATTGGCAAGTCATGTTGCAGCTGTACAGAACCTTAGTTAGGCCACACTTAGAATATTGCGTGCAATTCTGGTCGCCACACTACCAGAAGGACGTGGAGGCTTTGGAGAGGGTACAGAGAAGGTTTACCAGGATGTTGCCTGGTCTGGAGGGCATTAGCTATGAGGAGAGGTTGGAAAAACTCGGATTGTTTTCACTGGAACGACGGAGGTGGAGGGGCGACATGATAGAGGTTTACAAAGTTATGAGCGGCATGGACAGAGTGGATAGTCAGAAGCTTTTTCCCAGGGTGGAAGAGTCAGTTACTAGGGGACATAGGTTTAAGGTGTGAGGGGCAAAGTTTAGAGGGGATGTGCGAGGCAAGTTTTTTTCCCACAGAGGGTGGTGAGTGCCTGGAACCTGCTGCCAAGGGAGGTGGCGGAAGCAGATACGATAGCGACGTTTAAGAGATATCTTGACAAATATATGAATAGGAAGGGAATAGAAGGATATGGGCCCCGGAAGTGCAGAAGGTGCTGGTTTCGGCAGGCATCAAGATCGGCGCAGGCTCGGAGGGCCGAATGGCCTGTTCCTGTGCTGTACTGTTCTTTATTCTTTGTTCTAATTTATTGGGCGGCACAGTGGCGCAGTGGTTAGCACCGCAGCCTCACAGCTCCAGCGACCCAGGTTCGATTCTGGGTACTGTCGGTGCCGAGTTTGCAAATTCTTCCTGTGACCGCGTGGGTTTCCGCCGGGTGCTCCGGTTTCCTCCCACAGCCAAAGACTTGCAGGTTGATAGGTAAATTGGCCATTGTAAATTGCCCCTAGTGTAGGTAGGTGGTAGGGAATATGGGATTACTGTAGGGTTAGTATAAATGGGTGGTTGTTGGTCGGCACAGACTCGGTGGGCCGAAGGGCCTGTTTCAGTGCTGTATCTCTAAATAAATAAATTTTTAAAAATAAAATAAATAATTTCAATTTTTACAGTATTAAAATTGGACTAACCCCAGAAATACATATTTTAGTGCACATCTTTTCAGGCTGGTGCAATTCTCAGACTATGCCAATTCCAGTTAAACTCATAACCAATTGGAAAAGTTATACTTCGGAATCTGAACTTTTTTCAGAAATTTAACTAAGTACTGAAGAATCGGCAACCAGAGTTGGGTTTATACCCCAAATTCCCTTGCACGAGGAGAGAATTGGTTGGATCCTAATTAACAATAAAAAATTCACTTTATCCTCAACAGTGTGGAATTTTGGATCTGTATACAAATGTATATGTTGGAACTCTGATTGGATGTCAAACCTAAATAGGATTTTAAAAGCAAAATACTGCAGATGCTGGAAAGCTGAAATAAAAACAGAAAGTGCTGGAAATACTCAGCAGGTCAAGTAGCATCTGTGGAGAGAGAAACAGAGTTAACGTTTCAGGTCTGTGACCTTTCATCAGACCCTGGTGCTCTGACCCTGGTAGAGGCGGCAGTTCTGGAACTGGCTGGGTCGCATGGCAGGCAGGCAATTGCTGATGGCGACAGGAGTCTCAACCCAAGACAGTGAGTGTACTAGTGCAAGGGCACAAGGGTGCATATCGGCGACACATCAGGCATAGTGCTCATGTGTCCACAACTGGACAGATGAAGCTCTGAACCCCTAAACATTTGTGTTCTCTCATGCAGGTCTCGGTATTGCTGAAGGACGATCAGCCATAGAAACCGGGGGCCATCAGAAGGAGGAGGAGGAAGAGCAGGAGGAGAGATCTACAAAATGCAGATCACATCATTTCCCCACACCCTCCACCAGGGCAGATACTCTCATGTCAGTAGGAATGCTTTCGCAATTAAATGCAAGGTCACAAGCTGGTGAGCACGTCACTGATGCATCCGAGCAGCTGACGCAGGTTGTGACAGCCGAAGTCACTGGCAGTGGGAGGACTGTGGCAGGCCAGGCCCATACTGAGCCCCAGGCTGATGATGTGCCTCTGGAGTCATCAGTAACATGGCAACTGCTGCAGCTGCAGCATGATGTAAGGGAATGTCTGGTGGAGTTGCCAGAAGCTATGCACAACCATGCGCGGATGATACAGGACTCCATCCAGGCCATGAGTGCCGCCACATCACAGGCGTATGTGCGCATAGCTTCCTCCATCAAGAGACTGGTGACCCTCATGGAGAGCCAGATCTAACAGACCTGTCTGTGGATGCCAGAAAGACAAACAGACCTGCACACTAGCACCTTGTCCATGAGCTCATTGCAGCAATGGAAAGGCAAGCGGGGGACAAGCTGCCTGGAGTCTTCCCCAGGTGCTTATCCTTCTCAGATAAGAAGGGAGGTGCAAGTGTGCCTTGCACGGGAGGGGGAATGACTGCCTTCCACTTCTGGATGCTTCTCTCATGGCGCTCCAAGTGTGGACAGCAGTTACTCAGCCTCTCTGCCAGTGACCCAGCTCCAGTCAACACACCAACAGAGGAGGGTCCTGCAGCTGTGCAGTAGCCCCTCAGAATGCTGGGCCCTCCAGGCCTCAGGCAGCCAGAGGACGGCCAAGGTCATTCCAGACCATGGAGCAGATCACTCAACGGCTGGCCTCCATGCCAGCTGCAAACGCATAGTCGCACCTTATAGAAGTGCACGTAAGCGCATTAAGAGCCGTTAGATGCACTTGGGGTTCATGGGGATTTAGACTTTCTGCATGTTAAGACTTTAAGCAACAGCGCCAATAAATCAATGTCGCACTTAATCCTGATGAAAGACCACATGGACTTGAAATGTTAACTCTGTTTTTCTCTCCACAGATGTTGCCTGACCTGCTGGGTATTTCTAGTGTCTTCCGTTTTTTATTTCAGATTTCCAGCATCTGCAGTAATTTACTTTTGTCACACTTACTGTTGCTAGTCATGCATGCATCCCTTGTTGCCTTGTCAGATGTCATCTACAGCCTTGCTCCTTCAATGGGCTGCTGGTGTTGGGGTAATCCATGCTTGGGCAACTCCTCAGTGTTGTCAGTGCGCGGTGAACCTGGACACTGGGTGATGGAGTGTCAGCTGAATGAGGCAACAGGTTCACATTAAGCAAAGTCTTTATTGCACTGATATTGAAAGGGCATCGGGGTCACCAGAAACGCATACATATGAGATTAGCCCAAGCCTCCCTTGCGTGTCTCTCAATTCCCCTCACCTCTGGTGCAAGAGGTTCCTCTTCCTGGGCTACCTGCTCAGCAGCCTGCTCCACATCCTCCTTGTTGAATGAGGAGTGGTGATCAATGAGGTTCTCATTATGCAAGGTCACCCTGTTCTGCAGCGCTAGATTGTGGTCTGCTCTGCTCTGCACAATGAGATGCGAACCCTTGTTGGGGGCGCTGAAGCTTCACCAGGTCAGTCTAGGCACCTGAATCTCACCTTCAGCCCAATTGCCTGCTTGATGATCACTCGGGTGGACCCATGGCAGGTATTGTACCTCTTCTCTGCTGCAGTGCGAGGGTCCCTCACAGGCATGAGTCGCCATGTCTTCAATGGGTAGGCTTTGCCTCTGGGGATCCATCCCTGAAAGAGAGCAAGGGCGCAGAAAAGCTGTGGCACTTGGGACTGCCGAAGTATGCAGGCGTCTTGCTACTTCCCAGGAACCGGGCACATACTTGAAGGATCTGCTTTTAGTGGTCACAGGCCAGTTGCACATTAATGGAATGGATGCCCTTTCTGTTAATGAAAACTGGCCCGTGAGAACCTTGATGGCCACATGCGTGCAGTTGATGATACCTTGCACTTGGGGGAAATGCAGCAATGACCCTCTCCGCCTGACTATCCGAGTGGATTTTGTGGCGCACATAGTCGCTGGCCCTCTTGAACGTGGCATTGGTCACCTCCTTTACGCAACGATGGGCCACAGCTTGCGAGATCCCACACATGTCCCCAGTGGATCACTGGAAAGATCTGGATGGGCAGAAGTTGAGAGCCACAGTGATCTTCAGGGAACTGACATTGCGTGTCCACCGAACCTCTTGGGCCTCAGCCCATGCTGCAGCACAGCGCATAAATCGCTGACAGCCTCAGTCTGTGCTAGCACTGCCGCTCGGACATCCATAGAAAGTTGAGCCATGTCCAGCAGACTCACTTCCACAGATAGGCCCTCCTTCAAGAGGCCAGCTGTTGTCGCACTCCTCTGCACACTTCTCTGATGTGCCCATGTGGAGGCTGGCCCTCTTACCACTCCTGCTGTTGCTGCTGTGGACCCACTGGTGCCTGGTCCTCCCTCCCTCTGTGCCATTCCTCCTCTGCCTTACAGGGGACCACGACGACTGGGTGGATCAGTCCCGTGGCAGGAGGTGTCTCCCCCTCCCTTACACTAAATTGCAGTCCACCTCCCAAGACCTTCCACTTGCTACTCCTTTTGGAACAAGTGCCACTGCTCCTCTGTGTCCCTTGTTGAACACCGCACCCGCCCCCTCGCTGGTAATAGCACCCTTACACGACCCCACCTGTTGGTGATGGCACCCTTGCACTACTCACACCCACTGTTGGTGGCATCCTTAGGGACCTTCTGCCACTGATCAGCAATGGCCTCCATTCCCTACTGTCCCCTTGCAGTGCACCTTCCCTTTCAGAATGGCTGGCAGAGGCAACACTGAAGGCTCACCTCATTACCGCCACCATTAACTGGTCGTGCCCTGAACGCCCGTTAATCCTGTTCTCTGCTCATAAAATACAAACATCGTAAAACTGCAGTCAATTGCACTTAATGTTAACTACCTTCTAAACAGGCTCAATTGATGATCAGCCATGTAGTAGCGAGGTCCGCCTTTCATATTTCCCACCGCTTGTAAAATTCAGAAGCGCGTTATGACGTCGGACTTCCATGTGAGCGTGTCCCATCCTCATTTTTCAGTCCCACCAGCCTCCCACCCCGCTGTTACAGGCCCAGTAAAATTCTGGACAAGGAGTTAGATATGAAAAATGTCAGAACGTTTTATCACACTGCTTCTAAGGAATGTCGTGACAATACTCCATAAACAGTGGACAATAGGTGTTGCAATAACAATAACACTGAGATTGGAATAAGCTAGAGAAATTCAGTGAGAACAAAATGTCTTTAATGGCATTCTTGTAGTGTCAAAAAAAATCAATAAAACTGAAGCTATTGAAACTAACTCAAACCACATGAGAATTAGATATGTACAGAATCTCTAATAGGTCTATTTCAGAAAGATCAGATAATTAATGATGCAGCATCATAACTCAAGATAATCACTGTAACTCTTCTTTCATCACAGGAAAATACATAATCGTTTGAAAAGAATGAAATGCAAAACAAAATCATACGTGAGCGGTGCCAGGGGCAGAAAAGGGCCAGAGAAAACTTACGTGAGCATGGCTGGGATGAAAGGCAAGGGGTCGGGTAGGGAGCATGAAAACAAGAATGGTTTGGAACAGAATCAGATGCCGGAGAGAGAAATATGTCAGAACAAATCACACCGAAAGTAAATACAAAAGTTTTAATTTACAGGGAATTTGCAATGCATTAGAGAGACTACAGCAGGACCAAGGAATTTACAGCTGTGACCAATAAAAAAAATATCTGGGAGACAGAAACAAGAGGTGTTTGAATATAACTTATGGAGGCCTGAAAAATGCTGTGATGATCTATTATTTACATAGGAAAATTGTTATTTTAAATATTTAAAGACCATTTTAACATTGTAAATGTTAATGGAAAAGCATTGCATAAAAATTGTGAAAATTAGTCAAAGTTTCTGGGACAGGAAATACATCACTTATGCAAGACCTATAACAGATACAAAAAGGTACACCCTTGATACCAGTACCACATAAGAATGATTTGTAACAGACCGAAACAAACATGTACATTATGAATCCAAAACAGCAAAAACTCATTGGGACAGATTTTACTCTCAGTTGTAAATGAACAGTGTCAGCTGTTCATTATACTTGTGTGCAGACTTTCTGTGGGATTTTGCATTGGAACTTACTGTAAATTAGAAATCCAAAATGGCAGGACACCTTCTAGACAGGATGTGAGAACTGTATAAACAGAGCGAGGAAGTGTGTCCCTCTTTCACCAGATTGAAGAATCGTTAATGAGCAGCCATTCTATACCAGGAAGTGTCAGCTGGAATATTTAATTCAATGCCAAATCAGATATAGAACGCAAAATAAAGAGAGGGAAAGAAAGAATGGATTAAGAGGGAGATAAAAGAGACAGAAACAAACAATAAAAAAATGCTCCTAAAACTGGTGAGAATACACTGGTTTTGCAGCACAGGATGCTTGAGGAGGGAATAAAAGTAAGAGAAAAAATTAATCCTGATGTCTTATCTGGTGGATTGGAGTGATGAACGAAGGGAAGAGTGGGAGGCAGAGATCAAGGACAGAACATTAAAAGAGAAAAAACACCTTTACAGGCAGACATTATTTCAGTCTCACAAGTGTTGCTGTGATAGTCACCGAAATTTAGACTAGGCCTATCCAAACATGCATTTAAAGTGTGCATATAGAGCAACAAATGTAAGTGTTAGCACAAACAGCTTTAGATTATACAATGGAAACTTCCACATCATTGAAAGCACTAGAGATGACATATTTCATGGGTTTGACATATTTGATAGTTCAAAAATATACATAGGGAACTTCTGACAAAAATTGGTGGGTTATTTTTGAAGTGCAACTTTTTTGGTATTATGTAGGTGTTAAGACGGTGTATTGATATCTTTGACACATGGAAAATCTACTCCATTTGTCCTGTAACTGCTCTGCTGTTTTCCATTCCCTATTTGGCTCAGATTTTGTTGAAAAAATAACAGTGTCTGATCAACGCACAATGTTATTATTGCACAAGTTGGCCAGCGACTTGCAACAAGGAAGAGAACTCTGTGAATCCCCAAAGTTGTTGGACCATTTGTGCTACCCCACTGTTAGCTTCATGAAAATGCCATCTTGCTCTTAACCGCCCCATGATTTCATGGAGTTGCTGCATTTGCACATTAATTGCCCATTAAACTCGCCATAGAATGTTAAGTCAGTAATGAACAGTGTAACTACCCTTTTAAAGATGTGATAATGACTAACAACCTCTCTTGCCCAGAAAGCAAGCAATTATAAAAGTGGAGTCTCATTCCTTCAGATTGTGAATTGCTTAATGAGATTTTTAAAATGTCAAATTTTAAATTTTACATTTATTTTCATAGTTTTACTTTGTCTCTTTTATTTCCCCTTTCAATCTCATCTTTCTTTCCCTCTCTATTTATATTTCTAAAATTGATTTGACATTGAATTCACCTACTCTAATTCACCCTCCTTCTCATTATTTTCCTTTGTTTATTCCTCAATCTTGGTTAAGCATGTTTGTCCCCTTGTTCACCAGGGTCCCAGATAGAGACATGTCAACTCTCACAAAAGTATCATGAGAGACATGAATTTCTCAGTAAAATGAAGCCTCTTTCTCGCGATCTCAGGAGAGGGCTCTGAAGTCTTGGGATTTCTCAAAAACGAGGGTAAGATTGAAGTGTACTGTCCTTCATCACTCATGGTTGCCTGAGAAGCAGCCACCACGTCACAGTGCTGAAGGTTCAGAGACGAGGTTAGCGGTGGAGACGAGAAATGGCAAAACAGAGAGAGCCTGAAATGGTCAGTAAGTACAGCATGTGGAAGAGAGAAATTCGCTAAAACTGCCTAAGCTCTGCATCTTCAACCATACTTCAGTATTTCTGGAAGTAAAGCATTATATTCTCCAAATAGTTCCTCGTCTTGACATAAGTGATCTATCTTAAGAGACTGATTAAAGCCTATTTATTCAAAGACTTTGAAGTGTCTGTCATTGCAAATGAGGTTTTGAGCCAGTATTATCCAGGCATAATCTTATTAGCCTCACTGTTACCGAGTTTCTGCCACACCTTCATAAACCGTTTGCCCCAGAAATTTACCATGTGTATTGCAAATACCAATCCCCTTTATCTGGCTTGGCTTGTCGAAGTACATTCAAGGCTTTGTCAGTGATGGTCAAGCACCTATATCAATTGCAAAATTGACAGATTTCATATTCCAATGTTTCTCTTACATTAAAGGTGCCTAAAGAACAAGGTAAAAATGTTGCAAATTTTTGTTTTAAAAGGCACACAGCACTCTGCTTTGTGTTTAGTTAATAAGTATGAGTCTGAATTAAGTTGGAATTTTTAAGTTTAACACTGACCTGTTAAGTTGTGAAAACTCGAATTTCATTGGTGACCACAATGAAATTCTAGTCAGTATTGTTATGAAGACCCCACCTGCCAAAAATGAGGTATATTAATTTTGTCATATGAACATTAATTTTAAACTGTTGCTGGGCTGAAAAGATTACTTGCTTAAAGAGATAACAGCAATGGCTGGGAACATTTGCATGCTAAGAGACAGTTGCCTGGAGAGACAATGGAACTGCTCCCTGATCCAATTAACCCAAATGGATTTTGATCACCAGACATTGAATGGGTAACAAGCCAGCATTCCATCCATCCACCCCCCCCCCCACCAACACACACTACTGCGGGTGTCTGCTAAGATGAAAGGAATCCACAAAAACACAGGGGAGTTTTTTTTTAAACTAGTCACATGACTAATCTGCTAGCCTAGGGTTTTTGAATTGTGTTCACAGACCAATTTGAAGTCAGAGTCTGCAATGTGAAGACAAAAGAGAAGGAATGTCTCTCCTTGGCTATCTCTCTCACGAATTTCCAGATCCACTGAAGTCACTTAAACCTCAAGAGAGAAGACTCTCATATCAAAACAAGTTTGAAAGCATGCACTGGGCCCCAAGGAAATGGCAAGATTTAACTGCAATCAAAGACTCTACATCAACCTCAAAAGATAGTAAATGAACCCCAGCTATTGCTTCAAACTTTTCCCCTTTATTCTTTCTCCTCTTCCTTCTCTATCTGCATTTGTGTTTATTGCGTATGCATGCTAGTGTGGTTGCATCACACATACTTAGTAATTTTAACTGAATTAGAGTTTTAAGGTTAATAAACTTATACCTTTCTTGTTTAAATCTAAGAAAACCTGTCTGGTTGATTTCTTTGCCGTTACACTTGGAGAGCAGTGAACAAGGATTCACTGCGGGGAAGCTAAAACATGGTGTTTTAAAAGTTAAACCCTATTACAGTCAAACCAGGAAAAGGCTGAGGGAACCCCTAGACCCCTTTCTCATCTGGTCGTAGCATATGATAAAGGATGTGGGGTTTTAAATTCTGGATAATAAAGCTCACACTTCTAAAACTTAGCAGTTTGGAACTTTAGATGGTTAATGGCGTGAATTGGGATATGTGAGCTGATTCTGGTTGTTTATTCATCTCGGTTGTACAAAACAAAATCCTTGGGTTAAAAACCTCTTACAAAAAGATGCTAAAAACTTTGGAAGCAATTCAAGTTTAATCTAAAATGCTGTCTTCCCTAATGGAAATGTTTGCCTTTTGAAGTTGATAATGTTACTAATGATTATTGTTGTTTTCAATGCCCAAGGAAAAATTTGGGCAGAATTAAAAAAGAGAGCAAAAAGAATTGGAAAAAGAGTTTAAAATGGAACTTGGTTCTTTTTTGATTGGAAAAGCTTTTTCAATAAAAGTTACGTAAAGTGACGCAATTGCGTAAATATGTTTCCTCCGCCCCTTGAAAACAAGCAGAGAAGTTAGCCATTTCTGCTGACAGCTGATTTTTTTTTCATTTAATTCACCACATAACTTTTGTATTGCTGAGTGTAAATTTATATATTGGACATTATTACATTTTAAGTTTCTAAATTGGTAGGCATGTTTGGACAAATTAACACATTGGGCTCTGGGGCAGAGCCACAGTGAATTCTTTGTGGTTTTTTTTAAAAACAGGCAGCAATGGTTTCCAGAGTCACAGGTGTACTGATACCACAGCAAGAGATCTAGCATTTTTTTTTTAAATAAGGATTTTAAGAAATTACCTGTAGACATCAAATGTTACAGCATGGTGAAAATTTGGACTAAAGGCTTTGCCTTTCAAAGACTTGGCCTTAACTCATTCAGGCCATCTGTTATCGACTCAGACAAAGTGCTTGAGAAGGAGGGATATAGAAGTTACCGCCAAACTAGTTGCAAGCACTTCTGTCTTTAATGTAAAACACCATGCAAAACCACCAAGCCTGGGCATAATTATTTCTGAGATTTGAATAGAAAGAATAAATTGATATGAGTAACTATTTCAAGCAAAGGGAAATTTATCTGAGGTTAAAGGGGATAATAAAGTTTTCATTAAAAAAAAAACAAATGAAAAGCAGTCTAGGTTGACCCTGCGCATCAAGAAATAAAGTTTCTTTTGGGGAGAAACAAACTGAACATTGACAAAACCTATCAGCCCAACAACACTGTTATTTGGATTTGGGTGCAAGACAGACAATGTGTTAATGCCTGGAATCAAGTGAGAATGTTTGATTTCTGTTTTAAAGATATTATGACAAAATTGTATTGGACTGCGAAGTCCTTCCAGGGCTCATGAATGAGATGGTAACCTAATGGGATGTGCAAAACTGAATGAGAGGATGTGATTGAGGGTAAGAAATAGAGACAGGGAAAAAAAAATTCACACTACCAAATGGAAAATATTCAATGGAATATTTTAGAAAGAGTTAGGGAAGTGTAGTTAAGAATTGTAACTGATAGCTTTCTTTTGGAGATATCTGTATCCTTTCCTATGAACTTTTTTTGAAAACGAAAACCACATTTGATAATCTGGCCACTCCCCAAGATATTGGGACCATGCAGGGGGAGATAGCAACGATCCCTGACAGACGCCACTCCACCTTGATCTTTCGATAAGATCACCTTGAAGTCCAAAAATGGCTTGTATCGATAGCACATGTGTGGCATGATGTTGGGACACCAGTGTAAGTGTGCAGATGTAATTTGTCATCTGTGAAGTAACTAACATGCGGGAAAGCATGGTGAACCTGCACTAAAAAACAGGTCTCAGACACGCTCAGCTTTACAATTGGACAGCATGAAATGGTTAATGTGGCCAGTAGAGTGAGACAATTTTTTTTTCATCAAGGCATCGACACATACTCCATAGAGAAACTTATTTTAAAATAATCAGGATAGACTCAAGTACAATTGAAGATTAGGAAGAAATAGTATTTAGTAAGAATTATCCATAAGTTGGCTATGGGTGAAGAGACAGCTGGAGAATCTTTGAAGTCCATGCATGATTAGTTGCTTGAATTATACATACTTACGTGCTAATAGTTCAAAACATTATTGAGTGAAGTGATCTGCAGATGGGAAGTACCAGTGCAGGTCGATAGTGATCAAGGGTCACACTTTACTGGGAAGGTTTTCACTCATCGTTGGGAGTGGTGGATAGGGGCAATAGAATCCTGAACTTTTGACACGTTTGATCCCATTGTGTGGAAGGAGTTAAATCCTCACAGATTGACTCGTGACAACATGAACATACTCCAAAACCCAGAGGACGGCCACCATGGGCATCTCAACTGTCAGAGCTGGGGAATGAGAAGCCTGCCTCTAGCAATACTGAAGCCACAAGAGTTAGTATCACACATAGGAGTAACAGAAGGCAGACCAGGAAGACTTCTTAGTTGCACAACCGTCACTTGGGTGTGCATAACTATATCAATCTCATTATGTATAGGAATATTTCAATGAATCAAGTACTGTATTTGAAGTCTCCATTGTCCTGCCATCTCTATTGTTGCCTTCCAAATTCCAAATGGACATTAGCCTGCAGGAGCATTACTTTGTTTTTCACCACTAGCATTAACACACTCTTTGCCTTTGTCCCATGACAGCTTTGTTATTTAATCTCTCTTGTCCTCTGCCCTATCACACACATTCCCATTTGTTCTCTTCCTCACCAACAACCACTGCACACCACCACCGCCCCACCTTTCACTTGCTGAAACGATCATTCTTTTCTGATGAAAGGTCACAGACCTGAAATGTTAACTCGGCTTCTCTCTCCACAGATGCTGCCTGACCTGCTGAGTATTTCCAGCACTTTCTGTTTTTATTACTTATCTACAGGTGCTGTAGAAGCATTATGCCAGGCACAACAGGCATTCAGTACTCAACATTTCCAAAACAACTAGGCATTCCTAGTTAGGTTGCACTTCTTTAGACAAAAAAAGCAGCATCTAAAATTCATGTAATAAGGCATACCATCACATTTAGACAGCACTGATTAACAGCTTCAATTTTGCTCTTCTAAAATTATAAATCAAAAAACAAAGTAATTCACAGGAAATCCTTACAAACTGCAGAAGTATTGCTCTGTATAATTCCTGACTTGTCAATGCAACCATCCTACTGAGCCTCCTTTAATGAGAAGCTTTTTATGTTTCCTTATACAACATAAATGAGATGCGTGGGGTTCAGTTTTTTTTAAAATTTGTTTGTGGGATATGCATGCCGCTGGCTAGGCCAGTGTTTATTGCCCATCCCTAATTGCCCTTGAACTGAGTGGCTTGCTAGGCCATTTCAGAAGGCAGTTAAGAGTCAACCACAACTTGAGAGTCTGGAATCACATGTAGGTCAGACCCAGGTAAGGACAGCAGATTTTCTTCGCTAAAGGACATTAGTAAACCAGATGGGTTTTTACAACAAATCGACAATGGTTTCATGGTTACCATTAGACTAGCTTCTTAAAGAGCATTCATTTATATGTAAAACACAGTGATTGAAGATCTCAAACAGGTTTATCACAGCTAACTAATATATATCGCACAGAGCTATTTACAGAAGCTGCCTCTTGGTGTCACTTACATGGTGAGACTAGCTTGTAGTCACATGACTACATCCTGGTACTTGGCTCATTAGCACACTAAGATCTTAAAGGGACATCACTCTGCAATACCTGCAATAAGGTACATGTCTTTGTTGGTATTTTCCATTTGCCAACTATGAAAACAAAAACATTTTGATTCAGACCATGATGAAAGTTCTGATGAAAAGTCATTGACCGGAAACATTAACTCTTTCTCTCCACAGATGCTGCCTGGTCTGCTGAGTATTTCCAGCATTTTCTGTTTTTGTTTCAGATTAATTCAGCATGGACATCTAGAATAATCTGTACATACATGTAGAACACTGACAGCAGAAACTGAGGCTTTTGTACATTTTGAATAATACAAAAACAGCTAATTTTGGACGATATAAAAGAAGAAAGGCCCATGGACTGCTGAAGACCAAATTGCAGGCATTTCTGCAACACAATCAGATAAATTAACACAAACAACATTTCAAAGTAGAACTCCACAATGTACCAATCACTATAAAATTGTTCGAAAGCAACTAGTTTTGAGGAATTCAATGCACAGTATACAAGATGGATGATAAATATGGATACGGATATGGCTGAAACAGATAACCAAATCAGTACAGTCAGCTATGTATCTAAATAAACACCAAAAGCCATTAATATTGGGACAGTACAAACTCACCTTACTGCCAGTGTATTGTAATTTTAGAATATTTTAATAAGCCATTCCCTCACACAATGGTCATGGCTCATTTCCTGTAATCAGACCTTCAATTCTCCCGTGAACCAGAAATTAGAGTCCCACAAACATTGCAGACTGCACCAACGAACCAGCCCCGCACCCCCCTCACACTCCCACGTGACTGATCAGGTCACATTAATGAGCCATGATCACTGGTCAATGATCAATGGTATACAAAATGTAGAATCAGTCTGCCTCAAATGGCAAAAGCAAAGTCTGGAACAGCAGATCAACTCTCAGTTTCAATCACTATCACTGTGTGTGGCACCCATGGAGACTCCAGCGACCTGCCCCATCCCACTCTCTCCTCTCAACCCCCAATGGAGAATAGTCAGTAGTTGAACACGAGAAAACAAACAGCTATTTGGGTCCAGTCCAGGCTTACAGGAAGTCCCAAGAATCTCCTCCAAGTAGGCAACACAACTAACCCCATAAAATGTGATGGTGTAGTGTGACTTGTGACCACAGCGTGAACACAAATCATATCTATTCACTGGCAGTTCCATTTGTTGGGAGTTGTGAAGCTGTAACAGTCACTATTTGCCTCTTTGCATTCCATTAAACACAGAATGTAGGAAAGTACATTTATATACTCAGCATGGAAGTAGTGCCTTCCAGCAGCTCAAGCTCAGAGTTTGCTCAACAACATGACAAATATTTTCCCACAATTCTGAATAACTTGTGTTTGTGCTACCACCTTGATGTTGTATACTAATGCTTTACTTCAGGCTTATTCATCACTACCTGCCGAATCCTGAAACTAATGGACCTTGGCGTAGAGACATGCCTCCTCCAAAGCTGATTTGCTCTCCAGGATACCAACATTGTCATTTGCTCTCCCTTCCTACAGCAGTTTCCTTCTTTTGGCAAAATCCACTTTACAAATTAATCCTAGGTCTTGTGTATGGGCCAGAAGAAGCAGGAGCTTTGAACCCTACAGATGAACTGTTTGAACACACATATTTATACTTGACCCGCACTGGAAGTTTGCTACCTTCAAAGTGCCCTTAGCCCTTCTCAGTATAGTTCTACAAGACTATATTAAAGCTATAAAGATTAGGAAATAAAACTACAAGAATCCATAGTCCTGTGCTTGTGAATGAAAATGCAACTGGAGGCAGCTATAATGATTCTTGCGCGAAGTTAGAAATGCGCCACAGTAGTCAGTAAAAATAAATTCCTGTTCATTCCTATTCAATAACAGATTTAACAATCAGATTATATCAGTTGTTTTAGGGTATAATTAAGGTTCAGCACATCTTTAAAAGGAAAGGAGTAATAACAATTCACAAAGATGCCACATCTATTCTCGGATTTCAGCTTCATTGTGTAACATTTTATTTGCACAGGGTGGTACAAAAACAATATAAAAGCAGCAAACATCTGTTCATAATCTGGAACAAGATCACTGGAAAATATATTTAAACTCTGTGCGCATTCCTAAACAGATGTAATTATAGGTAGGATTTAATAAGCGGATTGCCCAAAACTCAAAATTAAATGTATTAGTTTTTCTTTGAAGTATTGGAAGAATTATATAAAGGGAACTTTGTTGCTATGGTTTTCCTATTGCTCTTAACATTCCTAATCCTACAAAATTTTACCATTAACATACGCGTATTTCAGAAATGGCTAATCAAGCTGCATTAAGCTTGCCAGTAGTTTGGTCTTTTTATTTTTCCTTTAACTAAAAGCACAGGTCAATTACATTCTGTGGTTACAGTGGTTGAAGGAAAATGAAAAGCATCGATACTGCATGCCTGTATTACTGAAGGACTTCACTGAACAGACACAATGACTAAATGAAACGTTAGAGACTAATTTTTCTATGAGTTACGCATGCTTATTAAAGTTTTTCTTTATATCCCATGCTTTTTTCAAATTGGGTCATGCACTCCAGCAAAAGAGATAAAGTCATTTTTTTAAGAAATGTCTTCAGCTCCTCAATTTGGATAAATTGGAAGAATTCTAATTCAGAAACAACAAAAGCATTCCTTACTAAACAGTCATCAAGAGAAAAACCACATAATGCATCAACGCTTATTCAACAATTGTTGCAACATACATTATTATTTTTTACTTTCGGTAAGGAGTACAACTGCAATCTTTACTCATGAATTAATTGTATTCTAAAAACCTTCTCTGTGTTTCAGTGCTGTATCTCTAAATAAAAAATAAAATAAAAATAAAATAGATACACACAGTATAAAGTTCTGCAAAGCTATAGCCATTCATGCATATTTTTTAATTGCGACATAAACAGGTTGTTTTAAGAGTTTGTACGAAAATAAGAACAACTGAACTAACCATGTATCTAAGTACATAGTAATATTTGCAATAATGAAATTGCTAGTGGGAGCACTGGACCATTATTTAGCACCTTTAGGAAGCATGGGACTGTATCTTATTAATATAGCTAGATCACAAGTTTATACAGTGCTCAATTCCTTTCTGCATACTGATTGCTTTATCACTGACAGGATAAGCAAAGACATTCATCAATAGGTTATTTGGAAGTGTACGCAATCACCAAGTACCACCTACACTATTTTTTTTTCAGTTTATCCATCCTTCTGAATAACTTTTTTTTGTTAAAACTGCTTCTACGATAGCTTGACACAGCATACAATTAAATTACGACAAAAGTGGTGCTGACCCACCAAGATAATTGCTGCCAATGATTGCAAGGTACTCAGATAAGTGTCTGCTCAATTGTCCAGCAGAAAAATAAAATCTAAAAGTTTTGTTAAACAGGAAGACAATTGCATATATCATGAAGCAAAATTCCTACTACGTTTTGGGACATAACATTCATTAGCAGCCATAATTGCCAGAACCAAGCAGGAGACGTGTTAGACAGTTCCTGCTAAATAATATTTATGGTTGAAAAGCAATCTCTCGCAACAGCTCTTCAACAAAAATCCTTGGCTTGCCCATTAAGTGTTTAAGAGCTCGGCACTGGTAGGGCTATTGAAATGTTGCCAATCTGTGATGTATCCAGCATGCATTTTTAAGATTGTTGCCACATTCCTGGATTAAGTTGTTCGCATCATATCCGGAAGTCAAAAAATTAATTTTGCCTACATTCATGCCTCAGCAACCCTTCCGTAAACAAATTCATGGCCAGCCATATTTCTTCATATCTTCCCAGCTTTAAAAAAGGAGAAAGCCACCAGACCCAGAGAGTAAGGTGGGGAGAGGGGAGCGGGGTGGGGTGGAGAGTGGAGCGGGGTGGGGTGGAGAGGGCAGCGGGGTGGGGTAGAGAGGGGAGCAAGGTGGGGTGGAGAGGGGAGCAAGGTGGGGTGGAGAGGGGAGCAAGGTGGGGTGGAGAGTAAGGTGGGGGGGCGGAGGAAAAAGAGCATGGACATTCTACATAACTGATTACTCACCAAAATTAACCTGAACAAAGTAACAGTAATAAAGAAAATTACAGTATTAAAGAATGACAAAGCCCCAAAACTAAATGATTTCTATCCCAGAGATTTAAGGGAAATAGGAGAGAGTATTGCAGATGCCTGAACTACAATCTGCCATTGCTCTTTCAATTCAAGAACTGCCCCTCGACATTTAAAATTGCTGAGCGGCAGGAGACAAAGAGTAGGGTCACTGGGTAGGTATCTACTTGGCAAGAAGTGACCAGCGCTGTCCTGTAACAAATTGCACTGGGGCCGCAAATATCCTTCATATATATATAATAAATGATTTAGATGATGGGATAGAAAGACACCTTTTTTAAATATTTGCTTTTGGGATAAGAGTGTCACTGGCAAGGCTAGCATTTATTGCCCATCCCTAATTACCCTTGTGAAGGTGGTAGTGAAGCACATTCTTGAATCACTGCAGTTCATGAGGTGTAGGTACACCGACAGTGCTGTTAGGAAATTCATTCCAAGGTTTTGACCCAGTGACAGTGAAGGAATGGCAACTGTAGTTCCATGTCAGGATGGTGTGTGACTTGGAGGGGAACTTGCAGGTGGTGGTGTTACCATGCCATTGCTGTCCTTATCCTTCTAGGTGATAAAGGTCGTGCGTTTGGAAGGTGCTGTCGAAAGAGCCTTGGCAAGTTCCTGCTGTGAATCCTGTGTGGTACACACTGCTGCCTCTGTGCACTGCTGGTGGAGGAAGTGATTGTTCAAGGTAGTAGATGGGGTGATGATCAAGCAGGCGGCTTTGCCTTGGATGTGTTGTGTTTCTTGAGTGTTGTTAGAGCTGCACTCAGCCTGTGGGGAGTATTCCATCACACTCCTGACTTATGCTTCGAGATGATGGACAGACTTTGGAAGTCAGGTGGTGAGTTACTTGCCACAGAATTCCCAGCCTCTGACTTGCTCTTGTAGCCACAGTATTTATGTGGCTTGTTCAGCTACCTTTCTGTCAATTGTCACCCCCAGGATGTTGATGATGGGGGATTCATCGATGATGATGCCCTTGAATGTCAAGGAGAGATGATTAGATTCTCTCTTGTTGGAGATAGTCATTGCCTGGCACTAGTGTGATGTAAATGTTACTTGCCACTCATCAGCTCAAGCCTGTGCCATCCAGGTTTTGTTGCTTGCGGGCACAGACTGCTTCAGTATCTGAGGAGTTGCGAATGGTACTGAACACTGTGCAATTGTCAGGAAACATCCTTATGATGGAGGGAAGGTCACTCATGAAACAGCTGAAGATGTTAGGACACTACCCTGAGGAACTCTTGCAGCAATGGCCTGGGTCTGAGATGACTGGAACATAGGAACATAGGAGTAGGCCATTCAGCCCATCGAGCCTGCCCCACCATTCAATATGATTATGGCTTATCTTCCACTTTATCCCTTTATGTCATTTATATTTGGAAATTTGTGAATCTCTGCTGTAAAAATACTCAATGACTGAGCTTCCACAGCCCTCTGGGGTAGAGAATTCCAAAGATTCACAACCCTCTGAGTAAAGAAATTTCTCCTCATCTCTGTCCTAAGTGGCTTCCCCCTTATTTTGAAATTGTGTCCCCTGGTTCTGGACTCCCCAACCAGGGGACACATCTTCCCTGCATCTATCCCTTTAAGTATTTTGTAGGTTTCAATGAGATCACCTCTCATTCTTCAAACCTCTAGAGAATACAGGCCCAGTTTCCCCAATCTCCTTTCATAGGACAGATCCGTCATCCCGGGAACAAGTCTGGTAAACATTGGTTGCACTGCCTCTGTGGCAATAATATCCTTCCTAAGGTCAGGGGACCAAAACTGCACACAGTACTCCAGGTGCGGTCTAACCAAGGTTCTATACAACTGAAGCAAGACTTCACTACTCCTGTACTCAAATGCTCTTGCAATAAAGGCTAACATATCATTAGCCTTCTTAATTGCTTGCTGCACCTTCATGTTAGCTTTCAGTGACATTGACAAGGCCACCCAGGTCCCTTTGTACATCTACACTTTCTAATCTCTTACCATTTAAGAAATACTTTGCACATCTATTCTTCCTATCAAATTGGATAACCTCACATTTTTCCACATTATATTCCATCTGCCACGTTCTTGCCCACTCACTAAGTCTGCCCAAATCCCCTTGAAGCCGCTTTGCATCTTCCTCACAACACATATTCCCACCTAGTTTTATGTCATCCGCAAACTTGGAAATACTACATTTGGTCCCCACATCCAAATCATTGATATATATTGTAAACAGCTGGGGCCCACTAGTCACAGCCTGTCAACATGAGAATGACCCGCTTATTCCTACTTTTTGCTCTCTGCCTGTTAACCAATCCATAATCCATGCCAGTATATTACCTCCTATCCCATGTGCTTTAATTTTGCCAACCAACCTCCTGTGGGGGACTTTATCAAAAGCATTCTGAAAATCCAAGTATACCATGTCCATCAACTCCCTTTATCAATTCTGCAGTAACTTTTTCTTTTTATTCATTCATGGGATGTGAGAGTCGCTGGCTAGGCCAGCATTTATTGCCCATCCCTAATTGCCCTTGAGAAGTAGAAATTACGAATCCAGTATCACCCCTACACTCCCATATCCATATTTTACCCAATTCTACATACATTTTTATAATGGCTTCCTCCCTAAACCCTTCATTATAATCAGTTGTTACATTCCTCACAAATAAGGCTAACTTCAAAGAGGAGATAGTCCAGGCACAGTCATGGTATGTTCCCTCGAAGGGGAAAAGTATGGCAAACAAATCCAGAGCTCCCTGGATGACAAAAGAGGTGGAGATTAAAATGAAAAAGGAAAAGGGTGCTTATGACAGATGCCAGATACTATTGACAACCAGGCTAAATATAGAAGGTCCAGAGGGGAAGTGAAAAAGCAAATAAGAGATGCAAAGAGAGAGCATGAAAAGAGACTGGCAGCTAGCATTAAAGGAAATCCCAAAGTTTTATGCAAGTATAAAAATAGTAAAAGGGTGGTAAAAGGAGGAGTGGGGCCAATTAGGGAGCAAAAAGGGAATTTACACATCCTCAAAAAACTTCAACAGGTTCAGCAAACATGATTTTCCATTCATAAATCCATGCTGGTTATGCCCAATCAGATCATTATCCAAGTGTCCATTTATCACAACCTTTAGAATAGATTCTAGCATTTTCCCAATGACTGATGTAAGGCTAACAAGTCTGTAATTCCCTGTTTTCTCTCTCCCTCCCTTCTTAAATAGTGAGGTGACATTTGCGACCTTCCAATCTGCAGGAACCGCTCCAGAATCTATAGAATTTTGGAAGATGATCACCAATGCACCCACTATCTCCACAGCTACCTCTTTCAACACTCTGGGATATAAATATCAGGTCCTGGGGACTTATCAACTGAGTAAGTGCCACTTGATAACCCTATAAACAGCACTTCCATCACTTTGCTGATTGGCCTCCAACAACCACAACCATCTTCCTTTGTGCTCAGGATGACTCCAACCAATGGAGTGTTTTCCCCGATTCCCATTGACTTCAACTTTGCTCAGGCTCCTTGATGCCACACTCAGTCAATTGCTGCCTTGATTCAAAGGGCAGTCACTTTCAGATCACTTGTGGAATTCAGCTCTTTTATTCAAATGTGGACCAAAGCTGTAATGATTACTGGAGCCAAGTGGCTCTGGCAGAACCCAAACTGAGCAATGGTGAGCAGCTAAATGCTGAGTAAATGCCACTTGATAACTCTTTAAACATCTTCCGTCACTTTGCTGACTGAGAGTGGGCTGCTGGGGGAGTAATTGGTTGGATTGGATTTGTCCCGCTTTTTGTGAACAGGACATATCTTGGCAAATTTCCACCTTGTCGGGTCGATGCCAGGTTTGTAGCTGTGCTGGTGAACTTGACTAAGTGTGCTGCTAATTCTCAAGCACAAATCTTTAGGACTACAGCAAGGATGTTGTCAGGACCCATAGCCTTTGCTGTACCCAATGCCTTCAACTGTTTCTTGATATCACATGGAGTGAAATGAATTGTCTGAAGACTGGTATCTATGATGGTAGGGACCTCAGGAGAAGGCCCAGAGGGCTCGGCACTTCTGGCTGAAAACGGTTTCCAAAGCTTCAGCCTTGTCTTTTGCACAGAGGTGCTGGGCTGCCCCATCACTGAGGATGGGGATGTTTTTGGAGTCTCCTCCTCCAGTTACTTGTTTAATTGCCCACTACCATTCAGGAATGAATGTGGTAGAACTGCAGAGCTTTGATCTGATCTGTTGGTTGTGGAATTGCTTAGCTCTGTCTATAGCATGCTGCTTTTGCTTTTTAGCATGCATGTAGTGCTGTGTTGTAGCTTCACCAGGTCAACATCTCATTTTGAGGGATGCCTGGTGCTGCTCCTGGCATGCTCTCCTACTGGTCCCCTGGTTTGATGGCAATGCTAGAGTAGGGACGTGCCAGGCCATGAGGTTACAGATTGGGGTTGAATACTATTCTGCTGCTGCTTTTGGCCCATCAATGCCCAGTTTTGAGCTGCTAGATTGGTTCCGAGTCTATCCCATTTACCATGGTAGCAGTACCACACAAAATGATGGAGGATGTTCTCAGCATGAAGTTGGGACTTTGTCTCCGTGCGATAGTCACTGCTACCAACACCGTCATGGACAGATGCATCTGCGACAGGTAGAGTGGCAAGGATGAAGTCTAGTAGATTTTTCCTTTTGCTGGTTCTCTCACCACCTGCCGCAGGTCTGATAGATATTTCCTTCAGGACTTGGCCAGTTCAGTTAGTAGTGGTGCTACCGAGCCACTCGGTGAGGGGCACTGAAGTCCCCATCCAGTTCTCATTCTATGCCTTGCTACCCTCTGTGCTTCTTCCAAGTGGCATTTAACATGGAGGAGTACTGATTCATCAGCTGAGGGAGGGCAGTAGGTGATAATCAGCAGGAGGTTTCTTGCCCATGTTTGACCTGATACCATGAGCCCTCATGGGGTCCAGAGTAAAGGCCTGCTAGGGTCTGCAAATGAGACCCAACCGGAGCCCTACAGAACCCAACCTAAGCCTGACCCGGCCCGAGTCCTTCCATTTTTTCCCACGCCCACCCAACCATCAGTTAACTTGCCTTCCGTTTTTCACTTTATTCCTTACCTGCACAAGCTTAAAATAACTGTAACAAAACCACCTTTAAAATCCAAAAGTAAATTAACATTAGAGTCACTTACCTGAGGTGGTGATAGAGCGTGTCCGATCCGGCCCGACCCCAGCCCGAATGCCGGACCCGGAAGTGCGACCCAACCCGACACATGTCATCGGGTCCCATCGGGTTCGGGTCGGATAGCAGGCCTTTAGTCCAGAGTCAATGTTGAGGACTCCCAGGGCCACGCGCTTCTGACAGTATACCATTGTGGTGCCACCTCTGGTGCATCTGTCCTGCCAGTGGGACAGGACATATCCAGGGATGGTGATGGAGGAATCTGGGGCATCAGCTGTAAAGTATAATTTGGTGAGTATGACTATGACAGGCTGTTGCTCGTCTAGTCTGTGGGACAGCTCTCCAAATTTTGTCACAAGTCTCCGTATGTCAGTGAGGAGGGCTTTGCAGGGTCAACTGGGCAGGTGTGCCTTCGTTGATGCCGGGTGATCCTTCCAGTTTTATTCCTATTCAACTTTTCTGCAGCGATTTGATACAACTGAATTCAGACGCAATTAAGAGTCAAACATAAACATAGAGTCAGTACATGCTGAATTCCATGTAGACCAGACCGGGTAACGACAACAGATTTCCTCCCTGAAGGACATTAGTGAACCAGATGGGTTTTTTTTGACAATCCGGTGGTTCCATGATCATTTTATGACAGATTTATTAATTAAATGAATTTAAATTTCCCCAGCTGCTGTGGTGGGATTTGAACTCATGTTTCCAGAGCATTAGTCTGGACCTCTGAATTGTTAGTCCAGTAACATTATTACCATGCTACCATCTCCGGCATATCCAAGTTTGTACATGACACAAAGATAGACAACATTGTAAGCAGTGCACATGGAAGCATAAAATTACAGGTGATATTAACAGAGGAACAGAATGGGAAAAACTGTGGCAAATGAAGTCATCCACTTTGGACCTAAAAAAGATAAAGCAGCATACTTCCTAAACAGTTAAAAGCTAGAAACCGTGGCGGTCCAAAGACATTTGAGGGTCCATGTACATAAATCATTAAAATAGCATGGTCAGGTGCAGAAAGTAATCAAAAAGGCTGAAGGAATTCTGGCCTTTATATCTAGAGGACTAGAATAAAAGGGGATGGAAGTTATACTACAGCTATGCAAAGTCCTGGTTAGACCATACCTGGAGTGCTGAGAGCAATTCAGGCACCACACCTTAGTAGGAAGAATACGTTGGAGAGTGTACAGCATAGATTTACCAGAATGATGCCTGGTCTCCAAAGATTAAATTATGAGGGGAGATTACACAAACCACGGTTGTATGCCTGGAATTTATAAGGTTATGGGGGGAGTTGATTGAAGTTTTCAAGCTATTAAGGGAACAGATAAAATAAATAGAAACTATTTCTGCTGGTTGGACAGTCTATGACTAGGGAGAAAAGCCTAAAAATTAGAGTCAGTTTTTTCAGGGGTGAAATTAGGAAATACTTCTACACACAAAGGGTGGCATAAATTTGGAACTCTCTTCCACAAATGGCAATTGATGCTCGATCAATTGTTAATTTTAAATCGAAGATTGATAGAAGTTAACCAAAAGTTATGAAGGGAAATGAGATAAAGCCGGGTTTATGGATTGAGGCCACATATCAGCCACTTTTTCACTGAATGGTGAAAAAGTTCACGGGGCTAAATGGCCTACTCCTGTTCCTATGGGGTGAGGTGAATTAAGAGTGGGAGGAGGCCCATGTGGTGCATAAACACCAGCAGAGACCAGTTAGGCAGAATGGCCTGTCTCTGTGCTGTAAATTCTATGCAATGCTATGTTAAAGGTGCTACCTAAGTGCAAAATAGCTGTTTTGTTGGCAACTACCCCAGAGAGATTCAATACAAATCACGCTACTTGTGAGCCTCACTCAAATATCAAAGCATTTTTATGCTCAAACATTAAGTTTATACCTCCTTACACTTCCTTTTTTTTTAAATTACCACCTCAAGCCACTGCACAACTCCTTTTTGAATCATTACAGTTTGCAGTACTGAGCAGAAACTGCCTTGCATCAACATTAAGCTCTGAAACAAAATGACTGTGCTAGGGAATGAAGCTGGACAGGTGGAAGGGATATCAATGGGAGAGCATTTTGGTGGTAGGCACAAGAATTCAGATAGATTTAGTGTAGTTATGGGAAAGGGAAAAGATAGCTCTGAGGAGGGATGATATGGTCGAAGGATTATCAAATGAGGCCATATGGGTTGAACTGAGGAACAAAAAAGGAAGCTATCCCACTGCTGGGAGTATAAACAAACAGTCAATCAGTCAGAGGAAGATAGAAGAGCAAATATGTAGGTAAATTGTTGAGAAGTGCAGAAACAATAGTGCAGTAATAGTACATCATTTCAATTATCCTAATATTAACTGGAATAAAACCAGTATAAAAAGTATAAGAGGGTGCAGAGTTCTTAAAATGCATTCAGGAGAACCTTCTTAGCCAGCATGTAGCAAGGCCAAGAAAAGAAAGGGCAGTTCTGAACTTAGTTTTAGGGAATAAAGCTGGGCAGGTGTAAGGGGTATCTGTGGGAGGACATTTTGGTGGTAGAGATCAGAATTCATTTAGAATTAGCATAGTTATGGAAAAGGACAAAGACAGACCAAGAGTAGAAGTTTTAAATTGGGGAAAGGCATGGAGGGCATGACAGGTAAGTGACAAAACACTTTCAGCTGCTAAACCCCATACTCTGATTTTCCCAGCATTCTCCAGCACAGTACTCCTCAGGACAATGCACCTTGTAGCTCCACTCATTCCCGTCTCCAAGTACTGAACATGCCCATCTGAGTAGCCAACATTCACACTCACCCTCATCCTATTTCCCTCTGATATACCCATGCCTCACCAAGCACCCTCCATAAATGTTGGTCTTCCCTCCTCTCCACACAAGCCACAACAAACACCCACAACTCTCTGCATTCTCTCCATGCAGCAAAGCACACAACTAGGCGAGAGGCTGAGACTGGGTGGAGCGGGGTGGCATGGTGTGGCAGGGGGCCTCGTACTTTGTCAGCCACTGGCAATGAGGGTCCACCTGCTCCATGGGGAAGGAGGTCTTGTTCTAGGGGTCTTCCTGAGGCACTGGTGCTCAGACATGTTGGGAGAGCTGATCCTCTGTACTGCAGAGTGGCTTTCGTTCCAGCTGGATCAATCCTGTGGAGAGGCATGTGGCTGAAGAGAATGCAGTTGCTGCTGTTGGCAGTGGTGTTGCTTCTCCTCTTGTCCATGAGGGGTGCACGATGAGGCTGCATAGGCTATTCCCATGCCATGGTGAAGGTTGGCAGCAGGGAAGTGCAACTGAAGGTGAAGTACCTTCCAAGAAGTTGACAATCACCTGTCAAGCAGCGATAACACTTCTCTCAGAGTGCTATGAACAGCAGCGGAGCATGGCTGGAGCTCTTCAGTTTCACCAAACAAATGATCAAAGCTTTCCTAGCTCGTCAGTTTCACTAAGAAACTCTTCCCGCTGTCCACTTGCTTCAGTGACCCTGGCGAGTTGCTGACAGGGTGGGAAACAGGTGCCCTGGCTAGAAAATCCAGAATTGGGGGTTAAAACTGTTCTTAATTGGCTTTTTATGTACCTTAATTACTTACCCGACAGATTCAAGGGGGTTCCCTAAAAACCTTCAATCCCGTCCCGGTGAAACCAAGAGGGTGGGCTGTTACTGGGATCCTGACCCGAAGTGACCTTTAGTGGATTTCACTCCCCGCATGCATGCAAACCCACTTTTCCTTGCCTGGGAAAATTTCCCCAACAGAGTATAAAAGCAAAGAAGCTATGATATCTTATGTAAAAGACTTGTTCAGCCCCAGCTGCAGTATTGTGTCCAATTCTGCATGCCACACTTTTAGGAAGGACGCGATGGCTTTGGAGAGGATATAGAAGAAATTTACTAGAATATTCCTAGAAATGAGGAATTACAGTTAGGTGAATAGACTAGAGAAGTTGGGATCATTCTCCTTAGAGCAGAGAAGACTAAGGAGACCTGATAGATGTGTTTAAATTCATGAATGGTCTAGATACAGTAAATAAAAAGAAACTGTTTCCAATAGCTGAAGGGTCATTAACAAGTGGGCACAAATTTAAGGCGATTGGCAAAAGACCCAGAGGCAACATGACGAAAACCTTTTTACACAACAAATGGTTCGGATTTAGAAAGCACAGTCATATAGCATTGCAGATACAGATTCAATAGTAGCCTTCAAAAGGGAATTGAATGAACTGCAGGGATATGGGGAAAGAGCAGGGAGTGGGACTAGCTAGATTGGTCTTCAGAACGGCCGGCTGCACTACATTTCACCTGGCATGCTTCGTGAAAACACCGAATATCAAGATGGTAAACTATTTGCCAGACATCATCCATATCTTTTTTAGCACAGACAGTCACCAACCAATATACTTAACACAAAGGCAGTACTTTGCGTTTCTACTTCATTGGTGCAGAATTCTTTGAATGCTATCAATCTTTCCTACACGAAGTCAGGTAGTTTAACTCTCACTTCCAAGACAGAAAGTTTAGTTTCAACTCCCCTCCAGGACTCAAGCAATAGTCCAGACTGACACTTCAGTACAGTCGCGAGGGAGTGCTGTCTTGTTAAACGTAGTGTCTTCTGAATAAAACTGATAAATCGAGTTCCCATCTACCTGTTCAGGTGGATGTAAAAGATCTCATGGGATTTGAGGAGGGGCAGTCTTTGCCCAGAATCCTAACCTGTTCCTCCCTCAAACATAACCACTTAAAAAAAAACCTCTTTGGTCAATTCAAATTCCTACACTTTTTATTCATCCACCAATTTGTGGATGCTTCTTTTGACGATCCCAACAGAATTCCATTAATCAATACACACTCACCTCAGTAGAGCCTCAATGATTTTTCATTCACGAGCTAGGGGGTGGGGGGTGCATTAACTTCAAAATAAACTTTTTTTTCTATTATCAATTCATTTTCAATTAATTTTGCTAACTCTGTCTTATCTTTCTTAAAATCCACAGTGCATAATAGGTCATGCAAATTTAAATGTGTAGTTATATCATTGGGGGCTGGGGGGGGGGGGGAAGGGACTACAGCAATTAATCTCCCTGACACTGCTGTGACCAACCCAGGAGAAACAATACAGGGAAATTAATTTGATTTTTGTTACATTTTCTTTGAACATTTTTGTTTATTAATTGCAAAGAAAAAAGGGTTACTTAACTGAGAGTCCAGAATCATCCAATCTAGTAACAAAAGTCTGTTTGCTTTCCAGTTAGTGTGGAAAAGCAGAGCGTATGAGATAAAGATGTCAGATAATGAATTGGGGAAGCATAGGGGCAGAGTGATTGGAGGCAGGCGGTCATGAGCTGGCACATCCCTCACTCTTTAAGGCCCAAAAAGTCAGCAGACCAATCCTGTTTCCATGTGGAGTGTAGAAAGGAATGCCAGGCATATGATCTGGTGTAGCTACCACACAGAACAGCGGCTCCATGGACATTCTCATCCTCAATCATGGAGCCCAGCATGAGTGCCAGACTCAATGTTGAAGCATTTGGAAGTAGCTACAGCCAAAAATGCTGAATGGATGATCCTACTCAGCCACCTCCTGAGTTCCAACCACCACCATGTATTCAACAAATGTGGTTTATTCCACGTAACATTAAGAATCGGCTGGAGGCACTGGTCACAGGAAAGGCGAGGGTCCCCAGCCACATCATCATGGTAGTGCTGAAGGCCTGTGCACCTTAGTCAAGCTGCTTCAGTACAGCTATGACATCATCTATCCAGCAATGTGGAAGATTGCTCAGTTATGGCCTATCCACAAACAAAAAGGATAAAATCAAGCTAGGCCAATTACTACAAGATGATATTTATTGTCCATCCCTAATTTTTCTGATGAAATGGTGGTGGGCCACCATCTTGAATCATTGCAGTCCTTGTGGCGATAATGCTCTCATCTAATTGTGAATGGTGGAGAAGGTGAAGCCAAACTTCAATTAATCCAAAGCTCTGCTGCCTCTCACATACAAGGTTGCAAACTCCCACTACTTCTGTCCTGGCCAAGCTCCACTGGCTTCCCATCCCCTAGCACAGCAATTTCAAGGTCCTTGGCATTATTTTTGAATTCCTCCATAACCTCAACCCTCCCTACTTGCAAAATCTTTTTCAACTGTATATCTTAGCATACTCCTTTGACTCTGAATTAGTGCTTATCCTTTCTTTTTCAGCTCTGCTACAAGTCATCACTCTTGCAATTTTGCTATATCCATGCCCTCTAGAACTCTCCTCACAAACCACACTTCCTTCCTATTTGTCTAATTTATTTGGAAAAGAGTTTTTAAAAACCTATTGTTTTGACTGTGCTTTTGTCAAAAAGCGAGATGACCAACCAAAATTGTTTGCTTATGTTTAGGACTTAAAAAAACTACACAAGGCACACATTGTGAAGAAGGGTAAAATAAAAAAACAAAAGAAACTTGTCTTATCTTTCACTATCACTATTAGCAGGTACAGATTTTAATCATGTTCGTTATATTAACTCATCCTGGTGCATCTGTTTACAATGCACAAGTTATGCTTAAAGAAAATAAAAATTGCATGAACCATACATCTGTGCACATATATGTAAATACATTTTGATTCAACAGCAGCAGGAAAAAAAACTTTTTAAAAATTGAAGATTAAAAATAAGCAACGACTTTTCTTCTCAAGATTTGCAGAAAGGTCTCAGATTTGCCTACAGTCACCAAAGTTCTCATCCTCATTTTAGATTCAAAATAGTTTTGCTTGTCCGGTATTGTAAAAAAAAAAGACAATCAGTAGTAATTTTTCTCATTTATAAAAAAAAAAATTTAAATACGAACTCAGAGCACTTCCAAGTGTAGTAGTATTAAAACTATTTTGGCAGGTATAACCAAATTTATAAATGTTCTAACTTGGCCTATCAAAAGTGAACATGATTAAATAAGATTCAAAATGACTGCAATAATTTTGAAACCAATTTGTTTTGAACTTGATATGATGCTGTAAAAAGTAAATATGGGCTGCATTTTGCCACCAAGCTAATAAGTCCAGTTAAGATAAAATTTCTGGTCTTGGAACTCAAACAGCACGGCCTCTGAATGGCAAGCAAAATACTTAGCAAAATCAGGCTGATTATATATCCATTGCAAGCTCCAAACAGGACCATACCTGCCTAGGTGGATTTGCTGTTAGAAGTAAGTCATGCACAGCTACAGCCCTTGAAGAGTGCAGCTGCTATTTAAAGTGGACAGATTAATCAGCACTCGGCAGAAAGAGAAAAATGGATTAGCTCCATTCTCCTTTACATATTTTGCAGTCCTCTGAAATAAAGTGTAGCAAAGGAAGGTTCTTCTTTGGCATCCCAGGACACCCCTTAGAAGAAGCGTGATGGTGACTTGGCAAGAAATGGCTGTCAGTGTAATTGCAGTCTCCAAAATACAGATGACATGGAGGCAGATGAGGAAAAGATTATTAGCTTCTGGAAGACTGCCAAGATAAGGCTCGCCAACATTGCAATATATTGAGCAAAGTATGCAGGAAATTAAAGATTTCCTCTCACTCTGTTACACCCTGACATGCTGCATATGAACATACGAACGAGGAGGAGTAGGCTACTCGGTCCCTCGAGCCTGCTCCGCCATTCAATAAGATCATGGCTGATCTGATTGTAACCTCAACTCTACATTCCCGCCTGCCCCCAATAATCTTTCACCCCCTTATCAAGAATCTATCTACCTCTGCCTTAAAAATATTTAAAGACTCTGCATCCACTGCCTTCTGAGGAAGAGTGTTCCAAAGACTCTCAACCCTCAGAGAAAAAAAATTGTTCTCACCTGTCTTAAATGGGCAACCCCTTATTTTTAAATAGAGACCCCTAGTTCTAGATTCTCCCGCAAGGGGAAACAGCCTTTCAAGACCCCTCAGGATCTTATATGCTTCAATCACAGTTACCAATGCCCTGTACAACTGAGGCATAACCTCGCTTACTTTTGCATTCAATTCCCCTCGCAATAAATAACATTCCATTAGTTTTCCTAATTACTTGCTGAACCTGCAAACTAACCTTTTGCGACTGATGCACTAAGACACCCAAATCCCTCTGCATCTGAGCTCTGCAATCTCTCACCATTTAGATAATATGCTTCTTTTTTCTTCTTCCTGCCAAAATGGACAATTTTGCATTTTCCCACATTATATTCCTTCCAGCCTCGCATTTTATTTGAAGTTTGTTAATTTTTTACTCCTATCCTCTAATTGTGCAGTCAGTTGGGAGGTAAACAGTGAGAACCACCCACACTCCTTTCCACTTCTCCATAATAAGCCCAAGCGTTGAAATTCAATCTCACAGTTATATGTTGTAACAGTAACATAAATCTTGCTTATAAAACTACATTGTTGTTGCTCACGCTTATGACAACTCGTTCCGTGCACACAAGAGCTGCTTTTGTTGTGTGATGTCTTGCAAGTGATGGGATTGAGGGTTCTGGACTGTTCTCTCATATGGCCTCAGGCATGACGTTGTGCATCACTGACTTGCATTTTGGACTTTGGACCACCTAGAGGAGCCTTGCGGACCAGACTTTGAAAACCGTTGCACTATAGGATATAAATGAATCTGCAACTCTCACCTTTCCTGACTTTCTCTTTGGCCTCCTCGTCTCGAGAGACAATGGGTAAGCACCTAGAGGTGGTCAGTGGTTTGTGGAGCAGCACCTGGAGTGGCTATAAGGTTGGTTGTCGGGGCTGTTACACAGTTGTCTCTCTCCTTACACTTCTGTCTTTTTTCCTGCCAACTGCGAAGTCTCTTTGAATCACCTCTCTTTCGCCCCGCCTTTATGGCTGTCTGCCAGCTCTGGCGATCACTAGCAACTGACTTCCACAACATGTGGTCAACATCGCAGGACTTCATGTCACGTTTGCAGACATCTTTAAAGCGGAGGCATGGACGGCCGGTGGGTCTGATACCAGTGACGACTTCGCTGTACAATGCGTCCTTGGGGATCCTGCCATCTTCCATGCCACTCACATGGCCAAGCCATCTCAAGCAACGCTTGCCCAGTAGGGCGTATATGCTGGGGATGCCGGCTGTCTTGAGGACTTCTGCATTGAAGATATGCTCCTGCCACCTGATGCCAAGGATTCTCTGGAGACAGCGAAGATGGAATGCGTTGAGATGTCGCTCTTGGCTGACATACTTTCTCCAGGCCTCGCTATCGTAGAGCAATACTGAGGACACAGGCTTGAAACACTCGGACTTTTGTGTTTCATGGCAGTGTGTCATTTTCCCACACCTTCTTGGCCAGTCTGGACATAGCAGCAGACGCCTTTTCCATGCACTTGTTGATTTCTGCATCGAGAGACAGGTTACTGGTGATAGTTGAGCCTTGGTAGGTGAACTCTTGAACCACTCCCAGAGTGTGGTCGTCGATGTTGATGGATGGAGCATTTCTAACATCCTGTCCCATGATGTTAGTTTTCTTGAAGCTGATCGTTAGGCCAAATGCGTTGCAGGCAGCCGCAATCCTATCGATGAGTCTCTGCAAACACTCTTCCGTGTAGGATATTAAAGCAGCATCAGCAAAGAGGAGTTTCTTGATGAGGACTTTCCATACTTTGGTCTTCACTCTAAGACGGGCAAGGTTGAACAACCTGCCCTCTGATCTTGTGTGGAGGAAAATTCTTTCTTCTGAAAATTTAAACGCATGAAAAAGCAGCAGTGAGAAGATCCCAAACAGTGTAGGTGCGAGAACACAGCCCTGTTTCACGCCACTCAGGATAGGCAAGGGATCTGATGAGGCACCGCTATGCTGAATTGTGCCTTTCATATTGTCATGGAATGAGATGATAATAGTTAGTAGCTTTGGTGGACATCCAATCTTTGCTAGTCGTCTGAAGAGACCACGTCTGCTGACACGGTCAAAGGCTTTGGTGAGATCTATGAAGGCAACATAGAGGGGCATCCGTTGTTCGCGGCATTTCTCTTGTCGCTGGCGAAGGGAGAACAGCAGGTCAATGCTGGATCTCTCTGCTCGAAAGCCACACTGTTCCTCAGGGTAGACATGCTCAGCCAACTTCTGAAGTCTGTTTAAAACGACTCAAGTGAAGGCTTTCCCCACTGTGCTGAGCAGGGAGATTCCACAGTAGTTGTTGCAGTCACCGCGGTCGCCCTTGTTCTTATCGAGGGTGATGATATTGGCATCACGCATGTCCTGTGGTACTGCTCCCTCATCCCAGCATAGGCAAAGCAGTTCATGGAGTGCTGACAGTATAGCAGGCTTGGCACTCTTGATTATTTCAGGGGTAATGCCGTTCTTCCCAGGGGCTTTTCCACTTGCTAGAGAATCGATGGCATTGCTGAGTTCCAATTTTGTTGGCTGTTCGTCCAGCTCATCCATGACTGGCAGAGACTGGGCTGCATTGAGGGCAGTATCAGTGACATAATTTTCCCTGGAGTACCGTTCAAGGTAGTGCTCCATCCAGCGGTCCATTTGCTTGCGGTCAGTGATCGTTTCCCCTGATTTAGACTTGAAGGGGGCGATCTTCTTAATGGTTGCTCTTCTTGATGGTAAGCTCTCTTAATGCCATCATACATTCCTCTGATGCTTCCAGTGTCAGAGGCCAGCTGAATACGACTGCATAGGTGTTGCTAGTAGTGGTTTGCACAGCACCTGGCTGTTCTTTGCGCAACGCTTCTGGCGGCTTTAAGTGCTAAGGATGTTAACCCGCTGGAAGCTTTCTTGTAGTTCAGCAGTACAGTGCGCTTAGCAACTATGACTGGTTCCATCTCTTCAGAGTGAGATTGAAACCAGTCTGCATTCTGCTTCTCACGTTTGCCAAAGGTGGCATTGCTGAGTCATAGATGGTGTCTCTGACGTGGGCCCACTTGGTCTCTGCATCCCCTGTAGGAGTGTTTTGAAGGGCTTTTTCAAGTGAATTAAGAAACTTTTGGTGACAGTAAGAAATTCTGTTAGCACTGCTGCGCAAGCAGCCCTTCTGCTTGGAGTGATATAGCTTCTTTGGTTTGATTCAAACTTTGCTGAACACCAGGGAGTGGTCGGTGTCGCAGTCCACACTGTGGAAGCTGCGTGTGATTTGAACACTGTTTATAGAGGCTCGCCTTGTGACGATGAGGTCCAGCTAGTGCCAACGACGTGATCTTGGGTGCCTCCATGAAACCTGGTGACAGGGTTTAGTGTGAAAGAACGAGTTGGTGATGCAAAGTTTGTGATAGGTACATAACTCCAGCAGTCTCTGTCCATTCTCTTTCATCCTTCCAATGTCATAGCACCCAAGACAGGAGGGCCAAGAGTCATGGTCGGCCCCAACCCTGGCATTAATGTCCCCCAGCAGGAACAAATGTTCGGTATTAGGAATGCTACGAATGATATTATGAAGTTCCTTGTAGAACTGATCTTTAACTTCAGGTGGGGAGCATAGATGCTGAGTAGGTGTACTGGACCAGAAGCGGTGAGCAGACGGATGGATGCGTTCAGAGCCATTTGTAGGTGGCTCTATCATGCTGAGCAAAGAGCTTCTGATAGAGAAGCCCACTCCATGCTTGGTTCTTCTGGATCTCTACCCTGCCAGCAGAAGGTGCAGTCTTGCTCTCTTAGTGATCCCCTCGCAGGGAGGCGTGTCTCCTGAAGTGCTGCAATGTTCACATTGAGTCTACTGAGTTCATTGTTAATGATGGCGGTCTTCCGAGAGTCGTTGATTTGTGTAAGGTCTTCCAACAGGCCAGGACACATAGTTCTGACGTTCCAGCTTGCAAAACAAAGGGCTGGTACCTTCTTTCCTTTTCTTTGTTGTGCTGTTCGGTGTGGTATTACAGTCCACTTGTCAGGCAATGACCCTGAGCTCCAAGCACCCATTAAAGCAGGTGGACTGTGGCGGGACAGAACCTTTCTGACTGGGGGCTGCCCGGTTTGAGCGGGCAGTAGCTGTCCAGTGAGATGCGATGACCTCTCCCACCGACAAAGGCAACCTGTAGCGCCCAATCTCTACGCCAATTGAGCTGGACTTATAACCCATAACTGCTGCCTTCCGTGTTGTTTTGGTCGCTGTGAGGTGACTATGGAGTGAGCTCTCCATGGGGCATGCCTGGGCGGAACGTATGGAGGTTGTGAGTTGTCCAAGCATCAAAACCCCCCTCTTGGCCTTCCAGGTGGGGTCCAAAGGAGTGCAGAGCACACCGTTTGGCACCGGTATGGCTGCAGGAACTTCCGGAAACATGCCAAAGGTGACACATGACCGCCTTAGGGGTTCCGCTCCGGATTTTGTGTTAGGGTTCACTCCCTTAGCAGTCTCTCCCGAGACGCCCACAAGGTAGTGGGGCTGTTAGTTCGTATCACTGAGCAGGAGCCCTAATAAGTAAACAGTGCGATTTCATGGAGGATGGAGGGAGAGGGGAGGATGGAGGGAGAGGGAAGGGGGTGTGAGGGGGGAGGGGTGTGGGAAAAGGGGGTGTGAGGGGGTGGGGGAAGGGGGTGTGAGGAGGTGTAATTACTTGCATCTACATGTGGACCGTCACCAGTCAGATAACAGAAAGGCCATGCGCTCATCGTCGTCCCAGTCTGGGCACCGCGGCTCCGGCCGCTGGTGACACTGATCCTCAAGGCCGCGGTCGTGTGGCCCCAAGTCTAGTGTTAACCCCTCGGCAGCAAAGGATCGAGAAGCGGAGGAGCCTGAATTCGCAGCATTTTCCAGCAGCCAAATCCTTTACCCTCCGGGTCAGCGGAAGACCTGGTTAGGTCATTAAAATGCTTTCTTCTCCGAATCCACATTCTGAGCACAACACTCCTGCTGTTCACTTCTTCAGCAACCCCTTTGTTTGAGCAGCAGGTAATTTTTTTTTCACGTACTAGAGAATAGGATCTCCTTCCACACGCTTAGTTCACCAAGCAGTGCATCAAGGGACATGTCATGAAAGCGAGGTGCACCATTAGCCCTTCCTGATTCCATTTCAAATTCTATTTCTCTTCTGCAAATCACCCAAAATTCTATGTGCTTTGGCCCTTTAAATAATTGAGGTGAAATTATGTCCAAAAGATGTGCATCACACCCCCTCTCACTAGCATTGGAGATGCAACTCTCAAAAGTAAAATTATAATGAGTCATCCATGCTGAAATTGAACATTCCCACACATCCCATGATCTTCCACGTTTCACACCAACTATCACCCCACCTCTTGGATCCCGCATCTGCATAAATATCAACCCTAAAAACAGCTAAGAGAGTGACCATATTCTCCGACTTACCATGTGCAATGCCACAGGAGAATGACTAGTACACAAAAAGTCACTGTGCACAAGTCATTTAAACCTTACTCACCATAACTATTAATTGAATGTGATGTAGGATGTGTTAAGTTTTAAAAGTGCAATGCTGACAATTTCTTCCATTTGGTAACACATTCAAATAATGGAACTGTTAATATTTTGGAGTAATTTCTATAAAGAATATTGAAATAATAATTCTTTTCTCTCCACAGTAGGGCTGAAAATTAGATTCACCCAAGTGGGTTTGCTTAAGTCTATAAACCTATATTTTGCAGTCAGAAAATCAGGACTGCGCTATCTATGCTGTGGGTGACACTGCCAGTAGCGACAAAAACAGACCTGGCCGTACTTTTCTCCCGATGCTCCTCTTCTGCTTCTGAAGCAGCATGGGCCTCCTCCTCATCTTCCTGTATGTTTTCTCCTCTTCAGGTTGCACATGAATGCAGTAGAAAATGATTATTTCTAACACCTTTTTGGGATATAAAGCAACATTCTGCCTGAATTATCTGAACAGCAGTCTTAACTTTGGTATACCACTGTACAGTAACTCTGTTGTATTTATGTTTCACTGGCGCTCAGGAGTTCAATGAAGTTATCAACATTGTTGCAGAGTGGAACCCAGGTGTTCCAACAATCCACGTTCAAAACCTATTTAAGACTGAAAATAATGTGAGCACATAAATTGCCAAATAATAGTGGCATCAAATGTGCTTTCTGGACAATGGGCATTTACTTATAGTATAGCGATTCTATGGTCAGACATAACCTGAATATTAACTGAACTGACAGCTTTTCTCTTTATGTAGGCAATACGCAGGTTACTGGTTACACTCTCAATTTTATTAACATTTTGTATCTTGTCTCACTTTTGACTCCTTTCCACAAGAGAGAGATGAGGGTGTTGCCCTTTGCAAACAGAAACTGGCTCATTTATGCAAAGTGGCTGATCAGATAGGTGTCTCCTGTGACCTATGATGGGCTGGAAGGAATTGATAGCACAGAAGTTTAATACTATAGCAGCCTTCAGAGTGAAAGTAAGAACCACGCTAGTCAACAAACGTGGTGTAGAGGTTCAGGTTTTGTTCTTGGCATTTCTCCTGGAGCTGGCTGACTGCAGTCACCACATCAGTGGCTCCTCAGCCTGTTCTGAAACCACACTGACTCTCTGGCAACTCCCTGGTCGAGATGTTGCACTAAGCAGTTCTGGGGAAAATTTTGCTGGCGATGGAGAGGAGTGAGATTTCTCTGTGATTGTCACAAAATTGGCAAGTTCTTTTCTTCCGCTTGTACAGGTGAACAATGGAGGCATCTTTGTACTCTTGCAGGATGGTTCCTTGCTCCCACATAGACTGAAGGAATTCAGTGAGCTTCTTGGCCAGGCATTGACTTCCAGCCTTGTAGACCTCAGCTGGGATAGCATCAGCTCCTGGAGCAATGCCACTAGACAGGAGTTTCATAGCTTTTATTGTTTCTAACAGCATGGGAGAGTTATCAAGAGAACACAAGAACTAGAAGCAGGAGTAGACCATATGGCCATTGAGCCTGCTCTGCCATTCAATATGATCATGGCTGATCTTTGGCTTCAACTCCACTTGCTCACCAGCGCGATATATCCCTTGATTCCCAAGAGACCAAAAATCTGTCTTTCCCAGCCTTAATATATTCAATGATGGAGCATCCATAACCCTCTGGGTAGAGAATTCCAAAGATCCACAACCCTTTGAGTGAAGTAATTTCTCATTTCAGTCCTAAATGATCAGCGCCTTTTCCCGAGACTGCGCCCCCATGGTTTAGATTCCCCAACCACTGGAAACAACCTCTCAGCATCTACACTTTCAAGCTCCTTCAGAATCTTGTATCTTTTAATGAGATCGCCTCTCATTCTTCTAAATTCCAGTGAATATAGGCCAAATTTTCTCAGCCTCTCATCATCGGACAGCCCCCTCATTCCACGGACCAATTTAGTGAAACTTCACTGTACTGCCTCCAATGCAAGTATATCTTTTCTTAAATGTGGAGACCAAAACTGCACACAGTACTCCAGATGTGGTCTCACCAAAACCCGGTACAATTGTTGCAAGACTTCTCTATTCCTGTACTCCAATCCCCTTGCAATAAAAGCCAACATGCTATCTGCCTTCCTAATTGCTTGCTGTACCTGCATGTTAACCTTTTGCATTCCTTGTAGGAGCACACCCAAGTCTCTTTGAACAACAACACTTACAACTTTCACACCTTTAAAAAATATTCTGCTTTTCTACTCTTATGACCAAAGTTAGTAACTTCACACTTCCCTACATTATATTCCATCTGCCATCTTGTTGTCCACTCACTTCACCTGTCTATATCTCTTTGCAGGCTCGTTATGTCCTCCCCACGGATTACATTTCCACCTAGCTTTGTATCATCAGCAAACTTAGATGCATTACTCTTTGTCTCTTCATCCAAGTCATTAATATAGAGTGTAAATAGCTGAGGCCCCGGTACTGATCCTTGTAGCACTCCACTATTCACTGCCTGCCGACTTGTAAATGCCACATTTATGCCCACCTGTTTGTTAACCAATCCTCTATCCACGGTAATATATTACCCCCAACACTATGAGCCTTTATCTTTCCTAGTAACCTTTTGTATGGCACCTTATTGAATGCCTTTTGGAAATACAGGTATACTACATCTACTGGTTCCCCTTGATCTACCCTACTAGTTACATCTTCAAAAAAACTAAAATTTGTCAAACAGGATTTCCTTTTATTAAAATGATGTTGACTTGTTCTAATCCTACTATGCTTTTCTCAGTGCATTGTTAAGACTCCCTTAATAATAGTTAACAGCATTTTCCCAATGACTGAAAAAGAGTGTAACATTTGCCAACTTCCAATCTGATGGGACCGTTCCCGAATCTAAGGAGTGTTGGAAAATCATAACTAGCGCATCCACTATCTCTGCAGCTATCTCTTTTAGAATCCTAGGGTGTAGGCCATCAGGTCCCAGGGATTTATCAGATGATTTTTGTCCCTTAAGTTTCTCCAATACTTTTTCTCGGCTGATATCAATATCCTTAATTTCCTCACTCGTTTTAGCCCCTAGGTTAATGTTTATTTCTGATGTGAAACTTAAGTCAGCCTGTTGAAGGCTGTTGATGGGTGAAGGCCTATTGAGGCTGTGGTTAAAGTGATCTGACCTTTTTCTAGAATTTGGGATTTTCCTGTGACCCATTGGCACCGAGGATTGGTGATGAACCAGTAGACTGGGGCCCGTAGACAGATTTCAGAGCGCTTTACATTCTCTTCCAGTCTTTGTGGTCGGCATATGACTGCAGTTTGTCTGCTTTCTGATTCAGCCAAGTGTCTTGCATCTCTCCGAGCTTGCATTGGACAGTTCTGTGGATGGTAGGGTAGGCATCGTGCTTGGACAGTGATGATCTGTCATTGAGGTAAGCCCAAAGAGGTGATGTTTATCCTCCAGTAGTTTCTGGATCATCTCATTGTTTTTGTCGAACCAATCTTAATGCTTACAAGGGGCAAGGTCAAGGACCTCTGGAGCAGTGGAGTACACAATAACCCTGAAGGTCAGCCATTCATTCTCGATGCAGTGAGTGTCCATTTGTGCCGTACACAAGTGACTCTCGAGTTTCTCCGAGAGAGATTCCTTCACAACTGGCTATTTGAGCCTCGATACACTGAGATGCTTCTGGACCTTGCAGGATCTTGATGTTTAACTTTGAGATATTAAGACGGTGGTCAATCCAGCAGTTAGCGCCACAAAGGTATTTTGATAAACACACATCCTGCCTATCCCTCTGCCTGGTGATGACGATTAGATGCCAATTCATGGAACAAGGGTGCATCCAAGAGGTCTTGTTGCAGTTAGGGAGGCAGAAAACTGCACGACTGATTGAGAGCTCATGCTCAGCACACATCTTCAGCAAGAGGAGACCACTGCTGTTACAACTGCCAACCCCATTTTTTCTGATGACCCGGTCCCACGCCTGGTAATTTGCACCAATGCTTGCGTTGAAGTCATAAACCTCTAAACCACATTTGTAGATCTGACCAAGGCCTTTGGCACAGTCAGTCATGAGGGCCTTTGGAAGGTAATGGAAAAATTCGGCTGCCCAGAGAAATTCAACACAATAGTTCAATAGTTCCATGATGGCATGCTTGTGTGTATCCTGGATCATGGTGAGTCTCTTGACTTATTCCTAGTCACTAATGGGGTTAAGCATGCTTTTCTCCACCATGCTTGCCGAAGCCTTCCACGATGGCGATCCTAGCATCAAAATCAGATTACAGATGGACAGGAAGCTGCTCAATCTGAGAGGACTCTAGGCAACATCCAAGGTCTCCAAAGACATATGTTGCGATTTCCTGTTTCCCGATGACTGTGCACTAGTTCCCACTTCACAGCTGGACATCCAATGTAGCATGGACTTGTTCTCCAACGCATGCGACACCTTCGGCCTTACGGATCAGCACAGCTCCATCATAATCTCTCTGCTCTTATATTCTATGCCTCAGCTAATAAAGGCAAGTATCTCATATGCCTTCCTAACCACCTTATCTACCTGTGCTGCTGCCTTCAGTGATCTATGGACAAGTATACCAAGGTCCCTCTGACCCTCTGTACTTCTTAGGGTCCTACCATCCATTGTATATTCCCTTGCCTTGTTAGTCCTCCCAAAGTACATCACCTCACACTTCTCAGGATTAAATTCCATTTGCCACTGCTCCACCCATCTTATCAGCCCATCTATACCGGCCTGTAATCTAAGGCTTTCCTCCTCACTATTTACAACACCACCAATTTTCATGTCATCTGCGAACTTACTGATCATACCTCCTATATTCACGTCTAAATTATTAATGTACACTACAAACAGCAAGGGTCCCAGCACCGATCCCTGCGGTACACCACTGGTCACAGGCTTCCACTTGCAAAAACAACCCTCAACCATCACCCTCTGCCTCCTGCCACTAAGCCAATTTTGGATCCAATTTGCCAAATTGCCCTGGATCCCATGGGCTCTTACATTCTTAACCAATCTCCCATGCGGGACCTTATCAAAAGCCTTACTGAAGTCCATGTAGCCTACATCAACTGCTTTACCCTCATCTACACATCTAGTCACCGCCTCGAAAAATTCAATCAAGTTAGGTAAACACGATCTCCCCCTGACAAATCCATGCTGACGATCCCTGATTAGTCAACAGTCTGAAGAGACACTGTCACTCGAACTTACACTCTGCCACGAAGCTCAGAGACCAACACCTTGCATGCTTTAGAAGATAGGGACCTGCACACGAGACAGACCGGGCACAAGTCTGCAGAGGTTGGGTGGGCAGAAAGAATACCGCAGGTGTCTCATACTAGTTCTGCTGCAGAGGACTCAAATGAGGACATAGAGAAGAAGGCAGGTATCAGGCTCCTAAATACAATTACTTAACTTCTCAGAGTGTAACATGGAGATTCACCAGAGCTTCTCAGCTCCATTTTCAATATGTCAAGTATTTGTATCAAATTATCCGTAGTGTAATTTCAGGACCAAAGTATTTTTTCTCACAAGCTTTAATAGCACCAAGTGATTGCTTGCGCTCAAACTAAGTAGTACAGCTGCAAACAAGTCAGATATTGCCAGCTATGTGAAATGTGCAAATATCAGTTATAGTCAATTTTGCAGCGTGTGATGTGGGGCAGATTCAAGTGAGTACAGCAATTACAGGAGGTACAAATTGCAATCTGACAGATCACACAGGCAGAATGTTTGTGGTCAGGTTCTCAGGGAGGATGGCAGATGTACGCATGATATTTTCAGGTAAATAGAGAAAAGGTTAAACAGTCAAAGTTCCTTTGAGGCAATTAATGGATTAAATCTCTTTCATATGGGTGCAAGGTCACCAAAGTTAATTATTTTCTCTCAGTTTGCATCCTTTTATAATATGATTTTAGAAAGGGACTTAAATGAAAGAGAAATCTTCAAAATAATTACAGATAGATCATTCATGAATTCTAACAGAGCTCAGTTATATTACACAGTTCCAGTAAAGGTGCTGGTAGTCATTTCTCATTCAATCAGCACCTGTTTATTGCTATTAAGTTCGTGTTTTCTGTTTGATTTAGCTGAATTGGTCAGTGCTTTTAGAGTTTAATCCAGAGTAAAGATTGCTATTCAAATGAAACTGCAACGTGTACAAACAATATAAACTGCTTCCTTTCCACACATTTACAGCACAGACATTCACCAGTTGTCAATTATTAGCAGCTGTGCCTTCAGCTACCTCGGCCCCAGCTCTGGTAATCTCTCCCTAAATACTTCTGCTTATCCACTTCCCTCTCCTCCTTGAAGACCCCTCTCAAAACCCTCCTTTTCTGGCCAGCTCCCCCCCCTAATATTCCCTCCTTTGGCTCGACATCTATTTTTGCCTGATTTCACCTCTGTGGAGAACTTTGAGTTGTTCTTCTACATTAATGGCTGCAAGTTGTTGTTAAGCTGTGAGTTTTTAAACATTGGTACACAGAGAATTTGTTTTTAAATAAGTTCTGGTATTGCTCTCAGTGCTAAAAAAAAATCTTCAATCTGCCAGATGAAACTCTGTGCTCTGAAATACAGACTTCTATTGCAACATGTTCAAGGAATCAACAGCAAAAAGAAATAAAACGTCTTGTGTTGACCTAACTTTAGTTTAAAATAAGAATGCAAAATTTTCAACCATTAGCAACAACCCAAACAGGCTGTATCTAATATTCCAGTCACAAGAGGTGTTGTTGATTTTTCTTTTCGGACCTATTGCACTGCGCTTCCAGCAAATGAGCTTTTGAATAGATAATTGTGCAGACATTGCCCAGGGATGCAATGCTGTATGTAAAACTGCTGCACATAAAATGAAGAGTCATTATAGCACACTTCTCACTATAATGTGTTATGCAGCTGTTTAGTTTTAGTTTAGAGATACAGCACTGAAACAGGCCCTTCGGCCCACCGAGTCTGTGCCGACCATCAACCGCCCACTTATACTAATCCTACACTAATCCCATATTCCTACCACATCCCCACCTGTCCCTATATATTTCCCTACCACCTACCTATACTAGGGGCAATTTATAATGGCCAATTAACCTATCAACCTGCAAGTCTTTGGCATGTGGGAGGAAACCGGAGCACCCGGAGGAAACCCACGCAGACACAGGGAGAACTTGCAAACTCCGCACAGGCAGTACCCAGAATCGAACCCGGGTCCCTGGAGCTGTGAGGCTGCAGTGCTAACCACTGCGCCACTGTCTAGCTATAGTAATGGTACATTATAGTCAGGGTTTATTTCAATGACAACATGCCTACCTTGTTTTGCTAGTTCGCTTTTGAAACAAGAGACCAAACAATCACAACCATCTTCCTTTGTGATAGGCTGATAATTGGCAAGTAGTATTCATGCCCCAAAAGTGCCAGGTAATGACCATGTCCAATGAGAGAGTCTAAACCCCTCCTCTTGACATTCAACAGCATTACCATCACCAAATCCCTCACCAACAACCTGGGGGTTACCAATTAACCAGAAACATTCATTGAATCAGCCAGATAAATACTGTGGCTACAAGAGCAGGCCAGGGGCTGGGAATTCTGTAGCAAGTGTCTCACCTTCTGACTCCCAAAAGTCTTTCCACCATCTACAAGGCAACTCCCTAAAAGCACAACAGGAGTACTTTCATCACATGGACTGTAGCAATTTAAGAAAGCAGCCCACCACCACCTTCTCAAAGGCAAGTAGGGATGCACAATAAATACTGACCTTGCCAGCGCCTGCATGTTTTGACCCTCATGGAGGAGAGTGTGCTGGTAATATGTACCACCTGGGTAAGTTAATACATTCCCCAAAAATTAAACAAACAAGAGGAAATATGAGCATAAAAGCAAAATACTGCGGATGCTGGAAATCTGAAATAAAAACAAGAAATGCTGGAATCACTCAGCAGGTCTGGCAGCATCTATGAAAAGAGAAGCAGAGTTAACGTTTCGGGTCAGTGACCCCTTCATCGGAAGAGGAAATATGAGATGCAGTACCACAAGTGCACATTTTGAATTTCTGTTGGTTCCTACAAATCTCTTCCTTCCATTGCTGCTGCAACTTGCATTCTTAGTTCAACACTTATTTTTATTAAAAGACATAGATAGAAGTGCTTTTTAAATATGTTTGTGAATTTTTGTGGTAAATGCTAGGTGTCAGGTTTTGGGATTTTTTATTTATTTTTCTTTAATGTGGAAAAGATTTGGGTATAAGCCATGAGGTTTAAGGGTTGTGCTTTTAATTTATACAAATTTTTTTAAAAACACAAGCTGTGGCCGTGAGTCAGAGACAGTTCTGATGTGTTAATGAGCCAACTATTCTGTTATCTCCAATGACCAGAGACATTAAGCTATTTGCTATATCTGCTTCAATGGCCTAATGAAACAGCCACACTTATTAAGGTGTGTATAATTCTAATCATGTGAACCCTGATTGAGGTGTCACCTAAGAATATGCTCTTAAGAAAGTAGTCAGTCAGTTCGGTTGCGAGACCTAATGGCGACTCCCTGAATACTCAAGAGTATAACAGGAATGACACACTGGGGCAGTCAGGATTTGAGGAGACTGCAGGGTGATGGACTGGAATTGCTGGAGGTTCAGTATTGCAGTTAGAAACTGTCCAGAAAGAAAGGTAATACCAAAAACATGTCAGCCCACAAACGGGACAGAGCACATTGTTTATTATTTTTTTTCTCATTTTCCAACAAGAGAAATAAGTTTGAGTGAAGAAAGTTGGATTTGCTTTAACTGTTTTGTTCACTTGCTGTCCATAAAATAAAGCATATTAAATCACTAGTCACTGAAGTATTTCTCAAATGCCTATTGATAAGATTGGAAAAGCACACGTGAGGGTAAGTGCAAAAGACTCAATCACCAATTCAGATCACAAGGGGATCCTGTTGTTATACCCCTTGGTTACATAATCGTATAATTACATCTGAGGTAGTATGGACACACATAAAATGCTTTCAACACAAACTAACCAGTATTGCTGTACAATGAGGTTCGCAAGAGATGACTTAAGGCAGACCGAAAACTTGTAATACTAATGCCATGAACATATGCTTTGCCGAAAGATGATTTTTTTTTAATCCATCGGTGGAAACCTAAATTAAACTTTAAAAAGAAACAAGAAAAAGAACTGATCACTGCTAGCAGCTAAAACGGCCACTGAAATTTGCATCTAAATACCCTATATTCCAATGTAAATCTCCCACCAGAATAATGGCTTGCAAATTTTGAATGAGCTACCTGTCTTGCCTTCATTAACAAAACATTAAAGGCGATCTTGGAACATGAATACTGGTGGAGATGAGCCACTCAAAGGGTAATCCTGGAACAATGGGACCCTAATGAGATTAGAATTCATAGACCTGATCTAATTAATTCGCAAAAGAGAGAATACACTGGGCCATCATGTGACAGACTCTCCATCTGTGTGAAAACTTGCAGTTCCTTCTCACTACAGCAGACAAGCACCCGAGTTTGATCAGTGAAGGAGCCAAGTGGGGGTCTCCCTCTCTCTCGGCGACCTTGCAAGTTCAAACCCTGCCTGCTGGCTGCAAAACATCCAAATCTATCATTGCTGCAGACAAAGATTCCAGGAAGTAAACGATCTGCATCACTGTCTCCAAGAGAACTCTGAACCAGCTGGCCACATCTACCAGCCAGGAACTTCAAGAGCACCAAGTTTATCCGGAAGACCACTGAATGACCAGACTCCACAGACTGTATATTCTTTTTTAAATTGTTCTGGACTCTAATCCAACCAATCTATTCTTCTCCACTCTGTGACCTATTTGTGCGTCTGCACGCGCAATTAGTGCGGGTATGTGCATGCGTATGTGAGAAAGTTGGAGCGTAGTTTATTATTTTACTTGGATCGAGTTTTGGTTTTAAGTGCAATAAACTAACCTCTTTCTTGTTTAAACTCAAGAAAACCTGTTCTTTTATGATAATAGTACATAAAGGTTTAAAACACTCTGTGAATTGGTAAACATATCCACTGTTTAAAATAAATAAACCCTGTTGCGATCAAACAAGAGAGGGACAAAAGGAGAGCCTTTTGGCCACTCCTCACCTGATGGTAACACTAACATAACATGGTCAATTGCAGACAAGAGCTTCTCTACCCTAGGTCTTAACTCCAATTATAGAAAAGCAGTTTCTACAGAATCAGTGTTGAAATTATAGTTCCTAGTTTGTACACGTTACTCTATTTAACTAAAAATAGTAAACCGATTGAAGAACTTCATCAGCATTCTCGTTCTATTTTATTTATTTTTATTTAGAGATAGAGCACTGAAACAGGCCCTTCGGCCCACCAAGTCTGTGCTGACCAACAACCACCCATTTATACTAACCCTACAGTAATCCCATATTCCCTACCACCTACCTACACTAGGGGCAATTTACAATGGCCAATTTACCTATCAACCTGCAAGTCTTTGGCTGTGGGAGGAAACCGGAGCACCCGGCGAAAACCCACGCAGTCACAGGAAGAACTTGCAAACTCCGCACAGGCAGTACCCAGAATCGAACCCGGGTCCCTGGAGCTGTGAGGCTGCGCTGCTAACCTCCGCGCCACTGTGCCGCCCTGACCTGCTATTCTTAATTCCCTGCTACAATTCAATAATACTAAATCAAAATTATGGCTCTTGAATACATTTATAAATATTGAACTCACACCAAAAGTAGTATAACTATCTGATTAATTTTCAGAGCAGTATCTAATGCTGTTATGCATTTGCTGAACCCAAGGCTCATGCAGATCCTTGGAATTATATAGTCAATAGAATAAAATGCTTCATATTGCTCATTCTGCTGTCACAACAAATGACACCAGTCTGCAAAATAGAATCTGAACAAACTGAGAGATTGATAAAACAGTTCCATTTGCACAATACTAGAGACAAAGCTAACCAATCCCACAACCAATGGATCAGATCAAAGCTCTGCAATCCTTCCACATCCAGTCGTGAGTGGTGGTGGACAACTAAACTACTAACTGGAGGAAGAGACTCCAAAAACATCCCCAGGCTCAAAGATTGGGAAGCCTAGCATATCAATGCTCCAAAATGTTGTATTTCAATCTGTCCCACAAGAAGAAAGACTTGTGCCACATGTACTACTCACCCAATCCAAGCCATCACACAATCTTAGTAGCTTTCAGTGCAGAAACATATTCGTACTTCAAGCTGGACACAAATTGAAGCAACTTCCAAAGTAAGTCCTTGCCACACACTAATGTTCCAAGGACATCATACTTCAAATTATGAAGAGAAATACAGTCAGTCAGTCAGTCAGCTTTGAACACCCAGGATGGGTTTCAGACGGGTTTATGGCAACCAGCATTAACCTCTTGTACTTTGGGAAATATAACAATGCAAACAAGTCATGCTATTCCATGGGAAAGGACAGATAAAAGTGTATGTCATGCTGACTGATGCATAACACATGTTTGGTTTGTGGGCAACACATTAGTTGATATTGTAGTGCTACCCAGCAATAAGCCACAAGCATAACATGGAGGTGTGCCATCACTATGTTGCACGTTGCTTGCAAGTGTGCTTGCTATATTCAGCAAAAGTCTGCAACTGGCACCCTGCTGACCTATAAGCAGTTAAGCCAACTGTTCTCTATCATTGGCAGGTAAGCATATCAAAGTCTGTACTCGGCCATCCAAACCAGTTGCCAAATGACTACACCTTTTGTGTTTCTACTGATAACATTTAAGTACGAAAGCGAAGATATAAAATTTCATAGTAATGATGTAGAAATTAATTTCTCATTAAATTTTTAGCAATGTGGTCAGTGACAAATTTTTGACCAGCATTATTATGGGGCACTCTGGCATTTGATGTTCTCAATGACAGTTACAGTTGATGTCGGCACAAGATTCATCTCAAACTGAAAACACATACACCCCTTATATTTTTTTGAAATAATTGATGCAGTGAAAAATTTTGAAGTCAAATTCAGAATTTAAATTGAGTTATAAACTAGCTGATTTTTATTTTTACATATTATGTTCTAAACATTTTACTCATTAAACCCTAGTCTAAGTGTTCAATATTTTCTCTACATAATCAGCATTACTCTATTCTTGCAGGAATTCATACCACTGTACTATGAAAATAAGAACCTGAAATATTTTGTATGCAAGTTTGATGGAGTCCTTTATAAGGCTCTTTGTTGCACAGCAACCTTAAACATAACACCTTCTTTTTAAAATTTACTTAAAAACTTGAGAAATTTGAGAAATGCTCATATTGGGAACAAAACATTTTTCCATCTTGGTTACCCAGTGACTATCAAGTATTCCCACATCAAGAGGAGATGCACAATTTCCTTATACACCATGAGCCCTAATTTCAACATGAGATGCATACTCCTACTGCATCAGTCTAAATTTATCCATTTTCCTTATGATTCCTTTGAATGAGACTGCCTAAACTCACTTCACTTAAAATCCTCAGAGCAGAAAAGAGCTTTTCATCCAATCAATTTGTGTTACACCTAAAGCTATGGATATAAAATTATACATTTTTTTAAAATTTATTCACCCCGGGATCTGGAGGACTTAGCAAGGACAACTGCGTTGGATTTTCCTTTCTTGAGTCCTAATCTGATGCCGACGTGGAAGCAGAATGGTCCATCCCATTTTATTCTTCTTAGATTTAGTGCAGCAGTTTGATACAACTGAGTAGCTTGCTAGGCCATTGCGGACTGCAGCTAAAAAGTCAACCTTGTCTGAAGTGACACAGAGGCCAGACCAGATAAGGACAGCAGATTTCCTTTCCTTAAGGACATTAGTAAAACAGTTTTTTTTAAACCAAAATCTAATAGCTTCATGGTCAATGTTAGATCTGATCTTATTATTCCAGACTTATAAAAAAAAAAGAAAAAAATATGAACAGAATGCAAATTCAGAAACTGCCATGGTGGTATTTGAACTCACATCTCCAGATTATTACTTCAAACCTCTGGATTTTTTTTTTATTTATTCATTCATGGGACATGGGCATCGCTGGCTTGGCCAGTATTTATTGTCCATCCCTACCTGCCTTTGAGAAGGTGGTGGTGAGCTGCCTTTTTGAATCACTGTGGTCCATGTGGTGAAGGCATTCCCACAGTGCTATTAGGCAGTGAGTTCCAGGATTTGGCCCAGCAACAATGAAGGAACTGCAATATATTTCCAAGTCAAGATAGTATGCAACTTGGAAGTGGTGGAATTCTCATCTGCCTGCAGAAATCGCGGCGAATAGCTGCAGTGCATTTTCTAGATGGTACACTCTGGCCCCCATGTTGTGCTGGCGGTGGAGGGAGTGAATGTTTAATGTGGTAGATGGGGTGGTGATCAAGCAGACACTTTTGTCCTGGATGGCGTCAAGCTTCTTGAATGTACTTGGAACTGCATTCATCCAAGCAAGTTTTTTTTTATTCATTCATGGGACGTGGGTGTCGCTGGCTAGGCCAGCATTTACTGCCCATCCCTAATTGCCCTTGAGAAATAGAAATTACGAATCCAGTATCACCCCTACACTCCCATACCCATATTTTACCCAATGCTACATATATTTTTATAATGGCTTCCTCCCTATATCCTTCATTATAATCAGTTTTTGCATTCCTCACAAACATGGCTACCTTCAAAGAAGAGATAGTCCTGGCACAGTCAAGGTATGTTCCCTCGAAGGGGAAAAGTAGGGCAAACAAATCCAGAGCTCACTGGATGACAAAAGAGGTAGAGATTAAAATAAAGAAAAAGGGTGCTCATGACAGATGGCAGGTAGAAAATACTATTGAGAACCAGGCTGAATATAGACGATCAGGAGGGGAAGTGAAAAAGCAAATAAGAGATGCAAATAGAGAGCATGAAAAGAGACTGGCAGCTAGCATTAAAGGAAACCCCAAAGTTTTCCATAAGTATATCAATAGTAAAAGGATGGTAAAAGGAGGAGTAGGGCCGATTAGGGAGAAGTAAGGAAATTTACACATGGAGGCAGAGGGCATAGCTGAGGTACTAAATGAATACTTTGCATCTGTCTTTAGCAAGGAAGATGATGCAACCCAGGCAATGTTGAAAGAGCAGGAAAGTCAGACACTAGAGGGTTTAAAATTGATGAGGAAGTATTAGATAGGCTGTTTGTACTTAAAGTGGATAAGGAACCAGGGCCAGATGAGGTGCATCCCAGGATACTGAGGGAAGTGAGCGTGGAAATCGCAGAAGCATTGGCCATAATTTTTCATTCTTCCTTAGACTCAGGGGTGATGCCAGAGGACTGGAGAATTGCAAACAGTACACCCTTGTTCAAAAAAGGGTGTAAAGATAAGCCCAGCAACTAAAGGCTAGTCAGCTTAACTTTGGTGGTGGGAAAACTTCTAGAAAAAATAATTCGGGACAAAATCAATAGTCAATGGACAAATGCGAGTTAATTAAGGAAGGCCAGCATGAATTTCTCAAGGGAAAAAATCATGTTTAACTTTTTTTTTTAATTCATTCATGGGATGTGGGCGTCACTGGCCAGGCCATCATTTATTGCCCATCCCAAACTGCCCTGGAGAAGGTGGTGGTGAGCTGCCTTCCTGAACCGCTGCAATCCATGTGGGGTAGGTACACCCACAGTGCTGTTAGGAAGGGAGTTCCAGGATTTTGACCCAGCGACAGTGAAGGAACGGCGATATAGTTCCAAGTCAGGATGGTGTGTGACTTGGAAGGGAACTTGCAGATGGTGGTGTTCCCATGCATTTGCTGCCCTTGTCCTTCTAGTTGGTAGAGGTCCCGGGTTTGGAAGGTGCTGTCTAAGGAGCCTTGGCGTGTTGCTGCAGTGCACCTTGTAGATGGTATGCACTGCTGCCACTGTGCATCAGTGGTGGATGGAGTGAATGTTTGTTGATGGGGTGCCAATCAAGCGGGCTGCTTTGTCCTGGATGGTGTTGACTTCTTGAGTGTTGTTGGAGTTGCACCCACCCAGGCAAGTGGAGAGTATTCCATCACGCTCCGGACTTGTGCCTTGTAGATGGTGGACAGGCTTTGGGAGTCAGGAGGTGAGTTACTCACCTCAGGATTCCTAGCCTCTGACCTGCTCTTGTAGCCACAGTATTTATATGGCTACTCCAGTTCAGTTTCGGGTTAATGGTAGCCCCTAAGATGTTGATAGTGGGGGAGTTTTTTTAAAGAGGTAACAGAGAGGGTTGATGAGGACAATGCTGATGTGGTGTACATGGACTTTCAAAAGGCGTTTGATACAATGCCACACAACAGACTTGTGAGCACACTTGTAGCTCATGGAATAAAAGGGACGGTAGCAACATGGATATGAAAATGGCTGAGTGACAGGAAACAAAGAGTTGTAGTTAATGGATGTCATTTCAGGCTGGAGGAAGGTTTGTAGTGAAGTTCCCCAGGGATCAGTGTTGGGACCCTTGCTTTTCCGGATATATATTAATAACCTAGACCTTGGTGTACAGGGCACAATTTCAAAGTTTGCAGATGATATAAAACTTGGAAGCATTGTGAACTTTGAGGAGGATACTGCAGAACTTCAAAAGGACACAGACAAGTTGGTGGAAAGGGCAGACAGGTGGCAGATGAAGTTCAATGCAGAGAAATGTGAAGCGATTCTTTTTGGCAGGAAGCACATGGAGAGACAATATAAAATAAAAAGGGTACAATTCTAAAGGGGCTGCAGGAGCAGAGAGACCGGGGTGTATATGTGCATAAATCATTGAAGATGGCAGGCCAGGTTGACAGAGCGGTTAATAAAGCATACAGTATCCTGGGCTTTATTAATAGGGGCAAAGAGTACAAGAGCAAGGAAGTTAAGTTGAACTTGTACAAGACACTAGTTCTGCCTCAGCTGGAGTATTGCATCCAGTTCTGGGCGCTGCACTTTAGGAAAGACATGAGGGCATTGAAGAGAGTACAGAAAAGATTCATGAGAATGGTTCCAGGGATGAGGAACGTCAGTTAGGAACATGGATTGGAGAAGTTAGGACTGTTTTCCTTGGAGAAGTGAAGGCTGAGATGTGATTTGATAGAGGTATTCAAAATCATGAGGGGTCTGGACAGAATAGACAGAGAGAAACTGTTCCCACTCGAGAACAAGAGAACACAGATTTAAAGTATTTGGTAAGAGAAGCAAAAGTGACATGAGGAAAAACTTTTTCACGCAGCGAGTGGTTAAAGTCTGGAATGCGCAGCCTGAGAACAAGGTGGAGGCAGGTTCAATTGTAGCATTCAAAAGGAATTAGACAGTTATATGAAAAGGGAAGAATGTGTAGGGTTATGGGAGAAGGCAGGGGAATGGAATGGAGGGAATTGCTCTTTCAGAGAGCCAGCGTGGCACAATGGGCCGAATGGCCTCCTTCTGCTCTGTAACGATTCTGTGATTAAGATAAGATAGATCATAACTCATTCCAAACTCGTTGTTCACAACACAAAATAAAGCAATTTTTTTTAAATCCTTAATTTAACTTGAGTGTTATTCCATATTGACTGCATTTGTTTTAGCAACTAAATACAATTTACTAACTGCTGAAGTAAACTAAAGTACTAGCAATATACGGTGTATAAAGATTTTGCAAAAGCTGGCCACTGCTTCTAGCCAGTTGCTTTATCAGTGAAAGTTCAACATAAGCAAGGCATATTTCCAAATATTTTACATTCGCTGTAGCAATAGCTAATTATTAATTAGATCATTACTTACCTAGTTCATAAATTAAACTCCTTGCTTTGGAAACAAAAGGGCCAACTTCACTAGGCTGCATTTTTGCTCTTTCCTTCAAATCAGCACCTGCAAAAAAAATTAATCTCATCAACAGAGGCTGCACTCTTAATTTGAACAGCAGGTGCTTAGTTTCACAAAATGACAAGAAAAAATATTGCAAAGCTAAGATATAACAACTGTTTCACAGTAAATCTGACAGATTGATATCTGTATCGAGAACCATAATTTCAGTAAAACACAATGAACCCCTACAGCCTGCAATTTGTGGGATGGGATTCACAGGAGGAGAAAATTCCACAGTCAACAACCAAAAACAAAGGCCCTGGGTCCCACCGGCAGGCTCAAATGCAGGAACGAACCCACTTTGGCAGGCAGCGAGACCCAAGGCCGCATCTTGTCATTGGCTTTTTTTTTATTCGTTCATGGATTGTGGGCATCACTGGCTAGGTCAGCATTTATTGCCCATCCATAATTGCCCTCGAGGTGGTGGTGGTAAACTGCCTTTTTGAACTGCTGCAGTCCTTGGGGTATAGACTAGCGGTTTGATACAACTGAGTGGCTTGCTATGCCATTTCAGAGCGCAGTTAAGAGTCAACAACATTGCTGTGGGACTGGAGTCACATAAAGGCCAGATCAGGTAAGGATAGCAAATTTCCTTCCCTAAAGGACATTGTGAACCAGAAGGGTCTTTACAACAATTGACAATGGTTCCATGGTCATCATCAGACTAGCTTTTTAATTCCAGATTGATTAACCAAATTCAAATTTCACCATCTGCCATGGTGGGCTTCGACCCCCATGCCCCCAGAGCATTACTAGTCCAGTGATATTACCACTACGTCATCCGCCTCCAAGAGCTGCCAGCCATTCACAGGGCCGGCAGCTCAGCAGGGCCATTAGGAGTGTTGGCAACTGCTGGGGCTGCCCCTGGAGAATGAGGGTACAGTGATCAACGTGAGCCCTCATAACCAGGTAAATGAGGTCTGGGGGCACCGGGACCAGTCAGGCAGGCCCCGGAAAGTTATGGAGGGGAGGGAGTTGCTGAGGGCAGGCGCTACCATTGCAGTGGGGGGTGCCCCCCCCCCCCCCCCATAGGCCAAAGAGTGCTCAAAGAAGGAGGGCCACCACTTACCCCCACCCTCCCCCCAGAGCCTACTGGGAGGCTGCCAGGATTTACCTGGCAGTCTTCCCACTCTGCAGAGTGGCCCCCGTGCCCCTGATAAGATGCCACCAGAGGTGGGAAGAGGCCATTAATTTCCACTTAAGTGTCTCAATTGGGCTCTGGGTAGGAGGGCCATCAACCACTTTTCCTACCACTGCAAAATGGCATGGCAGCGGGAAAATGATGGGCACGCCATCCACCTTTGCATTCCATTTTGCCAGCACTCCAGCCTCCTAGCCTGTCCCCAAAGGGATGGTAAAATCCAGCCCTTTATATTTGATGGACTTAATTGGAGAATAGAGCAAGGAAATCACAAATTTATGCAATAGCATAACAAATTTGTCTCACAGAGCTACTGTCATGCAAAGTAAAACAGTGTTAATTTCCATATGTATTTAAGATATTCTAATTAGGAACAAAAACAGAAACATAGAAATCTAGAAATTTAAGCACAGAATGGCCAGTCTGTGCTGGCTGAAAAAGAGCTAACTAGACTAATCCCACTTTCCAGCTCTTGATCTATAGCATATCCAAGCACCTTTTAAATGTGATGAGGGTTTCTGCCTCTACCATCCTTTCAGGCAGCTAGTTCCAGACCACCACTACTCTCAATTCCCCACTAAACGTTCGACCAATTATTTTAATTCTATGGCCCCTGGTTATTCACCTCTCTGCTAAAGGAAATAGGTCCTTCCCTATCCACTCTATCTAGGCCCCTCATAATTTTATATGCCTCAATTAAACTTCCTCTTGTCTTCCTCTGTTCCAAAGAAAACAACCCCAGCTTTTCCAAACTTGCTTCACAGATAAAGTTCTCCAGTCTGTTACGACCACTCAGGACAAAGCCCCCAATCAAAATATATGCTTCTGATCGCAGTACGAGCAATGCGCTGTCAATTCAGCCCAGTCACTCCACAGGTCACATCATATTTCTTTAAGCTTTCCAAATAGGAAACATAACAGCCAAATTGAACAATCTAGTAACCCCCGAATGAAGTGAACCAGACCAGGTGTCTTGAGATATTGTTACGATCTGTAGTTTTTTTTCCCGGGAAGAATGCAGAGTGTCTTTAAGGCTAGAAAAAAAGAGCCGTACTGCTTTAAGGCAGCAAGACTGAGTCAAGGAGTGCATTCACGTTGCCTTGGATATAGCCATGCGGAGACTGCGATTCAAAGGGTGCATTCTCGTTACCTTGGATACAACCACTTGGACTAAGCATCGAGAGATACATTTATTACAATTTAATTTTCAACTGGCTTATAGTTCAAACAGTCTGTTCTAACAGAGGAGACTCAGACAGACAGTTGTGTGTTAGCACCTGAAAGAAGAGCTCTCAGCCATTTAAACTGAAGGAAGAGAATTTAGTCTGTTTATTTATTATTCTTTCTCAAAATTCTAAAAATGTCAAGCCAAAACAGAGATCTCCGATAATTTAAACTGAAGGAAGGGAAGTTCGACTGTGAAAATCTTTATCCCTCAAAAATTCTAAAGCCAAAATGATTCATTTAAAAAGTGTTTGCAAGTTGTTAATTGTTGAAATTCATCGCTGGAGAAGGAAAGCATCATTTACTGCTGGAATTATGCTACGGACTGTTCAACTGTTGAAGAACCATTTTCTCTCCCCATCAGACAGCTGTGAGGACTTCAAGCAACCTTGGCCTTTTCTCACCTCCGGCAGGAGCATAAATTTGCAAGGATTCTAATTTTTTCTATTTTAAATGTTGTTTATATCTTAGTAGCGTTTAAGATTTTAGTTTTTCCAATTAAACTGATTTGTTAATTTAAAGACACCTGGTTTGATTAGCCTCATTCGGGGGTTAATAGATGGTACAATTTGGGTGGGTCTTTCTTTAATTTGGAAAGTTTAAAATGTTAGGCGATCTGTGGAGGGACGAGATTGACTTAACAGTGTGTTTCTCCCACCACAATCAGAATCGTATATTTTGATTGGGGGCTTTGACTGGAATGGTCAGTCATAACAATATCAACAAACTAATTAGTGATTGAAAAAAAATCTTAAACACTATTAAGATAAATATCTAAAGACCCGTCGACCATTGACACTCGTTTTCTGCCACTGATTTTGGACCCAACTTGCCACGTTCCCTTGGATTCCAAGGACTGTAGCTGTTTCCTGCTCAATTTTGCTAAATCGCATCCCAGCTTAGTAAAATTGCCCTTTCCAACAAAGAACTATTAGTCTTGGTCTATCTTTGTTTTTTCCATAATAACGCTAGACCGAATTGAATTATGATCACCATCAAAATGTTCTCCCAATGATATCCCTTCCACTAAGTCCAGAACTGCCCCTTCTCTTGTTGGACTTGCTACGTACTGGCTTAAAAAAAAGTTCTCCTGAATCCATTTTAAGAATTCTGCACCCTCTATACCTTTCACACTGATTCAATCCCAGTTAATTTTAGGGTAGTTGAAATCCCCTATTACTGTTGTATTGATTTTGCACTGAGGAATTTGCCTACATATTTTCTCTTGCATCCCTCTTTAACTTTTTGGGGTTCTATAATGCACTCCCTACAGTGTGATTGCCTGTTTTTATTCCTCAGTTCAACCTATATAGTCTCATTTTAGTTTAGTTTAGAGATACAGCACTGAAACAGGCCCTTCGGCCCACCGAGTCAGTGCCGACCATCAACCACCCATTTATACTAATCCTACACTAATTCCATATTCCTACCACATCCCCACCTGTCCCTATATTTCCCTACCACCTACCTATACTAGGGGCAATTGCTAATGGCCAATTTACCTATCAACCTGCAAGTCTTTGGCATGTGGGAGGAAACCGGAGCACCCGGAGGAAACCCACGCAGACACAGGGAGAACTTGCAAACTCCACACAGGCAGTACCCAGAATTGAACCCGGGTCGCTGGAGCTGTGAGGCTGCAGTGCTAACCACTGCACCACTGTACTTCTAGTATAGTAAACCACCTCACAGTTCTAATGGCTTCTTTCACCAATATTGCAATCCCCTTTTTTATCTTGTCTGAAAACCCAGTAACCAGGAACATTGAACTGCCATTCCTGCCTTTCTTTAAGCAATGTTTCAGTAATAGCTATGATATCATACTTCCACAGAGTCTATCTGTACCATCAGCTCATCTGCTTTATTACCAGACTCCTTTCCTTGCATTCAAGTATATACCATTAAGCACTGCCAAACTCCTTTGTTGTCTATCTTCTAGCCTTTGTTTCCTCTGCCTTAACACTTGCTTACTAATTTTCTACTTTCAATTTCTGGCTTTACTTCTCTTCCTTCTATATCTGTTGTTACAATCATGTGAGGAGGGGGTGGAAGGAGCCCTCTCTTTTCCCTCTCCTTGTTTGACCACAACAGATTTATTTCTTTTTGAAATGGATATACTTTCCAATTCAGTGAGTGTTTAATGGTTTAACGTGCCAGTGATCATTAAAAGAACCAATTGGACAGGTTTTCTTGAGTTTAACCAAGAAAGATGTTAGCTTTATTGTACTTAAATTGATCCAAGTAAAATAATAAAATACACTCCAACTTTCTCACACACACACACAAATAGGTTACTGAATCAATCCCTCGCACTGGCCAATATTGCAAGCTGAACTGAAGTGTCTGAACCTTAGCATCCGGTTCAAATCTGAGGTGAGTTTTGGATTCCATAACCTAATGGGGAAGAATCCAAAACAAGGTGCCATAGCTATAAAAGAGAAGAACTAATATATCCAGTAAGGAATTCAGGAGATACTTCTTTACTCAGAGGTTGCTGAGAATGTAGAACTCACTATCACATGCAGTGGTTGAGGTAAACATCAGAATAATTTAAGGGGAAGCTAGATAAATACATGAGAGAGAAAGGATTAAAAGTTATGTTGATAGGGTACGATGAAGTCAGGCGGGAGGAGGCTTGTGTGGAGTCTAAACACTTGCACAGTACTGTTCGGCTGAATAGTCTGTTTCTGTGTTGTAAATTCTGTGTAATAATTATTGGTCCAGAAAATCAGAAATTAAAAATACCAGAATGGTCTAACTGTTTTCAATTTTCCTAATATTAATTTTTAAATGAAGAGAAATCACAAGTTTTTTTTAAATCAATTAACAAAAAAGAATTATGCTCAATTTGAATTACAGTTGAATTATCAATTGTTATGGTCATTTTCTGCTTCTGCCCTGCTCCCTTATGTAATTCTGCACCCATAGTCGGTAGTCTGTTGCACTTTCAAAATATATTTCTGCTAGTTGTGACATCAAAAGCTATAAAATCACAGCCCTGTATTATTTATATATAAGCACACTAAACCAAGTAAAGACTAACAACTGCAAACATTAAAAATCTGCTCACGTCAACATTTCCTTAAAAAAAAAGATATGTACTACACTTATGTACTTAGTTATGATGTTTCTCAATAAAGGGCAGAAGGAATGGTTCAATTATCACTGCTTCATCCTTTTCACATCAGTGCTTGAGACAGTAGTTATGTCTAGAATTGATAACACTATAACAAGCTTCTTCAAAAAAATGTAATACTCACTGTATCAACAGTTCCACTCAGCCATAAGCCACAATTCTCATCTAAAAAGAGAACTTCCAAGCTATTTATATGGTTTACCAATCTTTGCCAATTTACCTCAAAGCTCCATAATTTTGAGCAACTCAATCAGATCTTTCAATCTTTTCTGCTCCAATGAAAAGTCTTTCCTCATAACTAACACCTTTTGTGTAATGATATTAAGTTTGTGAAAATGCGAGCATTTAATATTTGTAACAGACAGAAATTCCATTTAGTATGTAAAGCAACATGGAGGTGGTTGAATGTTCTTTTTACCATGTCATAACAAAACAAGTTTTTTGGTACTTATAAAGGGAAGGCAATAATTAATTTTGTTGTAATTACTGTATATATCAAATTCATCTCAAATTAAGCATGCTAGTTTCATCATCCTAATTATATAAGGTAATAGATAGCTTGCAATGAATTTTAAGCAACTCTGATAAAACCATAAACCACAAGAGTGAAACTTCAGTAGGTTAATGAGCATCAGTAAAACCTCAAGATGGAATTGCAGGCTTGAAAACGCAGCCAACAACATGTTTTTTTTGTTGTTAATCTGAGTTATAATAAAGAAACTATTTAGTTTTTATCACTGTGATGTTTAGTCTTAAGTTGAGAATACAAGACACCTCATGCAAATCACTCCTGAAAAGAACACATATGGTCAAAATGATAGCATCCAGTTCATTTCTACTTCCAATGTACAATATTAAGGGAAAAAATTAAAAGCAGATATGAAATATAATTATATATAAAAAGAGTTAAAACCATTCAATCCAGCATTAAAGATAATCCAATCTCAAGGTTTAAAGGATGTTCACAAAAGAATTCAGCTCCACTCACTATTGTGACCTTATTTGAGCACCTTAATCAAAATGCAATCTTTGAACCCACTTCTGATGTCTCACACAGTATTTTATATGTATTAAATGCCACTGACTAAAAAGCCCCTGAAAAGGATGGCATTACCCCTGAATTAATCAAGAGTGCCAAGCCTGCTGTACTCTCAGCATTACATGAACTGCTTTGCCTGTGCTGGGATGAGGGTGCAGTACCACAGGACATGTGCGATGCCAATATCATCACGCTCTAAGAACATGTGTGACTGCGGTGACTGCAACAACTATCGGGGAATCTCCCTGCTCAGCATAGTGGGGAAAGTCTTCGCTCGAGTTGTCTTAAACAGACTTCAGAAGCTGGCTGAGCGTGTCTACCCTGAGGCACAGTGCGGCTTTCAAGCAGAGAGAGTCATCATTGACATGCTGTTCTCCCTTCACCAGCTACAAGAGAAATGCTGTGAACAACAGATGCCCCTCTACGTTGCTTTCATAGATCTCACCAAAGCCTTTGACCTAGTCAGCAGGCGTGGTCTCTTCAGACTACTAGCAAAGATCGGATGTCCACCAAAGCTGCTAAATATCATCACCTCATTCCATGTCAATATGAAAGGCACAATTCATCATAGCGGTGCCTCATCAGACCCCCTTCCTATCCTGAGTGGCGTGAAACAGGGCTGTATTCTCACACCGACACTGTTTGGGATCTTCACTGCTGCTCTAACATGCGTTCAAGTCTTCAGAAGAAAGAATTTTCCTCCACACAAGATCAGGTGGCAGGTTGTTCAACCTTGCCCGTCTTAGAGCGAAGACCAAAGTACGGAAAGTCCTCATCAGGGAACTCCTCTTTGCTGATGATGCTGCATTAACATCCCACAGAGAAGAGTGTCTGCAGAGACATCGACAGGATTGCGGCTGCCTGCAACAAATTTGGCCTAACCATCAACCTCAGGAAAACGAACATCGTGGGGCAGGATATCAGAAATGCTCCATCCATCAATATCGGCGACCACGCTCTGGAAGTGGTTCAAGAGTTCACCTACCTAGGCTCAACTATCATCAGTAAACTGTCTCTCGATGCAGAAATCAACAAGCGCATGGGAAAGGCATCCACTGCTATGTGCAGACTGGCCAAGAGGGTGTGGGAAAATGGCGCATTGACACGGAACACAAAAGTCCAAGTGTTTCAAGCTTGTGTCCTCAGTACCTTGCTCTACGGCAGCGAGGCCTGGCAACGTATGTCAGCCAAGAGCGACGTCTCAACTCATTCCATCTTCGCTGCCTCCGGAGAATCCTTGGCATCAGGTGGCAGGACCGTATTTCCAACGCAGAAGCCCTCGAGGCAGCCAACATCCCCAGCATATACATTCTACTGAGCCAGCGGCGCTTGAGATGTCTTGGCCACGTGAGCCGCATGGAAGATGGCAGAATCCCCAAGGACGCATTGTGCAGCGAGCTCGTCACTGGTACCAGACCCACTGGCCGTCCATGCCTCCGCTTTAAAGACATCTGCAAACTTGACATGAAGTCCTGTGACACTGACCACAAGTCGTGGGTGTCAGTTGCCAGTAATCGCCAGAGCTGGCAGACAGCCATAAAGGCGGGGCTAAAGAGTGGCGAGTCGAAGAGACTTAGCAGTTGGCAGGAAAAAAGACAGAAGTGCAAGGAGAGAGCCAACTGTGTAACAGCCCCGACAACCAATTTTATCTGCAGCGCCTGTGGAAGAGTCTGTCACTCTAGGATTGGCCTTTATAGCCACTCCAGGCGCTGCTCCACTAACCACTGACCACCTCTAGGCGCTTACCCATTGTCTCTCGAGACGAGGAGGCCAAAGAAGAAGAGAAGAAATGCCACTGACTCCATTATTTATCTATAACAGGTCAAGTGCAGTTAGCAGAGTAAACAATTAAGACTAACAGACTGCACCAAAAATGTGTCAGCCTTGCCTGTGCCGGTATATTTTTATCTTCGCATTTACCACCATTATAATGCAAATCTAGGATCATTAGTACTAAATCAACAAAGCTAGAAAGTAAGATGTTATAAATGAGTTACCTTGGAACATATATTTATGTATTTAAAATGTACAGAAAGAGCAAGATTGGTGCTACAGAAACCTGAGTGATGCAATTGCCAAAAGTCAGAATCATAATGCTTTACTCACTTGCAAGCATCTAGGATTGCAGAACAAAAGAGTGTTCCAATAATATTGGCTTAGTAACTGTAGATCCTAGCAATGAGAACCAGAACCAGTATCAAATAAGCAATTTTAATATTTCTCATCGGTACGTGGGACCAGATGCCAACAGTCACTCACATTGCACAGATAGACTAATGCACTGCTGAGCTTGGACTGATTCATTCCTTTTACTACTACAGCCACCATTACGTCAAAAAGTTTTTAAGATGAACCATTATGTATTCAAAATGTTTGTTTTGTCTTTCCAAATCCTGTCTCAACCTTTACATTCAAACCTATAATATATTACCAGAAGGTCCATCATCACTTCCACGATACTTGAGCAGAAAGCACACCATAAATAATGAAAACAGGATTATTATGCTAGCCTAGTATGATAGAAACAAGTGAAGTTGAACAATTCAGCCTGTTTGCAGGATTGTTTTCGATTTGACATAATTTCATCTTTTGAGACAGCATTGGACACAACATAATTAGTATTTATTTTCAATCTGGTCAAGCGTGCCTTGTCCCTCCATAGCTATTACTTATTGCAGCTGGTTGCTTTTAAATTTAATGTAATATATATTTTTTTACAACCTGCAGTTTTAGATGTTAAAGGTCATAGCTAAATTCCACTACATTTTGTTACACAATGCTTTATCCAACTCATTAAGCCACTCCCCATATAATAATGCACCCCTCAGCTCATAACTAGATCCTTGCAGATTTAAATGATGAGGAATCTTAGGTACTCCAACATGGAACGACTAACCTTTTGTCGAGTTTTACCATAATTATTTGTTAGCTTCGGAAACAAAACAACTCATATTTCTATAGCATAATGTGGTACAACACGATTATAAATCATCGCCAACAATTTGTAAGAGATAACTAGAATATAATTCAACGATGAACAGTCTGATATGCCATGGACTGAAAACATTTTCAATAATAAAATAAAGAAAAATGCCAAATTTAAATTTTCTAACACTTGGTAGATGTTGGAAGAAAATCAGTATTATACTGTATGTATTGTACAGAGATGTATATATTTGGAATATAATAAAAGTTCTATAATACACTGAACAATACCAGCTTACCTCTACATGATAAATAGCTAATCTGCAGAATTATGCATGTTTAAAATTTTTACAAAACTATTTAACCTATTGGTATAGTATGTCAGGCCTCTAAAATAGCTACACAAAATACAGGATCTAATGAGAACTTGAAGCTCATGGATTCAACAAGTTGAAACTAAAGCCAATAGCATGACGATTTTAAGATTGAAAAAGACAGTGTCCCGAAATGAGACAGGTTCAAAAAGAGTATACATCAGTTTGTGAAGCACAAGAATAAGATTTCACAATGGAAGTAATGTTTCTGATTTTAAAAAAAGCATTTCAATTCCCAACATTTTTGATAAATTAACACAAGGGTCCCAGAGAAGATTTTCCATCTGCAGGCTGTCTCCAGCGAGATTTGATTTGAGGTTCCAATCAAGAAAATGTTGAAAACAATGCATAATTGTCATATCCCATAAATCTATGACTGCAAAGCAATGATGCTGAAACCAATAAAGGAACCTCTTCCATTTGGCATTATTGACCTTTAGATGGAAGGTTTTCCAGATGTCAAGGTTGTACTCAGCAGTGGGTTTAGAAAATAGGTATATTCACTGACGAGAGTAAAGAGAGTGCTGGGCCATGGTAGTATACAATAAAATATAGGGAGTAAGACCATTAACTTTTCAGACCTAATAAAACTTGCACTCTACTTCGCCAGTGGCTCAGCAGCACTTCTCAATAGCGTGCCGAGCAATACAAGTCAGGAAGGGCCGAGAGTCATTGATTTTTAATGTATGTTAGCATGTTAATGCTGTTTGCCAACTAAGCTGAAGGGCAGAGGTTACAATTAGTTTCAGCAGCCAACCACAGAAGGAGGAAATCATCCTAAGTTGCAAGTGCACATGTACAGATGAGAATAGGATCCATTCAAATTGTCCACCAGCGCCAACTCTCCATGTACGTAAATGAAGGCGAGATGCTGGAAGGCTAACGCCACAGGCAGACTCAAGGTCAAGTACGAGTTACCACCTTTGTAAGAGTGAAGATAAGAACAATAAATCGGGGGGAAATAATGGTATTTTACCTTGTAGAGTAAAAAAGAAAAAAAGTCTTGTATTTATATGGTGCTTTTCATGACCACTGGACATCCCAAATCACTTTACAGCCAATTAAATACTTTTGAAGTGTAGTCACTGTTGTGATGCAGGAAATGAGGCAGTCAATTTGCACATAGCAAGCTCCCACAAATAGTAATGTGATAACAACCAGATAATCTGTTTTTGTGTTGTTAAGGGATAAATACTAGTCAGGAGACAGGATAATTCCCCTAGTCTTCTTACTACAGTACCACAGGATCTTTTACCACCACAGGGCCTCGGTTTAACATCTCATCTGAAAGACGGCACCTCCAAAAGTCTAGCACTCCCTCAGTACTGCACTGGAGTTTTTTGTGCTCAAGTTCTGGAGGGGCACTTGAACCCACAACCTTCTGACTCAGAGGCAAGAGTGCTACTAACTGAGGCACAGCTGACACAGCAGTAAAGTAACTATCTTCAAAGCCAGAATTGGAAAAGACATTCACATGTAGCACTGTCTTCTTAACTAACAAGTTTAAGAGCATAAGGTTTCTAAGAAATGACTGATTTGTTTTGGAAGGAAGCAAGCAGGCTTTTTTCTACTAGCTTACCGGTTTCCCATTTGTGGTTCATTAGACCCTGCCTTTAAGAGCTCCTTTGGACCCAAAATGACTTTATCTTTTCAGAAAACAAAACTTTGGGAGTTGACCATCACTGAGGTTTATTCCTTGGATGTCTATTAGGTTTTATCATGTTACAGCACTTAATACATCATGTGTAATTAAGTTTAGAAGAATCTTCGACCTTCCACTAACGTCATGAACATGTGGAGCTGAGATAAAGCAGCTAATGTCATGTCAATTAATATATTTAACGAAGAACTAGATGAAAATCCAGCTGGGAGCATGATTGAAAAGTTTAGTTATGGGTATAAGTACAGCAAAAAGATAAGTAAATGTTATGTGGAGCTTATCATAGAATCATAGAATGATACAGCACAGGAGGCAGCCATTCGGTCCATCATGCCTGTACTGGCTCTTTGGTAGAGCTATTTAAAGCCTTTGACAGGGTCCCACATGGGAGACTTATCAAGAAAGAAAATGCACATGGGATACAGGGTAACTTGATAAAGTGGAATCAAAATTGGCTTAGTTGTAGGAGAGAGAGTGATGACAGACAGCTGTTTCAGTGGCGTACCACAGGGATCTGTGCTGGGTCCCCTATTGTTTGTCATTTATATAAACGACATAGATGACTATGTGGGGGGTAGGTTCAGTAAGTTCGCGGACGACACAAAGATTGGCCGAGTGGTTAACAGTGGGATGGAGTGTCTTAGGTTACAGGAAGATATAGACGGGATGGTCAAATGGGCAGAAAAGTGGCAGATGGAATTTAACACTGAAAAGTGTGAGGCGATACACTTTGGAAGGAGTAATGTGACACGGAAGTATTCAATGAATGGCCTGACACTGGGAAGTTCCGAGGAACAAAGGGACGATGGCGTGTTTGTCCATAGATCTCTGAAGGCAGAAGGGCAGGTTAATAGGATGGTGAAAAAGGCATATGGGACACTTGCCTTTATCAATCAAGGCATAGATTACAAAAGCAGGGAGGTCATGTTGGAGTTGTACAGAACTTTGGTAAGGCCACAGCTGGAGTACCGTGTGCAATTCTGGTCGCCACATTATAGGAAGGATATGATTGCATTGGAGGGGGTGCAGAGGCGATTCACCAGGATGTTGCCTGGGATGGAACATTTAAGCTATGAAGAGAAGTTGGATAGGCTTGGGTTGTTTTCGCTGGAGCAGAGAAGACTGAGGGGTGACCTGATCGAGGTGTACAAGATTATGAGGGGCATGGACAGGGTGGAAAGGGAGCAGTTGTTCCCCTTAGTTGAAGGGTCAGTTACGAGGGGTCACAAGTTTAAGGTGCGGGGCGGGAGGTTTAAGGGGGATTTGAGGAATAACTTTTTTACCCAGAGGTTGGTGATGGTCTGGAATGCCCTGCCTGGGAGGGTGGTAGAGGCAGGTTGCCTCACATCCTTTAAAAAGTACCTTGATGAGCACTTGGCACGTCATAACATTCAAGACTATGGGCCAAGTGCTGGCAAATGGGATTAGGTAGACAGGTCAGGTGTTTTAATATAAAAGCAAAATACTGCGGATGCTGGAAATCTGAAATAAAAACAAGAAATGCTGGAATCACTCAGCAGGTCTGGCAGCATCTGTGGAAAGAGAAGCAGAGTTAACGTTTCGGGTCAGTGACCCTTCATCGGAACTGACAAATATTAGAAAAGTCACAGGTTATAAGCAAGTGAGGTGGGGGTGGGGCAAGAGATAACAAAGGAGGTCTAGATTGGACCAGGCCACATAGCTGACCAAAAGGTCACGGAGCAAAGGCAAACAATATGTTAATGGTGTGTTGAAAGACAAAGCATTAGTACAGATTAGGTGTGAATACACTGAATATTGAACAGCAGCAAGTGCAAACCTGAAAAAAAACAGTGGGTAAGCAAATTGAACAAACAAAGATGAAGTGAAATAAATGCAAAAAAAAATTGTAAAAAATGTAAAAAAGAATGTTAAAAAAAGGAAGAAAAGATAACTAAAAATGAAAGTAAAATGGGGGGCTGTCATGCTCTGAGATTATTGAACTCAATGTTCAGTCCGGCAGGCTGTAGTGTGCCTAATCGGTAAATGAGATGCTGTTCCTCGAGCTTGCGTTGATGTTCACTGGAACACTACAGCAATCCCAGGACAGAGATGTGAGCATGAGAGCAGGGGGGGAAGTGTTGAAATGGCAAGCAACCGGAAGCTCAGGGTCCTGCTTGCGGACTGAGGGGAGATGTTCCGCAAAGCGGTCACCCAGTCTGCGCTTGGTCTCCCCAATGTAGAGGAGACCACACTGTGAGCAGCGAATACAGTATACTACATTGAAAGAAGTACAAGTAAATCGCTGCTTCACCTGAAAGGTGTGTTTGGGGCCTGGGATAGTGAGGAGAGAGGAGGTAAATGGGCAGGTATTACACCTCCTGCGATTGCAGGGGAAGGTGCCCTGGGATGGGGACGGGGTGGTGGGGGTAATGGAGGAGTGGACCAGGGTGTCGCGGAGGGAACGATCCCTTCGGAATGCTGACAGGGGAAGGGAGGGGAAGATGCGACTGGTAGTGGCATCACGCTGGAGGTGGCGGAAATGGCGGAGGATGATCCTTTGGATATGGAGGCTGGTGGGGTGAAAAGTGAGGACAAGGGGAACCCTGTCACGGTTCTGAGAGGAAGGGGAAGGGGTGAGGTTAGAGGTGCAGGGAATGGGTTGGACATGGTTGAGGGCCCTGTCAACCACAGTTGGGGGGGGAATCCTCGGTTGAGGAAAAAGGAGGTCATATCAGAAGCACCGTCATGGAAGGTAGCATCATCAGAGCAGATGCGTCGGAGACGGAGAAACTGGGAGAATGGAATGGAGTCCTTACAGGAGGTAGGGTGTGAAGAAGTGTAGTCGAGATAGCTGTGGGAGTCGGTGGGCTTATAATGGATATTAGTAGACAACCTATCCCCAGAGATGGAGACAGAGAAGTCAAGGAAGGGAAGTGTCAGAGATGGACCATGTAAAGGTGAGAGAAGGGTGGAAATTGGAAGCAAAGTTGATAAAGTTTTCTAGTTCGGGGCGGGAGCAGGAAACGGCACCGATACAGTCATCAATGTACCGGAAAAAGAGTTGGGGGAGGGGGCCTGAGTAGGACTAGAACAAAGAATGCTCGACATATCCCACAAAAAGAAAGGCATAACTAGGACCCATGCGGGTACGCATAGCTACACCTTTTACTTGAAGGAAGTGCATGGGGTTGAAGGAGAAGTTGTTCAATGTGAGAACAAGTTCAGCCAGGCGGAGGAGGGTGGTAGTGGATGGGGACTGGTTGGGCCTCTGTTCCAGGAAGAAGCAGAGAGCCCTCAAACCATCCTGGTGGGGGATGGAGGTGTAGAGCGATTGGACGTCCATAGTGAAGAGGAGGCGGTTGGGACCAGGAAACTGGAAATTGTCAAAATGACGTAGAGCGTCAGAAGAGTCACGGATGTAGGTGGGAAGAGACTGATAGAGTCTAGATAGGAAGAAATAAGTTCAGTGGGGCAGGAGCAGGCTGACACAATGGGTCTGCCGGGACAGTCCCGTTTGTGGATTTTGGGAAGGAGGTAGAAGCGGGCTGTCCAGGGTTGTGGGACGATGAGGTTGGAAGCTGTAGGGGGAAGATCTCCAGAGGAGATGAGGTCAGTGACAGTCCTTTGGACGGTGGCTTGATGTTCGGTGGTGGGGTCATCGTCCAGAGGGAGGTAGGAAGAAGTGTCCGTGAGATGGCGTTGAGCTTCTGCAAGGTAGAGATCGGTACGCCATACGACAACAGCACCACCCTTGTCTGCAGATTTGATGACCATGTCGGGGTTAGACCTGAGAGAACGGAATGCCTCAAGTTCAGAGGGGGACAGGTTAGAGTGAGTGAGGGGGGCAGAGAAATTGAGACGACCAATGTCTCGCCGACAGTTTTCAGTTTTGCTTGCCATTTCAACACTCCCCCCTGCTCTCATGCTCACATCTCTGTCCTGGGATTGCTGCAGTGTTCCAGTGAACATCAACGCAAGCTCGAGGAACAGCATCTCATTTACCGATTCGGCACACTGCAGCCTGCCGGACTGAACATTGAGTTCAATAATTTCAGAGCATGACAGCCCCCATTTTACTTTCATTTTTAGTTATTTTTTCTTCCTTTTCTTAAACATTCTTTTTTACAATTTTTTTTTGCATTTATTTCATTTCATCTTTGTTTGTTCAGTTTGCTTACCCACTGTTTTTTTTCAGGTTTGCACTTGCTGCTGTTCAATATTCAGTGTATTTACACCTAATCTGTATTAATGCTTTGTCTTTCAACACACCATTAACATATTGTTTGCCTTTGCTCCGTGACCTTTTGGTCAGCTATGTGGCCTGGTCCAATCTAGACCTCCTTTGTTATCTCTTGCCCCACCCCCACCTCACTTGCTTATAACCTGTGACTTTTCTAATATTTGTCAGTTCCGATGAAGGGTCACTGACCCGAAACGTTAACTCTGCTTCTCTTTCCACAGATGCTGCCAGACCTGCTGAGTGATTCCAGCATTTCTTGTTTTTATTTCAGGTGTTTTAATATATCAGTGCAGACTCGATGGGCCGAAGGGCCTCTTCTGCACTGTATTATTCTGTGATTTAATTGATTCCACTCCCTGCCTTTTTCCCCATAGCCCTGTAAAGGTTTTCCCTTCAAGTATTTATCCTATCCTCTTTTGAATGTTGCTATATACAATCTGTTTCCACCACCATTTCAGGCAGCACATACACAATCACAATAACTCAATGTGTAAAAAAGTACCCTCAGCTTGTCTCTGGTTCTTTTGCCAAACACCTTAAATCTGTGTCCTTTGGCCACCAATCCTTCTGCCACTGGAAACAGTTTCTCCCCAACTCTCAAAGCCCTTCATGAGTTTGAACACCTCTATCAAATCTCCTTATAACCTTCTCTGCTCCACAGAGAACAATCCCAGCTTTTCCAGTCTCTCAACCCTAGTGCCATTATAGTATATCTTGTTTGCACCCTCTCTAAGTTTGACATCCTGAAGTATACAAAACAGAACAATACTCCATCTGAGGCCTGACCAATGTTTTATAAAGGTTTAGCTTAACTTCCTTGCTTTTACACGCTATTCCTTTATTGGTAAAGCCAAGGATCCTATCGGTGTTTTAACAGCCTTCTCAACTTGTCCTGCCACCTTCAAAGATACGTTTTGATAGCTCCTGAGCTAACAGAAAAGGGTAAATGTTTTACTACCCCAAATGTCAAATCGATGTCTTTTTAAAGGTAGCTTGTCTAAAACGGCACACAACTTCAGTGGGGTTGTAAAACCTGTGGTTTTGGACCATTTGCCTGCTATGTGTCTTACCCAATTTTCCTTTCCATTGACATTGGAATGTATAACGAGCAACCAACCCAATACTACCAGTTTCACACGCCCACCAAGGTTGAAAGATAACCCAATATTTCAAATGTAGCTATGTAGCCAGTACAAAGTTATAATAATTTGGTTGAATTAATTATAAAATGCCCTCAATGTGCATTCCTGTAGTTTGTTGGCCTTGTTGATAATAGTTTCACATTGACTAGAAAGGTTTGAGTGAATGATAAATAAAACTCAAATCAGTGTCCACATTATGGTGGTGGCCATTACTTCATTGGGGCATATTCCCTGTTTAAATATGCAGAACCTTGCATTTATCCACATTAATTGAACTACAATACTTTAGTTCACCCACTTTATTGGTTCAGATCCGCTGAATCTTTAATAATCTCTCATACTCATCTTCGGACTAAAAATCATAGTGTTAGCCTACCCTCTTCCATAAAATGTGATCAGTTTAAGCAAAACAAGCAACAGATCAGCCTAAATATAGGCCATGAACCTCAGAAGCACATAAAATTATGGCTATATTACAAAAAAGTTAATAACTGAAAACAAAAAAAAATAAAAGCAAGGAACGTCTGTAACTTGGCAATCTTTTGTTCTGGTTTATCCTAGACTTGTCAATTTTATCACTTATTCAAATCACTCCCCAGAAATTTAATCTACATGAAACAGTACTTTTGAAAAAAAAGGAAATGGTTAAATATGAAAGAACAGGAAGTGTAATACTAATAAATATAGCAGCCCAATAAGAATACCCTTACCCTTTCCTCTTATGCACAAACAGTGCTGCACATAAGCATTTGGGAAATCAGAAGGTCGGCACTTTTGGCTTCACAGCAATTATTGAAATGTTAGAATCACCAAAAAGCCATCTGATAAGCAATAGTTATGGTTGAAGCTTTGTAAAGCATGCTTTTGCATCTGGTTGTGCAGATTAAACAAGTAGTGATGTAATACAGTTTGTTGAGTGAACAACTCAAATCAGAGAATCTTTATATTGCTAAATTACTTTTCGGATTAGATGGAAAATTACTGTTATTTCAAGAGGTAAAAAAAATATATAGTTTTATGAGTTAATTTTATTCAAGACATTCTCAGGATGCGGCATTGCCAGCACTACCAGCATTTATTGACAGCTTTAGTTGCCTTTGAGATGGTGGCAGGGGCCTTTTTCTTCAGACGCTACAATCTGTGTCAAGGTGCTCCCATCATGTTATTAGCTAGGGAGTTCCATGAAGACTGAACAACTATATATGCCCACCAGGATGGTGCGACTTGGAACGGAACTTGGAGGTGACAGTGTTCCCATGCACCTGCTGCCTTCGGCCTCCTAGGTGGTGGAGGTTGCAGATTTAGGCGATGCCGCTGAAAAGGCCTTGGTGACTTGCCGCAGTGCATCCTGTAGACAATACAACCAGTGGTACAGGGAGTGACTATTTAAGCAGTGGATGAAGTGATCAAGCGCACTGCTTTGTTGTGGCTGGTGGCAGGCTTTGAATGCTGCTGTAGGTACATCAATCCAGGAAAGTGGAGAATTAAAACCCTTCAAAATTAAAATCAACCATATGTAGATTAAAGTTACAGTCAATTCAAGAACACAAAAATCAGAAACCACTGTTCTTTACTGTTCATGAACATAATCTAATGCACATTAAGCAAGCTGTGGTTTTAAAATGGTCAGACTTCATGGAGTTTGATGTTTAAACAGATTTTAAGGAATACAATTTTGTATATTTGTTGTTAGTTTCAAATAAAAGTAAATACAGTAAGCATAACGATGTACGGACTTATAATTTTTATAACCACTATAACTTCCAACATTACTTAAAATTCTTACAATTACAATTCCTATAACTGTTGTTGCCTTATTCTCCAACCCAATAAGGTACAACTATTATTAAAATTGTGCTTTACAATGGTGAGAAATAAAGAGACTGTGCATGTGCAACATATAAAATTATGATTGTATATAAATTAGTGTTTTATAACATACCCTAAAATAGTGGACAGTCTAAAGATCAGTTACTACACACCAAAGAAAAGATTAACTTAGACAGCCTTGGTTTTTGCTATATTAAGATAGCTAAAAGGAAAAACTGTGTAAAATCACTTTTCTACAATTTCTTCTTCTTCTTTGGCCTCCTCTCGAGAGACAATGGTTAAGCGCCTGGAGGTGTGGTCAGTGGTTTGTGGAGCAGCGCCTGGAGTGGCTATAAAGGCCAATCCTAGAGTGACAGACTCTTCCACAGGCGCTGCAGATAAAATTGGTTGTCGGGGTTGTTACACAGTTGGCTCTCTCCTTGCACTTCTGTCTTTTATCCTGCCAATTGCTAAGTCTCTTCGACTTGCCACTCTTTAGCCCCGCCTTTATGGCTGCCCACCAGCTCTGGTGATCACTGGCAACTGACACCCAAGACTTGTGATCAATGTCACAGGACTTCATGTTGTGTTTGCAGACATCTTTAAAGCAGAAACATGAACGGCCAGTGGGTCTGATACCAGCGACGAGCTCGCTGTGCAATGTGTCCTTGGGGATCCTGCCATCTTCCATGCAGCTCACATGACCAAGCCATCTCAAGCGCCGCTGGCTCAGTAGGGTGTATATGCTGGGGATGTTGGCCGACTTGAGGAGATCTGTGTTGGAGATACGGTCCTGCCACCTGATGCCAAGGATTCTCTGGAGGCAGCCAAGATGGAATGAGTTGAGAAGTCACTCTTGGCTGACAATCGTTGTCCAGGCCTTGCTGCCGTAGAGCAAGGTACTGAGGACACAGGCTTGATACACTCGGACTTTTGTGTTCCATGTCAGTACGCCATTTTCCCACACCCTCTTGGCCAGTCTGGACATAGCAGTGGAAGCCTTTCTCATGCGCTTGTTGATTTCTGCATCGAAAGACAGTTTACTGGTGATAGTTGAGCCTAGGTAGGTGAACTCTTCAACCACTTCCAGAGCGTGGCCGCCGATATTGATGGATGGAGCATTTCAGACGTCCTGTCCCATGATGTTCGTTTTCTTGAGGCTGATGGTTATGCCAAGTTCATTGCAGGCAGCCGCAATCCTGTCGATGAGTCTCTGCAGACACTCTTCAGTGTGGGATGTTAATGCAGCATCGTCAGCAAAGAGGAGTTCTTGATGAGGACTTTCCGTACTTTGGTCTTCGCTCTTAGATGGGCAAGGTTGAACAACATGCCCCCTGATCTTGTGTATCATAGCCTAATTACAGAACCGTGAAAGGCCTCACTAATCCTCTAGACTGTAACCTATGTGACTGATCCCAATAGAGCAACTCGGTCTGTAAACTTAACCAAGTTCTTATTTTTAGTGATAAGAAGACACATCTCACTGATGCAGCGCAACACAACACCCCCTCCCCCACATCAAATATATGGATAAATTAATCCTAAGACACTTGCTACTCTCAACAAATGATGCACAGATTGCCTATGAATTATTAAATGATTAAAAAGACAGTAACCTTCCCTTTCTTGCATCAGCATCCTGAAAGAATACACACTACCTATGCATGTGTCTCAGTGAGCTGCCTCACTGGACTTCCTCACCTATCCCAAGACTTCTATATCAAAACCGCATTGAACTGGTTAATCCTCAGTACTAACAATAATTAAATGAACAGAATTCTAAGATTTTACTAAATTGAACTGCAAGTAACATGTAATTTGTATTGTGCCAAGAACCAAAGAATGTAAAACTTCATTAACTTCAATAAAAGCCCTTAAAAACTGAACATTTGCTCTCATATTTTACAATCTCTTTTAAATAGCAAATTCTGATGACATCATTGGAAAAGCTTGCTTGAATTTGTTAAATAATACAAGGGAATTAAAGAAATATATTTCCTCAGACTTTCTGCCACTGTAACTCCATTAGAAGTACAGCAGAAAATCCATTTACTTGTGTAAATGGAGTCTCCTCTACATTGCCAAAGAAGGTACGGAAATACAGCTACAGAAAGCCCAACGAAATTCAGGACTGTATTCTGTTACTCAACTGTCTTGTGTTAATGGCTATCTAATTATGTTACTTCAGCTATGTCATATCAACAGGCTCAGTAACTTCCAAGTCACTCATTGATCAGATAATTAGCACATGTAAACAAAAATATTCAGCAAAAAAATGAGAAACAAGATATCTTTTTTCCTGTTTTTTTAAACAATGGGTTTTGCAGAGTACAATTACTCTGATTAAACACAAATCACAGCACTAAATTAGAATCCTGCAACAGACCAGGCTAGCTGTGAAATAAGCAATGCGTGGAGACTAGCAGCATCAAAAACAAGTAAGTGTTTTATTTATATATATATATATATATATATTTTCAAAGTTAGTTTATTTTTAAACATACAGAGAAAATACACAAGTGAAACAAAATTCAAAGAAATAAAATGAACACAAATAATTGCAACCACAAAACGCCCACACAAAGTATTTCTTGAAGCGCACAATTTGATCCCTCCTGTACAAACCTTGGGTCATCTGGGCCAAGAAACTCGACTGACGAAAAAAAATTATATATATGGAACATTTAATGAATTATAATATTTTGCTTTTACATTCTCAGTTTTAAACATAACAAACAATAGTCAAGGAACAGACATCTACGTGAGCTTCAATCATTATGCATGCAAGCACCACAATCAAATACATATATTCCCAAGTCCAAAAAGAGGCTACAGAGGTGTCTAATTCATTCCCTTGCTAATCATTATTTTGTGGCACAAGGTACTCTATTACAAGGTATTATGTCCACTTTTGAAAGGAAGCCAGTTGCCAAATTCAAATAAGTTGAGTGCAGAGTGAAAAGATTGTCAGTGATGAAGAACATGTGAGCAACATCAAAAATATATCATTTTCACAATACAAGGGAGGGAAAAATAAACTACTTAATGCGCATCTGACTTAATTTGTTATGTCTTGCAAGCTAATAGCTCAAACAGGTGAGTAGATTTGCACTGACTATTTTGAGAAAGTCAACAGCTCCACCAGTTGCTGACAGCCACACTGCATGACCAAATTATGAACTCAATACCTGAACTGCTGGCATAAAGGCATTTTACTCAGTTATTTGGCACTGGCCACTTCATCAATAAAGAACTTGACTCCAGTGCTTTTTAATTTGCTGCTGACAATATGTTAAATCATCCCATGAAGAGTTTTTTTTTTAAGTAGAGGAAACAAGACAGTTAACACTCATATGAACATGTTTTGCTCTCATGTTAAAAGATAGAAAATAATGAATAAACATAAAAGCACAACACAATCATGTGCAACTAACACTCCAGTCGTCTAACATGTTGGCACTGATGCAGCACAAAGTTTGTCACCATAACAATACTAAATTAGCAGTTTCACATCAGCAAAAAAAAACACCAACTGATGTTCTGCCAATCACATCCATTTAAGCATAACTGCAGCAGAATTTTCAATCTAAAATTTACAGCTAGGCTGCTACATTGGCTTCAAAGTTTCCAGTGTTACAAAATACTTGACAATCCTAAGAGGTGTTGCAAATTGAGCTTTTCTAGATACTTTTTCTCCCACCCAACAAAAAAATCAACTTCTATAACTGAATGAAGTGATGTGGAACTTTGTGCACAAACAAACTGGGAAGTCGATCCCTGGAAGAATAGATCCATTTGTTGTCCCTGTATTACATGTGCAAATTTCTCTACACTTTAGAAGACGATTATTGTCTCTCACACCTGACATTTTTTTTTAACAGGTCATCGAGCAGGTTTATTCAGAGATAGAGGAGCCAGTTATCAGCATGAAGGAGGTAGTAGTGGGATGAAAATGGGAAAAGAAACAGCATTACAATCTTCAAGCAGACCTCAATTTAGGGAACTGGAGATCCCACCTAAAATGGAGAGAAGCCTAATAATTTTATTTAAATGAAGATCCCATGATGCGGGCGGGCAGGCGGGAAGGAAGGGAGAGAAAAGACAGCTGAGGCGGCTTGAGTTAGCTTGGGGGCGACAGAGTAACCCCAGTGAAAGCATGGTGTGGGGCTGCATACATAATTCTTAAAATTTCCCCAACTGATTCCAAAATTCAATGAGGGAGATGTGGAAGCATGTTCTGTATCTTTTGAGAAACTGGCATGGCAGCTAAAGTGGCCGGGTGCAAACAGGAAAAGCCCATGAGATTTATTCCCTGTTGCCAGATGAGTGTTCAGCAAATTATGAACTGACAAAAATGCTATCCTCGGGGCATATGAGCTAGTACCAGAAGCCTATTGCCAGAAGTTTCAAACCCTCAGGGAAGCAAGCTGATCAAGCTTACTTGGAGTTTGAGAGAAGTAAGCAGCTGGCTTTTGACCAGAAAACCTATGAAAATCTCAGAGAGGTGATTTTGCGAGAGGAATTTAAAAACTCTCTCCCTTTCCATTAAGACCCATGTGGAGGAACAAAAAGTACATATAGAGCGAGGCAAGCCACAGTTCTGGTTGATGAGTTTGCTCTAATACATAAGTTGGTTTCCCAGTGGAAACTCTTTCCTAGTTACCCCCTCAAATCCAAAAAGGACGAAGAGTGGGAAGATGATAGGAGCCCAAGCAATCCTGGGAGATAAACAAAAGCAGGACATACAGGAGGCCGTCCTCCAGCCCAAAAGGAAGGTGCTGTAAGTAGGAATAAGACCCGGAGACATGTGTGCTTCCATTGTAATAAGGCAGGTCATCTGAGAGTTGACTGCTGGAAACCCCGGGGTTAATCAGGGCACACCCGCTCAGTGCAGGAACAAGCTGAACAAGCTGTGGCTTTAACTGCAGCAATAGTAAGACCCAGAAAACATACTGCTGCAGGTGTAGGAAAATTTAATAGGATTCCCTAAGGTTATCAGGATTTTGTGTCTAAAGTGAGAGTAACCCCATACCCCTCGAGTGGAGCAAGCAAGCCCATAGCAATCCTCAGGGATACAGAGGCTAGGAGATCCCTTTTGCTGGGAAAAGGCATGACCTTTCCCCCAGAATGATCGTAAATGATATTGGAGGGCAGTGTACACAGTACCTTTACACCGGGTGCACTTGGAGTGTGACCTAGTTTCAGGACCGGTGACCGTAGGGATTGACCCTAGTTTGCTTGTGGACAGGGTTGACCTGCTCCTAGGTAATGATCTGGTGGGGGCGAAGGTAGCTTCCCCAGCAGTGAAAGAGAGACTGCAGGAGGTCAGAGAACAGGGCAGTGGCAGGCGACGGTCCCCTGCAGTTCCCCTGAATGTGTAGTAAATCGGGCCGTGACCAAACCAGCTTCCCGAGAGGAGACTGAATTGGCACTGCAGGCAGATGACCATGAGGTCTGTCTGTCTGAAACTTTCTTTGGAAAGTTAGGGGATCCAGGGAATGGATTAAGTGGATCTTCCTTAGTTGAGGCTCAGTGAGCCAACCCAGTATTGAGACAGTTAGTACAGGCTGCCCAGACTAAAATTGAAGCAGAGGGAGTCCCTGATTGCTACTATTTAGAGAATGAAGTACTGATGAGGAAATGGAGTTTTCCTCACAGACCTGAGAGTGGACAGTGGTTCACCAGTTAGTGGTGCCGCAGAGATACCAGAGAGAAATATTAAGAATGGCCCAGGAGATTACAGTGGCTGTACACGTCGCTACACAAAAAAACAAAGCCGCATAAGACAGCAGTTTGACTGGCCAAAGCTCTACAAGGATGTGGTGGAGTACTGAAGGAGTTGCCACATGTGCCAGGTTGTGAGAAAGCCCAACATGCAGTGAAATCTGCTGCACCCCTAAGTCCTGTATGGGCATTTGGAGGACCCTCAGGCAGAGGGCTGGTGAATTGTAAGGGACCACTGCCGAGAACAGAAGGGGACAGATAGGCAAAGGACTGACAAAATGTTAGAAAGGAAAGAGAAAAAGGGACAAAGAGGACAGGTTACAGAAGGTCCGGGAGGATTCCCAGATAAAAACCCTTACTGTCTGGTCAGCCAACCCTGAAATGTTGGGAGAATTAGACCCCACATCCTCCTAAATGCAGACACCAGAAGTATCCCACCAGGGTTGCTGACAGCATTTACAGAAACCTGTGAGGACAAAGGAAGTCCTTAAGAGGGCAGAGAAACAGTGAGGGTGATGGTTCATCCACAGTGCCACAGCAGAGTGCAGTAGAATCTGGACAAATACCTGCAAGCAAGAATGTTCCAGAGGGCAGAGAAGATTAGTAAAAAATCCTCTCCCAGAGTCAGGAAAAAGGGAAACGACCATACTCTAAAGTGAAAAGCACTTGCATGACTCCTCAGAGCACTGGAAGAGAGATCAGAGTGGATCCACCCACTGCTGACTCCCATGATCAAAACTCCAAACAAGGGCTAATTAAATCTAACCCTACCCCTGCAGACCTCAACGGGACCAAAAGCACCCTAGACAACCATGGAAGTGTGCAAACTGCAAACCTCCCCAAAATTACATGTTTATTGGGATGCCCATTCCCAACATATTGCAGGCTGATTGTGAAGAAACTTTAAACCCCTTGCGCAACACAATGATCTCTGACCCACTAAGAAAAGGGGCAGTTTAAAGCAGCATTGCTACAAAGGAAAGACAGACTGTAACAATTTTTATGATTTCTGAATGAATAAGAATGAATGAGAAGAAATGCATGTTTGATTTCCTGTACTTTTTCTACTATAATGAAATGCTTCCCTTAATGTCACATTTCATTCAGCCAGATGTGGAGGTGTGACAGAAACTACACCTGCCAAATGGAAACATATTACTTTTGTCATATGGAACACTTATTGTGAACTGTGACTGGACATTGAAATAATTTGTTTAAAAAACCACAGGACTGAGTGGCTGAAAACATGGCTGCACATTTGTATTCCGAGAGATAGTTACCTAGAGAGACAATGGAAGTCCTCCCTGATCCAATTAGCCAGATGAGTTTTGCCAATAGTGATGATCAAGAGATATTGAGAGTCAGTGAATGTGTAAGAGCCAGCATTCCACCTCTCACCTTCCCCACCCACCCCCGCCACTGAATGTGGCTGGTAAGCTTAGAAGAATTAACAAACTGCGCAGGTGATGCTGTTTCAAACAGAAAGCTAGTCACATGACTAACCTGCTGGTCAACCTGGAGTTGATTAAATTGTGCTCACTGTAAAGTTTTGAGACAGACTGCAATTGAACTTCAAGAAGAAAGCAGCTCTTTCTCTCATGCAAAGTTCCAGGGACCCACGGAAGTAACTTAAGCCTCAAGACAGAAGACACCTGCAACCTTCTGGTTGAAATAAGTTTGAAAGTGTGCACTGGGCCCCAACGAGAACTGCAATGCTGAACTTCAATCAAAGACTTTACATGCAACCCAAAACCATCTATAACTTCAAACCTTTCCTCTTCAATTCTTTCTCCTCCTCTGTCTCTATTTGTGTGTTTACCACGTATGCATGCTAGCATGGTTGCGTCACGTATTCTTAGTAGTTTTAACTTGAATTAGAGTTTTAAGGTTAATAAAATTACACCTTTCTTGTTTAAAGCTGAGAAAACCTGTCTGGTTGATTTCTTTACAATTACAATTCGAAAGCAGTGAGCAAGGACTCACTGAGGGGAAGCTGTAAGCATGGTGTTTTATAAGTTAAACCCTGTTATAGCCAAACCGGGAAAAGGCCGAGAGGGGAGCCCTAGACCCCTTCTTCACCTGGTTATAACACCAGCTTGCAGCCAGGGCTCTTCAGCAGTAGCTCACTGAACAATGCTTCAATTAAAAAATCCCTGTCCCTCCTGCATTAACACTGTCAACATCCATCCCAGTCTTTCCACCCTCCAATAAACCACTTCTGCCCAAAGCCCAATGTTGATATACATGTCACTGATATTGTAGATCACCAGCTAATATCGGAACATATTGCACAAAGATTTCAAAAAAGGTTTATAATTTTACTGGCTTTCACAAATTCCTGCAAACTAATCAACACCCAGGAGGGAGCCCATTGTGCCTGCAAGGTGACTTCTTAAATATTCTACTCGTCCTAAGAGGTAGTTCCCCCAGTGGCTTCAGCACAAGAGGTGGAAGACTGCTGTGGTTTGGATCTGGGCTTGAAAGGCTCATGATTGATATTCAAAGCTTGGACCAAAGGCACCCAAGCTGCAGACTGCACTTTTTCACTGAGCGTGAGTGAGAGTGGACCCAGACCCTGAAAACAGCACGAGAGCGAGAGTGGACCCGGAGCCTTAAAGCAGCATGAGAGGGAGCGAGGATGAGAGTGGGCCCGGGGCCTTAAAATAGCGCAAAAGGGAGCGTGAGAGAGAGAGAGAGAGAGTGGACCTGAAGGTAAGTCTGTGGACTGACCTCATTTCAGAGAAAAATCAAAGTGTGACATCACAGAGAAACAGGTAAGTGATTGGCTGGTGAGTATTTTGCTTGTTTATCTTTCAAAACGTATGTAACTTATTAGTAATTGTAAGGTTTTATTAGTAGTAAGGTTTATTAGCAGTAGTAAAGCTTATTGGGAGAAGTAGGGTTATTAGTTATAAATTAAATTTTAAAAAGTAATACATTAATTAATATATAATAAAGACAGCAGGGCAGGTGATGTGTTGCGACTGCAGAATGTGGGAGCCTGCGTGATCCAGGGCAAATATGTCTGCAGTAGTGTCTGCGTCTTGAGGAACTTCAGTTCCCAGTCATTGAGCTGGAGACCGAGCTGCAGACACTGGGAGGGGAAAAGATACCTGGACACTTTGTTCCAGGAGCTGATCACACCTCTTAGGTTAGGCAGAACTGAGTTGGTCAACGAACAATGGACAGCAGGGTATGACTGAGAGTCAAGCAGGTATGGAAAATCAGCATGTAGTGATGGAGGAACCTCAGCTCCTGACTTTGTCCAACAGGTACGAGGTGCTTGCTGCCTGTGTGGATGAGCAGAAGGACTGCAAGGTGGATGAGCGTACTGACCATGGCACCATGATGAAGGATGCCATTCAAATTGGGGGAGCCAAGAGGAATGTGGTAGTAATAGGAGACAGTATAGTCGGGGGATAGATACTGTTCTCTGCAATTGCAACCGGCGGCTCCGAAAGTTGTGTTGCCTGCATGGTGCCAGAATTAAGGACATGTCCTCATGGCTGGAAGGAACTTAGAGTGGGAGGGGGAGGATCCAGTTGTCGTGGTCTACATGGGAATGAAAGACATAGGTAGAACCAGGAATGATGATTTGCAAAGAGAATGAGGGGTTAGGGTTGAAATTATATGCAACACATCAATGGCAATCATCTCTGGATTGTTACCTGAGCCATGCACCAATTGGCATAGGGTCAAGCAGATTAGAGAATTAAACGCATGGCTCAAAGAGTGGTGTGGGAAGAAGGGGTTTCGATTCATGGGGCACTAGCATCAGTACTCAGGGAAGAGTGAGCTACTCCGTTGGGATGGACTCCACTTAAATCGGGCTGGGACAAGTGTCCTGGCTAATTGTATAACTAGAGCTCGGGACAAGGTTATAAACTAACAGAGGTGGGGGAGGGTTCGGGTGAAGGGAGATTTAGAAATCCAAAGAGAAAGGTTGAGGCATCGGACCAGTGCAGCGTTAAGGGTAAAGACAAGCAGAAGTGGAAAGGAAGGAACAGAGAGTTTAACAAAAATTGTACATCAGTGAATAGGGTCAATGCAGGGAATAGAAGTAAAAAATGAAATTAAAGTTCTTTATGTGAATGCACGAAACATCTGCAATAAGATAGATGAACTAGTGGCACAAATAGAGGTAAATGATTTAGATCTAATTGCCATTACAAAGACATACGAACATACAAATTTGGAGCAGGAGTAGGCCACTCGACCCCTCGAGCCTGCTCTGCCATTCAATAAGTTTATGGCTGAACTGATTACTCCACATTTCCACCTACCCCCGATAATCTTCCATCCCCTTGCTTATCAAGAATCTATCTACCTCCACCTTAATGTCATGGTCCGATAGTTTTTTTTTCCAGGAATATGCAGTTTGCCTTTAAGGCTTGCAAAGGATCAGCAAGCCTCAGGAGTTATAGGAGGGTGCATTTTAGTTGCCTTAGAAACAGCCATTTGGAGACTGCGATTCAAAGAGTGCATTCTCATTACCATAGATACAGCCACTGGGAGTGAGTATCAAGTGTTACATTTGTTACAATTCAATTCTGAACTGGCATTTTAGTTGAAGACAGTTTGTTCTAACAGAACACAGACACAGAGGTCACAGACAGACAGCTGTGGTGTTTAGCACCTGAAAAAAGAGCTCTCAACCATTTAAACTGAAGGATAGGATTTTTTGTCTGCTTAATTATTATCTCTCAATATTCTAAAAAAAAAAGTCAAGCCAAAACAGAGACCTCTGGTAATTTAAACTGAAGGAAGGGAAGTTAGACTGTGACAGTCTTTTACCCCTCAGAAACTCTAAAGTCAGATTGATTCTACTGAAAGTGTTCGCAAATTGTTAATTTTTTTATTTTATTTTAGAGATACAGCACTGAAACAGGCCCTTTGGCCCACCGAGTCTGTGCCAACCAACAACCACCCATTTATACTAACCGTACAGTCATCCCATATTCCCTACCACCTACCTACACTAAGGGCAATTTACAACGGCCAATTTACCTATCACCTGCAAGTCTTTGGCTGTGGGAGGAAACAGAGCACCCGGCGAAAACCCACGCGGTCACAGGGAGAACTTGCAAACTCCGCACAGGCAGTACCCAGAACGAATTCGGGTCCCTGGAGCTGTGAGGCTGCGGTGCTAACCACTGCGCCACTGTGCCACCCCATCACGGAAGAAGGAAAGCATCACCTACTGCTGGAGTTAGACTACGGACTGCTCTACTGTGGAAGAACCTTTTTTTCGCATCGGACGGCTGTGAGGACTTCAAGCAACATTGGACTGTAAATTTGCAAGGACTTTAATTTTTTTCTATTTTAAATGTTGTTTATATCTTCATAGTGTTTAAGAATTTAGTTCTTCTAATTAAAGAGTTAATTTGTTGATTTAAAGAAACCTGGTTTGGTTAGCCTCATTCGGGGGGGGTGTTAATCGATGGTACAATTTGGCTGGGTCTTTCTTTAATTTGGAAAGTTTTAAATGATATGTTAGGTGATCTGTGGAGCGATGGGATTGAATTAACAGTGCGTTTCTCCCAGCACAATCAGAATCGTGTATTTTGATTGGGGGCTTTGACTGGAGCGGTCGGTCGTAACACATAAAAATATTCCAAGACTCTGCTTCCACTGCCTTTTGAGGAAGAGAATTCCAAAGACATGGTTACAAGGTGATAAAGGTTGGGAAATAAATACTCCAGGGTACACAATATTGCAGAAAGACAGAATGACAAGGAGGAGAGGTAGCCCTGATAGTAAATGATGACATAAGGACATTAGTGAGAAAGGATCTAGCATCAGAAGATCATGAAGTAGAATGAGTGTGGGTGTAAATTAGGAATAGCAAGAATCAGAAAACACTGGTGGGAATAGTTTATAGCCCCCCTAACAGTAGTTATACTGTTGGACAGAGCATTAAATAATAAATTATTGGGGCTTGTAACAAAGACAATGTAATAATTGCACAGGAATTTAATCTTCATATAGACGGGACAATGAAATTGGCAAGAGTAGTCTAGAATATGAGTTTGTTGAATGTTTTCTTGACAGTTTCTTGGAGCAATACACCGGAAACATCAGAGGAATGTATGATGGCATTAAGAGAGCTCTTGGGCCAACCATCAAGAAGATCGCCCCCCTCAAATCTAAATTAGGGGACATAATCACTGACCAACGCAAACAAATGGACCGCTGGGTTGAGCACTACCTAGAACTGTACTCCAGGGAGAATGTTGTCACTGAGACTGCCCTCAATGCAGCCCAGCCTCTACCAGTCATGGATGAGCTGGAGATACAGCCAACAAAATCGGAACTCAGTGATGCCATTGATTCTCTAGCCAGCGGAAAAGCCCCTGGGAAGGACAGCATTACCCCTGAAATAATCAAGAGTGCCAAGCCTGCTATACTCTCAGCACTACATGAACTGCTATGCCTGTGCTGGGACGAGGGAGCAGTACCCCAGGACATGCACGATGCCAATATCATCACCCTCTATAAAAACAAAGGTGACCGCAGTGACTGCAACAACTACCGTGAAATCTCCCTGCTCAGCATAGTGGGGAAAGTCTTTGCTCGAGTCGCTCTAAACAGGCTCCAGAAGCTGGCCGAGCGTGTCTACCCTGAGGCACAGTGTGGCTTTCGTGCAGAGAGATCGGCCGTTGACATGCTGTTCCCCCTTCGTCAGATACAGGAGAAATGCCGTGAACAACAGATGCCCCTCGACATTGCTTTCATTGATCTCACCAAAGCCTTTGACCTCGTCAGCAGACGTGGTCTCTTCAGACTACTAGAAAAGATTGGATGCCCACCAAAGCTACTAAGTATCATCACCTCATTCCATGACAATATGAAAGGCACAATTCAACATGGTGGCTCCTCATCAGACCCCTTTCCTATCCTGAGTGGCGTGAAACAGGGCTGTGTTCTCGCACCCACACTTTTTGGGATTTTCTTCTCCCTGCTGTTTTCACATGCGTCCAAAACATCTGAAGAAGGAATTGTCCTCCACACAAGATCAGGGGCAGTTTGTTCAACCTTGCCCGTCTAAGAGCGAAGTCCAAAGTACGGAAAGTCCTCATCAGGGAACTCCTCTTTGCTGACGATGCTGCTTTAACATCTCACACTGAAGAGTGCCTGCAGAGTCTCATCGACAGGTTTGCGGCTGCCTGCAATGAATTTGGCCTAACCATCAGCCTCAAGAAAACGAACATCATGGGGCAGGACGTCAGAAATGCTCCATCCATCAATATTGGCAACCACGCTCTGGAAGTGGTTCAAGAGTTCACCTACCTAGGCTCAACTATCACCAGTAACCTGTCTCTAGATGCAGAAATCAACAAGCGCATGGGAAAGGCTTCCACTGCTATGTCCAGACTGGCCAAGAGAGTGTGGGAAAATGGCGCACTGACACGGAACACAAAAGTCCGAGTGTATCAGGCCTGTGTCCTCAGTACCTTGCTCTATGGCAGTGAGGCCTGGACAACGTATGTCAGCCAAGAGCGACGTCTCAATTCATTCCATCTTCGCTGCCTCCGGAGAATACTTGGCATCAGGTGGCAGGACCGTATCTCCAACACAGAAGTCCTCGAGGCGGCCAACATGCCCAGCTTATACACACTACTGAGTCAGCGGCGCTTGAGATGGCTTGGCCATGTGAGCCGCATGGAAGATGGCAGGATCCCCAAAGACACATTGTACAGCGAGCTCGCCACTGGTATCAGACCCACCGGCCGTCCATGTCTCCGCTTTAAAGACATCTGCAAACGCGACATGAAATCCTGTGACATTGATCACAAGTCGTGGGAGTCAGTTGCCAGCGTTCGCCAGAGCTGGCGGGCAGCCATAAAGACGGGGCTAAAGTGTGGCGAGTCGAAGAGACTTAGTAGTTGGCAGGAAAAAAGACAGAGGCGCAAGGGGAGAGCCAACTGTGTAACAGCCCCGACAAACAAATTTCTCTGCAGCACCTGTGGAAGAGCCTGTCACTCTAGAATTGGCCTTTATAGCCACTCCAGGCGCTGCTTCACAAACCACTGACCACCTCCAGGCGCTTATCCATTGTCTCTCGAGATAAGGAGGCCAAAGAAGAAGACGTTGTGGTACCGACTAGGGACAAAGCGATCTTAGAGTATTGCGTAATGAAGAAGGAGGGTTAATTGGCAATGTCATTGTAAAAGAGCAACTGGGAAATAGTGATCATAATACCATTGAACTCCATGTTGAATTTTCAAGCGACATGCTCCAATGACAAACAAGAATCTTAAACTTAAACAAAGCCAACTAGATAGGTTTCAGAGGAGAAATGGCTAAGGTTAATTGGGCAAATGGACTAAAAGGTATGGTGGTCGATGGACAGTGGAAAAAATATTTAAAGAAACAATTCAGAAGGTTCAGCAAAAATACATTCCACTGGAAAACAAAAACTCAGCAAGAAAGACTCATCTGTGGCTCATTCAGGAAATTAAGGATAGTATTAGATTAAAAGAGGTGGTTTACAATGTTGCAAAAGACAGTAGCAAGTCTGAGGAATGGTTGTGTTTTAGAAACCAGCAAAGGGCCACCAAATAGTTGATAAAAAAAGGAAAAAACAGAATGAGAGTAAATTATCCAGAAATATAAAAACAGACTAAGAGATTTTTAAGTTATAAGGAAGAGTGTAGCTAAAGTAAGTTTTGGTCCCTTAGAGTCAGAGACAGAAGAAATTATCATGGGGAATGAGGAAACAGCAGAGACATTGAACAAATGTTTTACCTCCGTCTTCACAGTAGAAGACAAAAGTTTTATATCAGAAATAAACAGTACCTAAAGTTAAAAAAAAGTGAGCGAATTAAGGAATTAATACCAGGAGAGAAAAAGTATTGGAGAAACTTAAGGGAGCAAAAACTGACAAATACTCGGGACCTAATGGTCTACACCCTACGGTTCTAAAAGGGATAGCTGCAGAGATAGTGGATGCGCTAGTTATGATTTTCCAAAATTCCTTAGATTCTGGAACAGCCTCATCAGATTGGAAGTTGGCAAATGTTCGACTGCTTTTCAAGAAATGAGGGAGAGAGAAAACAGGGAACTACAAGCCAGTTAGCCTAACATCAGTTGTTCGGAATATGCTGTAAACTATTAAGGAAGTTTCAACAATGCACTTAGAAAAGCATAGTATGATTAGAACAAGTCAACATGATTTTACTAAAAAGAAATCCTGTTTGACAAATTTATTAGAGTTCTTTTAGAATGTAACTAGTAGGGTCGATGAAGGGGATCCAGTAGATGTAGTATACCTGCATTTCCAAAAGGCATTCGATAAGGTGCCATACAAAAGGTTAATAGGCAAGATAAGGGGTCGTGGAGTTGGGGGAAATATATTCGCGTGGATAGAGGATTAGTTAATGGACAGGAAGCAAAGAATGGGCATTAAATGGGGTGTTTTCAAGTTGGCAGGCAGTGAATAGTGGAGGGCTGCAAGGATCAGTGCTGGGGCCTCAGCTATTTACAATCTATTTCAATGACTTAGATGAAGAGACAGAGAGTAATGTATCTAAGTTTGTTGATGATACAAAGGTAGGTGGAAAGGTAAGCTGTGGGGAGGACACAGAGACGCTGCAAAGAGATATAGACAGGTTAAGTGAGTGGACAACAAGATAGCAGATGGAGTATAACGTAGGGAAGTATGAAGTTATTCACTTTGGTCATAAGAATAAAAAAAGCAGAACTTTTCTTTTTTTAAAAGGTGTGAAACGTGTAAGCTTTCCTGTTCAAAGAGACTTGGGTGTGCTCATACAAGGAACGCAGAAAGTTAACCTGAAAGTACGGCAAGCAATTGGGAAGGCAAATGGCATGTTGGCCTTTATTGCAAGGGGATTGGAGTACAGGAATAAAAAAGTCTTGCTACAATTGTACAGGGTTTGGGTGAGACCACATCTGGAGTACTGTGTGCAGTTTTGGTCTCCACATTTAAGAAAAGATATATTTGCATTAAAGGCAGTGCAGAAAAGGTTTACTAAACTGTCCCTGGGATGAGGGGGTTGTCCTATGATGGGACACTGAGTAAATTGGGTCTATATTCTTTGAAGTTCAGACGAATGAGAGGCAATCGCTTTGAAACATACAAGATTCTGAAGGGGCGAGACAGGGTAGACGCCAAGAGATTGTTTCCGCTGGTCAGGGAATCTCAAACACAGGGGCACAGACTCAGGATAAGGGGCTGATCATTTAGGATTGTGATAAGAAGAAAATACTTCACTCAAAGGGTTGTGAATCTTTGGAATTGTCTACCCACAGGGTTGTGGATGCTCCATCGTTGAATACATTAAAAGGATGGGATAGACAGATTTTTTGTTTCTCAGAGAATCAAGGGATATGGCAAGCGGGCAGGAAAGTGGAGTTGAAGCCCAAGATCTTGCCATTATAGTACAAAATGGCGGAATAAGCTCGACGGTCCATCTGGTCTACTCCTGCTCCTGTTTCTTGTGTTCTGACTGCCAGCGCAGCTTTCTGGCAAGAGAGCAAGACCAAGGCGGACCTGCAAGAAGACAGGACCGGCAAGCGGGAGCTCCAGCAGTTTAAAAAAGGCTTACTCTCACAGGGACAGTGAGAGATTTCCATGACTGGCATCACAGTTCAGAAAGTGACGCGTTGCAAGGGGAGGCAGCTGATTGTTAAGTAGGAACAGGGGAGTATTTCTACCCTTTTCTACTACTTTCAATAGCCGAAGTAAAAGTAAAGGTAGGGAATTTAGATTGTAGTAGGTAGTGTTTGGAGTAGAATAAGGTCCCTAGCGTAATTAGTACTCTAAATTAAAGGGAATAACTAAGGAGCTTAATCTAAGGCTAAGTCATGGCAGGAGAGCTCAGACACTTCCAGTGTCCCTGGCAACCATGTGTGCAGGAAGTGTGTCCAGCTGCAGCTACTAGCTGACCGCATTGCGCAGCTGGAACTGCGGATGGACTCACTGTGGAGCATCCGCGATGCTGAGGACATCGTGGATAGCACGTTTAGCGAGGTGGTCACACCGCAGGTAACGGCTGCAGAGGCAGAAAAGGGATGGGTGACCATCAGGAGGAGGAGGAGGCGCAGGCAGGTAATGCAGGGGTCCCCTGTGGCCATCCCTCTCTCAAACAGATATACCGCTTTGGATAATGTTGGGGGTGATGGCCATCCAGGGGAAAGCAGCAACAGCCAAGTTCGTGGCACCCCAGATGGCTCTGCTGCACAGGAGGGGGTGAAAAAGAGTGGGAGAGCCATACTGATAGGGAATTCAATCGTAAGGGGAACAGATAGGCGTTTCTGTGGCCGCAAACGAGACTCCAGGATGGTATGTTGCCTTCCTGGTGCTAGGGTGAAGGATGTGTCGGAGCGGCTTCAGGACATTCTGAAGGGAGAGGGTGAACAGTCAGAGGTCGTGGTACACATTGGTACCAATGACATAGGCAGAAAGAGGGATGAGGTCCTGCAACAAGAATTTAGGGAGCTAGGTAGCAGATTAAAAAGCAGGACCTCAAAGGTTGTAATCTCTGCATTACTCCCAGTGCCACGTGCTAGTGAGTACAGGAATAGGACGATAGAGCAGATGAATGCGTGGCTGAGGAGGTGGTACAGGAGGGAAGGCTTCAGTTTCCTGGATCACTGGGTCTGTTTCTCGCAAAGGTGGGACCTGTACAAGTTGGACTGGTCGCACCTGAACCGGAACTGGACCAACATCCTGGCTGGGAGGTTTGCTAGTGCTGTTGGAGGGGGGTTTAAACTAATTTGCCAGGGGGATGGGATACAGAGTGGAGTTACAGTAGAGTCAGAGAGTCATAGAGAGATACAGCACCGAAACAGGCCCTCTGGCCCACCGAGTCCGCGCCGACCATCAACCACCCATTTATACTAATCATACATTAATCCCATTTTCCCTCTCACATCCCCACCTTCCCTCAATTCTCCTACCACCTACCTACACTAGGGGCAATTTTTTTACAATGGCCAATTTACCCATCGGCCCGCAAGTGATGGGCATGTGGGAGGAAACCGGAGCACCCGGAAACCCACGCGGTCATAGGGATAACTTGCAAACTCCGCACAGGCAGTACCCAGAACCGAACCCAGGTCGCTGCAGCTGTGAGACTGCGGTGCTAGCCACTGGGCCGCCCAGTGTGATGCACAGTCAAATACAGAAGAGAAACTGAGTCAGTCTGGAAAGCAGAGCAAATATAGACCTGTTAAGACACGTGAAAAATGCAAGGCTGGATTGCATCTATTTTAATGCAAGGAGTCTTACTAGCAAGGCAGATGAATTGAGGGCATTGATTAGCAAATGACATTATGATATTATAGCTATCAGAGACATGGTTGAGGCAGGACTGGCAGCTCAATATTCCAGGGTACAGAATCTTAAGGGATGACAGGGGAGGGGGTAAAAGAGGAGGTGGCATTGCACTGTTGATCAAGGAGTCAATTACTGCAGTAAGGAGGGATGATATCTTAGAAGGTTCCTCAAATAAGGCCATATGGGTAGAACTTAGAAACAAAAAGGGGCAATCACTTGGCTGGGAGTGTACTACAGGCCCCCAAACAGTCAGGGAGAAATAGAGGAGCAGATATGTAGGCAAACCTCAGAGAGGTGCAAATGTAATAGGGGATTTCAACTTCCCCAATATCAACTGGGATAGTCTTAATGCAAAAGACTTAAAAGGGGCGGTATTCTTAAGATGCATACAGGAGAGCTTTTTGAGCCAGTACGTAGATAGTCCGACAAGAGAAGGGGCAGTACTGGACCTAATCCCAGGGAATGAAGCTGGACAAGTGGTAGAAGTGTCAGTGGGGGAACATTTCAGAGATCGTGACCATAGCATAGAAACATAGAAAATAGGAGCAGGAGTAGGCCATTTGGCCCTTCGAGCCTGCTGCGCCATTCATTATGATCATGGCTGATCATCCAACTCAGTAGCCTGCTCTTGCTTTCACCCCATACCCTTTGATTCCCTTTAGACCCAAGAGCTATATTTAACTCCTTCTTGAAAAGATACAATGCTTTGGCCTCAACTGCTTTCTGTGGTAGTGAATTTCACAGGTTCACCACTCTCTAGGTGAAAAAATTTCTTCTCATCTCAGTTCTGAAAGGCTTACCCCGTACCCTTAGACTATGACCCCTGGTTCTGGACTCCCCCACCATCGGGAACATCCTTCGTGCATCTACCCTGTCCAGTCCTGTTAGAATTTTATAGGTTTCTATGAGATCCCCCCTCACTCTTCTGAACTCCAGCGAATATAATCCTAACCAACTCAATCTCTCCTCAGATGTCAGTCCCGCCATCCCAGGGATCAGTCTGGTAAACCTTCGCTGCACTCCCTCTATAGCAAGAACATCCTTCCTCAGATAAGGAGACCAAAACTGCACACAATATTCCAGGTGTAGTCTGACCAAGGCCCTGTATAATTGCAGCAAGACATCCCTGCTCCTGTACTCAAATCCTCTCGCTATGAAGGCCAACATACCATCTGCCTTTTTTACCGCCTGTTGGACCTGCATGCTTACCTTCAGCGACTGGTGTACGAGAACACCCAGGTCTCGCTGCATATTCCCTTCTCTCAGTTTATTGCCCTTCAGATAATAATCTGCCTTCCTATTTTTGCTACCAAAGTGGATAACCTCACATTTATCCACATTATACTGCATCTGCCATGCATTTGCCCACTCACTCAACTTGTCCAAATCACCCTGAAGCCTCTCTGCATCCTCCTCACAACTCACCCTCCCACCCAGTTTTGTGTCGTCTGCAAATCTGGAGATATTGCATTTAGTTCCCTCATCTAAATCATTAATGTATATTGTGAATAGCTGGGGTCCTAGCACTGATCCCTGCGGTACCCCACTAGTCACTGCCTGCCATTTGGAAAAAGACCCATTTATCCCTACTCTTTGTTTCCTGTCTGCCAACCAATTTTCTGTCCATCGCAATACACTACCCCCAATCCCATGCGCTTTAATTTTACATGCTAATCTCTTATGTGGGACTTTGTCGAAAGCCTTCTGAAAGTCCAAATAAACCACATCCACTGGCTCCCCCTCATCAACTCTACTAGTTACATCCTCGAACAATTCTAGTAGACTGTCAAGCATGATTTCCCTTTCGTAAATCCATGCTGACTCTGCCTGATTCTACCACTGTTCTCCAAGTGCTCTGCTGTAAAATCTTTGATAATGGACTCCAGAATTTTCCCCACTACCGACGTCAGGCTGACTGGTCTTTAATTCCCTGCTTTCTCTCTACCTCCCTTTTTAAATAGTGGGGTTACATCAGCTACCCTCCAATCTGCAGGAACTGTTCCAGAGTCTATAGAATCTTGGAGGATGACCACCAATGCATCCACTATTTCTAGGGCCACTTCCTTAAGTACTCTAGGATACACACCATCAGGCCCTGGGGATTTATTGGCCTTCAATCCCATCAATTTCCCCAACACCATTTCTCTACTAATACTGATTTCTTTCAGTTTCTCTCTCTCACTCAGCCCTGTGTTCCCCAACATTTCTGTTATAGTATTTGTGTCCTCCTTTGTGAAGGAAGAACCAAAGTATGCATTGAGTTGGTAAGCCATTTCTTTATTCCCCATAATAAATTCCCCTGTTTCTGACTGTAAGGGACCTACATTTGTCTTTACCAATCTTTTTCTCTTCACATACCTATAGAAACTTTTACAGTTTTTATCTTCCCCGCAAGCTTGCTCTCGTACTCTATTTTCCCCTTCTTAATCAATCCCTTGGTCCTCCTTTGCCGAATTCTAAACTGCTCCCAATCCTCAAGTCTGTTGTTTTTCCTGGCAAATTTATATGCTTCTTCCTTGGATCTCATGCTATCTCTAAATTCCATTGTAAGCCATGGTTTGGCTAACTTTCCCGTTTTACTTTTGCGCCTGACAGGGATAAACAATTGTTGCAGTTGCCATTGCCTATCCACCATCATCCCTTTAAGTAATGTTTCCCAATCCGTCATGGCCAACTCACGCCTCATACCTTCGTAGTTTCCTTTACTAAGATTCAGAATCAACTACGTCACTCTCCATCTTGATGAAGAATTCTATCATATTATGGTCGCTCATCCCCAAGGGGTCTTGCACCACTAGATTGTCAATTATTCCTCTCTCATTACACAATACCCAGTCTAGAATGGCCTGTTCTCTAGTTGGTTCCTCAACGTATTGGTCCAGAAAACCATCTCATATACACTCCAAGAATTCCTCCTCTACGTTATTGTGACTAATCTGCATATAGATTGGGCAAATCAAATTAAAGTCACCCATAATTACAGATGTTCCTTTATCGCATGCATCTCTAATTCCCTGTTTAATGTCATTCCCATCACTACTACTGTTTGGGGATCTATATACAACCCCCACTAACGTTTTTTGCCCCTTAGTGTTTCTCAGCTCTACCCATACAGATTCCACATCGTCAGAGCTAATATCTTTCCTCACTATTACGTTAATTTCCTCTTTAACCAGCAATGCAACCCCACCACCTTTTGCTTTTTGTCTGTCCTTTCTAAATAGTGAATATCCCTGGATGTTCATTTCTCATCCCTGGTCACCTTGCAGCCAGGTCTCCATAATCCTGACTATATCATACCCGTTTGCAACTATTTGCACGATTAATTCATCCACTTTATTGCAAATGCTCCGCATGTTATGGCACAAAGCCTTAAGGCTTGTCTTTTTAACATTACTTGTCCCCTTCCCACTATTTTTCACAGTGGCCCTGTTTGATTTTGGCCCTTGATTTCTCTGCCTATTACTTTTCTTATTCCTCTTACTGTCTTTTGTTCTGGTCTTTGATCCCCCCTCCTCTGACTCCTTGCAAAGCTTCCCATCCCTCTGCCATTTTAGTTTAAAGCCTCCCCAACCACTCTAGCAAATACTCCCCCTAGGACATCAGTCCTGGTCCTGCCCAGTTGTAATCCGTCCAGTTTGTACTGGTCCCACCTCCCCCAGAACCGGTCCCAATGCCCCACGAATCTAAAACCCTCCTCCTCACACCATCTCTTCAGCCACGTATTCATCCGATATATCCTGCTATTTCTACTCTGGCTAGCACGCGGCACTGGTAGTAATCCTGAGATCATTACCTTTGAGGTCCTACTTTTCAGCTTACTTCCTAGCTCACTATATTCTGCTTTTAGGACCTCATCCTTTTTTTTTTACCTATGTCGTTCATACCAATGTGTACCATGACCACTGGCTGTTCACTCTCCCCCTTCAGAATGTCCTGTAACCACTCTGAGACATCCTTGACCCTAGCACCAGGGAGGCAACATACTATCCTGGAGGCTCTTTTGCGGTCACAGAAACGCCTATCTATTCCCCTTACAACTGAATCCCCTATAACTATTGCATTCCCATACTTTTTACTCCTCCCCTGTGCAGCAGAGCCACCCATAGTGCAACGAATTGGGCTGTTGCTGCTTACTCCTGAGAGGCCATGCCCCCCCAATAGTATCCAAAGCAGTATACCTGTTTTGCAGGGGAATAGCCACAGGAGATTCCGGAACTGCCTGCCTCGTCCTCTTGCTCTGCCTGGTGGTCACCCATTCCCCTCCTGCCTGTGGGGTCTGAGCCTGCGGTGTGACCACCTCTCTATATGTGCTATCCACAATACTCTCCGCCTCATGGATGCTCCACAGTGTCCCCAGCTGCCGCTCCAGCTCTGAAACCCGGGCTTCCAGGAGCTGCAGCTGGATACATTTCCTGCACACATGCTGGTCCCGGGCACTGGAAATGTTCCCAGCTTCCGACATGGAGCACACCATGGCTTTGAGCTCCCCTGCCATGACTTAACCCTTTAAATTAAACCTTCTGGAAGATCTTCTTCTTTGGCCTCCTTATCTCGAGAGACAATGGATACGCGCCTGGAGGTGGTCAGTGGTTTGTGAAGCAGCACCTGGAGTGGCTATAAAGGCCAATTCTAGAGTGACAGGCTCTAACACAGGTGCTGCAGAGAAATTTTTTTGTCGGGGCTGTTGCACAGTTGGTTCTCCCCTTGCGCCTCTGTCCTTTTTCCTGCCAACTACTAAGTCTCTTCGACTCGCCACACTTCAGCTCCGTCTTTATGGCTGCCCGCCAGCTCTGGCGAACGCTGGCAACTGACTCCCACGACTTGTGATCAATGTCACAGGATTTCATGTCGCGTTTGCAGACGTCTTTAAAGCGGAGACATGGACGGCCAGTGGGTCTGATACCAGTGGCGAGCTCGCTGTACAATGTGTCTTTGGGGATCCTGCCATCTTCCATGCGGCTCACATGGCCAAGCCATCTCAAGCGCCGCTGACTCAGTAGTGTGTACGAGCTGGGGATGTTGGCCGCCTCGAGGACTTCTGTGTTGGAGATACGGTCCTGCCACCTGATGCCAAGTATTCTCCGGAGGCAGCGAAGATGGAATGAATTGAGACGTCGCTCTTGGCTGACATACGTTGTCCAAGCCTCGCTGCCATAGAGCAAGGTACTGAGGACACAGGCCTGATACACTCAGACTTTTGTGTTTCGTGTCAGTGCGCCATTTTCCCACACTCTCTTGGCCAGATCTTAATGTCCAATAATATCAGTTAGATATTATAAACTCTAAGATTTAAGGTAGTTATGGAAAAGGACAAAGATGGTCCAAAAATAAAGGTACTGAATTGGAGGAAGGCCGATTTTATGATGATAAAACAGGATCTGGCCAAAGTGGACTGGGAGCAGCTACTTGTAGGAAAGTTGACATCAGATCAGTGGGAGTCATTCAAAGAGGAAATAATGAGAGTTCAGAGCCAACATGTACCTATTAAGGTGAAGGGTAGGACCAACAAGTCCAGAGAACCCTGGATGACAAGGGATATGGAGGATTGGGTCAGAAAAAAAAAAGAGGCTTATGGCAGATTCAGAGTGTTTAAAACAGTGGAGGCACAAGAGGAGTAAAGAAACTGTAAGGGGGGGTACTTAAAAAAGTAATTAGGAAAGCAAAGCGGGGACATGAAAAAACACTGGCGGCAAAATAAAGGAAAATCATGGCATTTTATAAGTATATTAAGGGCAAGAGGATAACCAGGGAGACAGTAGGGCCCATTAGGGACCAAAGTGGCAATCTGTGTGTGGAGCCGGAGGACATAGGTGAGGTTTTGAATGATTACTTTTCATCTGTGTTCACTATGGAGATGGACGATGTAGGTGTAGAGATCAGGGAGGGGGGATTGTGATATACTTGAACTTATTAGCATTGAAAGGGAGGAAGTATTAGCTATTTTAGCAGGCTTAAAAGTGGAAAAATCCCCAGACCCAGATGAGATGTATCCCAGGCTGTTATGTGAAGCAAGGCAGGAGACTGCAGGGCCTCTGACACAAATTTTCAAATCCTCTCTGGCCACAGGAGAGGTGCCAGAGGATTGGAGGACAGCGAAAGTGGTACCATTATTTAACAAGGGTAGCAGGGATAAACCAGGTAATTACAGGCCAGTGAGTCTATCATCAGTGGTTGGGAAACTATTGAAAAAAATTCTGAGGGACAGGATTAATCTCCACATGCAGAGGCAGGGATTAATCAGGGATAGTCAGCATGGCTTTATCATCAGGGGGAGATCGTGTCTGACTAACATGATTGAATGTTTTGAGGTGGTGACGAAATGTCTAGATGAGGGTAAAGCAGTTGATGTAGGCTACATGGACTTCAGTAAGGCTTTTGATAAGGTCCCACATGGGAGATTGGTTAAGAAGGTAAGAGCCCATGGGATCCAAGGCAATTTGGCAAATTGGATCCAAAATTGGCTTAGTGGCTGGAGGCAGAGGGTAATGGTCGAGGGTTGTTTTTGTGAGTGGAAGCCTGTGACCAGTGGTGTACTGCAGGGATTGGTGCTGGGACCCTTGCTGTTTGTAGTGTACATTAATGATTTAGACGCGAATATAGGAGGTATGATCAGTAAGTTTGCAGATGACACGAAAATTGGTGGCGTCACAAATAGTGAGGAGGATAGCCTTGGATTACAGGACGAGAAAGATGGGCTGGTAAGATGGACGGAGCAGTGGCAAATGGAATTTAATCCTGAGAAGTGTGAGGTGATGCATTTTGGGAAGACCAACAAGGCAAGGGAATATACAATGGATGGTAGGACCCAAGGAAGTACAGAGGGTCAGAGGGACCTTGGTGTACTTGTCCATAGATCACTGAAGGCAGCAGCAGAGGTAGATAAGGTGGTTAGGAAAGCATATGGGATACTTGCCTTTATTAGCTGAGGCATAGAATATAAGAGCAGGGAGGTTATGATGTGGAGCTGTATAAAATGCTAGTTAGGCCACAGCTGGAGTATTGTGTACAGTTCTGGGCACCACACTATAGGGAGGATGTGATTGCACTGGAGAGGGTGCAGAGGAGATTCACCAGGTTGTTGCCTGTGCTGGAGCATTTCAGCTATGAAGAGGGAGACTGAAAAGGCGAGGGTTGTTTTCCTTAGAGCAGAGAAGGCTGAGGGGAGATATGATTGAGATATACAAAATTATGAGGGGCATTGAGAGGTTAGATAGGAAGAAACATTTTCCCTTAGTGGAGGGGTCAATAACCAGGGGGCATAGATTTAAGGGAAGGTGCAGGAGGTTTAGAGTGGATTTGAAACTTTTTTTCACCCAGAGGGTGGTTGGAATCTGGAACACGCTGCCTGAAGAGGAGGTAGAGGCAGGAACCTTCACAACATTTAAGAAGTATTTAGATGAGCACTTGAAACGCCATAGCATACAAGGCTCTGGGCCAAGTGCTGGAAAATGGGATAAGAATAGTTAGGTGCTTGATGGCCGGCACAGACACGATGGGCCGAAGGGCCTGTTTCTGTGCTGTATAACTCTATGACTTTAGTTGAGGGGATAGCAAGGCGACAGATATACTGTCACCCTGAGAGAGTGCAACATGTACTACACCCATTGCACAACTGAACCTGCTATACAACTGGCACTCAACAATGACTGAAGCCCCTGTGCATTCAGTTTACATAAACTGTCCAAAGCACTGCAGATGGTGGAGCCCAGAGCCTGGACATCCCTAAGAGATGTCACTATTGGTGCCATAGACAGAAGGAGGGCCCAGCTGCAGCATCCTTTGATATGCAGAGCAAAGTAATACATTATGCAGCAAACCATTATGATTTTGGGCACTCATTCTGACTTATAACTGAGGAAGCAACCAGCCCCATACAAGCAGTAGAATTTTCATTATTCATTCATGGGATGTGGGCATCGCTGGCTAGGCCCACATTTATTGCCTGTCACTAATTGCCCTCGAGAAGGTGGTGGTGAGTTGTCGTCTTGAACAGCTGCAGTCCATGTGGGGTAAGTACATCCATAGTGCTGTTAGGAAGGGAGTTCCAGGATTTTGACCCAGCGACAGAGAAGGAACAGCAATATAGTTCCAAGTCAGGATGGTGCGAGGGAAACTTGCAGGTGGTGGTGCTCCCATGCATCTGCTGCCCTTGTCCTTCTAGGTGGTAGAGGTCGTGGGTTTGGAAGGTGCTGTCTAAGGAGCCTTGGTGCGTTGCTGCAGTGCATCTTGTAGATGGTAGACACTACTGCCACTGTGCGTCTGTGGTGGACGGAGTGAATGTAGCGGGCTGCTTTGTCCTGGATGGTGTCGAGCTTCTTGAGCGTTGTTGGAGCTGCACTCATTCAGGCAAGTAGAGAGTATTCCATCACACTCCCAACTTGTACTTTGCAGATGGTGGACAGGCTTTGGGGAGTCAGGAGGTGACATACTCGTCGCAGGATTCCTAGTCTCTGATCTGCTATCGGTATTTATATGGCTACTCCAATTCAGTTTCTGGTCAATGGTAACCCCTAGGAATGTTGCTTAAGCACTCCATTAATCTGCTTGCTAAGGGCTCTACTCAATCGGTGGAATTGGTTTTAGTGCAATGTGGAAGGTGAGTTTCTGAGGTGCCTTTCCATGGTTGACTGCAAAATGTGGATGCCATGGTGGCAGAACCTCACACAAGTGGTTAGTGGACACTTTTGCCATCTCCGACATTTCGCAATAGCTCTCCAGCAGGTATCCAATACATTTAGCTGGTGGACAGAAAACATTTTTCCTTTGCACTGGAGTGCTGACTTGGGTTGCAATAGAGTGCTACAGTGGAAGTTTGGTAAGTGAGGATAATTAAGGGTTAATTTTATCTTAAATCTAATCTGTCTTTTATTTCGCAGATCAACTTAATAGTTGCTGTTAGGGTTGGGGAAGGTGAGTTTTAGACCAGCTTTAAACAGGGTTCACTCAGGCTCTGCTTGCAGCTGCACCTTGTTAATTAGAGAATTGGTTTAAACCAGTTTTCATGGGGCTAGAGTGAGTCAGTATAAAAGTGAGCCATCTTACAGTGCTGACTTGGGTTGCAATAGAGTGCTACAGTGGAAGTTTGGTAAGTAAGGAAGTTCAGTAAGGAGTGAGTGAGGAGCTCCTTTATTTCCTACCTGTCCTCAGAGTGAGGGGAGCCCAGAGCTTCCAAAGAGCACAGCTGACTGGGAGAAGACGCGGAGGGTGGAGTTCCAGACCGGTAAGTATAAAAAAAAACTTACCTCTGGTTAAAAAAAAACCTGAAAGCGATGTCACAGGAAAGCTGTGACCTGATTGGCTGGTAGGTAATTTTTTTTAACTGAAATTGAAAATAAAACATTGATAAAAATTGACTAAAACCCCAATTAACTAACTAATAAATAGAGTAACTAAACCAGAGGGAGGAGATTACTGTATTTACTTAGCATTTAATATTTATAGTAGGAATCTAGCACTTGGGACCATATAGTTAATTATAACAATTTAGTAAGGATTTAATAAGTATTTATTTATTTTAAATTAATTTATTAACTAGTGCTAGAAATGTCAGTTAGAGGGGTGAAGTGCTTCACCTGTGAGATGTGGGAGGTCTGTGACGCTTCCAGCGTTCCTGATGATTATGTCTGCAGGAAGTGTACCCAGTTGCAGCTCCTCACAGACCGCATGGATCGGTTGGAGCGGCAACTGGATGCACTTAGAAGCATGCAGGTGGCGGAAAGTGTCATAGACAGGAGTTTTAGAGAAGTGGTTACACCCAAGGTGCAGGCAGACAGATGGGTGACCGCTAGAAGGGGCAGGCAGTCAGTGCAGGAATCCCCTGTGGCTATCCCCCTCTCTAACAAGTATACCGTTTTGGATACTGTTGGGGGGGATGGCCTATCAGGGGAAAACAGCAGCAGCCATGCAGTGGCACCATGGCTGGCACTGCTGTTCAGCAGGGAGGGACAAAGTGCAGAAGAGCAATAGTTATAGGGGACTCTATAGTCAGGGGTACAGATAGGTGCTTCTGTGGACGTGAAAGACACTCCAGGATGGTATGTTGCCTCCCTGGTGCCAGGTTCAAGCATGTCTCTGAACGGACAGGGGGCATTCTGAAGGGGGAGGGTGAACAGCCAGAGGTTGTGGGACACATCTGTACCAATGACATAGGCAGGAAGAGTGACTAGGTCCTGCAGGGGGAGTTTAGGGAGTTAGGTAATCTCGGGATTACCCCCTGTGCCATGTGCCAGTGAGGCTAGAAACAGGAGGACAGTGCAGCTATCGTGGCTGAACAGCTGGTGTAGAAGGGAGGGTTTCAGATACCTGGACCATTGAGATCTCTTCAGGGACAGATGGGACCTGTACAAGGAGGACAGGTTGCATCTAAACTGGAGGGGCACAAATATCCTGGCTGCAAGGTTTGCTAGCGTCACTCGGGAGGGTTCAAACTAGTGTGTCAGGGGGGTGGGAACCAGAGCAGTTGGACAGCAGGTGAAATAAATGAGGGGGAACTAGTAAATAAAGCCAGTAAGACTGAGAGGAAGAGCAGGCAGGGAGATGTTGCGGAGCACAGCGGGACTGGTGGTCTGAAATGCATTTGTCTCAATGCGAGAAGTATAACCGGTAAGGCAGATGAACTTAGAGCTTGGATTAGTACTTGGAACTATGATGTTGTTGCTATTACAGAGACTTGGTTGAGGGAAGGACTTGGCGCAGTGGTTAGCACCGCAGCCTCACAGCTCCAGGGACCCGGGTTCGATTCCGGGTACTGCCTGTGTGGAGTTTGCAAGTTCTCCCTGTGTCTGCGTGGGTTTCCTCCGGGTGCTCCGGTTTCCTCCCACAAGCCAAAAGACTTGCAGGTTGGTAGGTAAATTGGCCATTATAAATTGTCACTAGTATAGGTAGGTGGTAGGGAAATATATAGGGACAGGTGGGGATGTCTGGTAGGAATATGGGATTAGTGTAGGATTAGTATAAATGGGTGGTTGATGTTCGGCACAGACTCGGTGGGCCGAAGGGCCTGTTTCAGTGCTGTATCTCTAGATTGGCAGCTAAATGTTCCAGGATTTAGAAGCTTCAGGCAGGATAGAGGGGGATGTAAAAGGGGTGGGGGTGTTGCATTACTGGTTAAGGAGAATATCACAGCTGTTCTGCGGGAGGACACCTCGGAGGGGTCGTGCAGCAAGGCAATATGGGTGGAGCTCAGGAATAGGAAGGGTGCAGTCACTATGTTGGGGGTTTTCTACAGGCCTCCCAACAGCCAACGGGAGGTAGAGGAGCAGATATGTAGACAGATTTTGGAAAGATGTAAAGGTTACAGTGGTGGGTGATTTTAACTTCCCCTATATTGACTGGGACTTAGTTCTAGGGGCTTGGATGGGGCAGAATTTGTAAGGAGCATCCAGGAGGGCTTCTTGAAACAATATGTAGAGTCCAACTAGGGATGGGGCTGTACTGGACTTGGTATTGGGGAATGAGCCCGGCCAGGTGGTTGAAGTTTCAGTCGGGGAGCATTTCAGGAACAGTGACCATAATTCCATAAGTTTTAAGGTACTTGTGGATAAGGATAAGAGTAGTCCTCGGGTGAAGGTGCTGAATTGGGGGAAGGCTAATTATAACAATATTAGGCAGGAACTGAAGGATTTAGATTGGGGGCGGCTGTTTGAGGGTAAATCAACACCTGACATGTGGGAGTCTTTCAAATGTCAGTTGATTAGAATCCAGGACCAGCATGTTCCTGTGAGGAAGAAGGATAAGTTTGGCAAGTTTCAGGAACCTTGGATAACGCGGGATATTGTGAGCCTAGTTAAAAAGAAAAAGGAAGCATTCGTAAGGGCTGGAAGGCTAGGAACAGACGAATCCCTTGAGGAATATAAAGACAGTAGGAAGGAACTTAAGCAAGGAGTCAGGAGGGCTAAAAGGGGTCATGAAAAGTCATTGGCAAACAGGATTAAGGAAAATCCCAAGGCTTTTTATACGTATATAAAGAGCAAGAGGGTAACTAGGGAAAGTGTTGGCCCACTCAACAGAGAAGGGAATCTATGTGTGGAGCCAAAGGAAATGGTGAGGTACTAAATGAGTACTTTGCATCAGTATTTACCAAAGAGAAGGACTTGGTGGATGATGAGCCTGGGGAAGGGAGTGTAGATAGTCTCAGTCATCTCATTATCAAAAAGGAGGTGGTGTTGGGTGTCTTGCAAAGCATTAAGGTAGATATGTCCCCTGGGCCTGATAGGATCTACCCCAGAATACTGAGGGAGGCAAGGGAAGAAATTGCTGGGGTCTTGACAGAAATCTTTGCATCCTCATTGGCTACAGGTGAGGTCCAGAGGACTGGAGAATAGCCAATGTTGTTCCTTTGTTTAAGAAGGGTAGCAAGGATAATCCAGGAAATTATAGGCCGGTGAGCTTTACGTCAGTGGTAGCAAATTATTAGAGAGGATTCTTCGGGACAGGATTTACTCCCATTTGGAAACAAATGGATTTATTAGCGAGAGGCAGCATGGTTTTGTGAAGGGGAGGTCGTGTCTCACTAATTTGATTGAGTTTTTTGAGGAAGTAACGAAGATGCTTGATGAAGGAAGGGCAGTGGATGTTGTCTACATGGACTTCAGTAAAGCCTTTGACCAGGTCCCACATGGCAGACTGGTACAAAAGGTGAAGTCACATGGGATCAGAGGGGAGCTGGCAAGATGGAATACGAACTGGCTCGGTCATAGACAGAGGGTAGCAGTGGAAGGGTGCTTTTCTGAATGGAGGGATGTGACTAGTGGTGTTCCGCAGGGATCAGTGCTGGGACCTTTGCTGTTTGTCGTATATATAAATGATTTGGAGGAAAATGTAGCTGGTCTGATTAGTAAGTTTGTGGAGGACACAAAGGTTGGTGGAGTTGCGGATAGTGATGAGGATTGTCAGAGGATACAGCAGGATATAGATCGGTTGGAGACTTGGGCGGAGAAATGGCAGATGGAGTTTAATCTGGACAAATGTGAGGTAATGGATTTTGGAAGGTCTAATGCAGGTGGGAAGTATACAGTAAATGGCAGAACCCTTAGGAGTACTGACAGGCAGAGAGATCTGGGCGTACAGGTCCACAGGTCACTGAAAGTGGCAACGCAGGTGGATAAGGTAGTCAAGGAGGCATATGGCATGCTTGCCTTCATCGGTCGGGGCATAGAGTATAAAAATTGGCAAGTCATGCTGCAGCTGTACAGAACTTTAGTTCGGCCACACTTAGAATATTGCGTGCAATCCTGGTCACCACACTACCAGAAGGACGTGGATGCTTTGGAGAGGGTACAGAAGAGGTTTACCAGGATGTTGCCTGGTCTGGAGGGCATTAGCTATGAGGAGAGGTTGGATAAACCCGGATTGTTTTCACTGGAACGACAGAGGTGGAGGGGCAACATGATGGAGGTTTACAAAGCTATAAGCGGCATGGACAGAGTGGATAGTCAGAAGCTTTTTCCCAGGGTGGAAGAGTCAGTTACTAGGGGACATGGGTTGAAGGTGAGAGGGGCAAAGTTTAGAGGGCATGTGCAAGGCAAGCTCTTTACACAGAGGGTGGTGAGTGCCTGGAACTTGTTGCCGGGGGAGGTGGTGGAAGCAGGTACCATAGAGACGTTAAAGAGGCATCTTGACAAATACATGAATAGGATGGGAATAGAGGGATACGGACCCCGGAAGTGCAGAAGGTTTTAGTTTAGGCAGTCATCAAGATCAGCGCAGGCTTGGAGGGCCGAATGGCCTGTTCCTGTGCTGTACTGTTCTTTGAAAAATGGGTTCCTAGAATTGACCTCTCTGTCACCTTCTATGGAGCTGGGACCTGTACTTTCCCTCAGCGATCTTTTCCACTTATACCTTCCGTACACATCTGTGCTGAGTGAATTACCCTGTGCAGAACCTGCTAACTCATTTTCTACATCACTGCAGGTGCAGATCTTTGTGCTGATGCTTTGTAAAGTATAAGCAAGTGACCGTGTATCTTCAGAAGCTCTGACAAAAGGTCATCGATCTGAAACATTAACTCTGTTTCTCTCTCCATAAATGCTGCCGAACCTGAGTATTTCCAGCATTTACTGCTTTTGGAACATCCTAGAGCCTGTTTATGAAAGGGTTAAACAAATAAAAACCAGCAAGTTGAGTGCATTTCATTGGCTATTCTTTGCAGTCCTTTACCCGCCTCCTGAGGTCTCCAGCATCACAGATGCCAGTCTTCAGCCAATTTGATTCACTTCACATGATATCAAGAAAGGGCTGAAGGCACTGGATACTGCAAAGGCTATAGGCCCTGACAACATCCCGACAGTAGTACTGTAGGACTTGTGTTCTGGAACTAGCCGTGCCCCTAGCCAAGTGGTTCCAGAGCAGCTACAACACGGGCAACCCTGACAATATGGAAAATTGTCCAGGTTTGTCCTGTCCTCAAAAAGCAGGACAAATCCAATCCAGCCAATTACCAGCTCATCAGTCTACTCTCAATCATGAGCAAAGTGGCAATGCTATCAAGTGGCACTTATACAGCAATAACCTGTTCACAGATACCCAATTTGGGTTCCGCCAGGGCCACTTAGCTCCAAGACCTCATTACAGCCTTGGTCCAAATGTGAACAAAAGAGCTGAACTCAAGAGGTGAGGTGAGAGTGACTGCCCTCGACATCAAGGCAGCATTTGACTGAGGATGGCATCAAGGTGACTTAGCAACATTGAAGTCAATGGGAATCGGGAGGAAAACTCTCCACTCAGTAAAAAGGAAGATGCTTGTGTTTGTTGGAGGTCACATATCTAAGTCACAGGACATCACTGCAGGAGTTCCTCAGAGTAGTGTCCTTGGCCCAACCATCTTCAGCTGCTTCAATGACCTTCCCTCCATCATAAGGTCAGAAGTGGGGATGTTCGTTGATGATTGCACAGTGTACAGTATCATTCGCAACTCCTCAGATACTGAACTAGTTTGTGTCAACATGCAGCAAGACCTGGACAACATTCAGGCTTGAGCTGATAAGTGTCATGTAACATTCACGCCACACAAGTGCCAGACAATGACCATCTCCAACAAGAGAAAATCTAACCATCTCCCCCTTGACATTCAATGGCATTACCATCGCTGAATCCCCCACCATCAACATCCTAGGGGTTACCATTGACCAAAAGCTTTACTGGGCCAGCCATATAAATACTGTGGCTACAAGAGCCAGTCAGAGGCTGGGAATTCTGCAGTAAGTAACTCACCTCTTGACTCCCCAAAGCCTGTCCACCATCTACAAGGCACAAGCCAGAAGAGTGATGCAATATTCTCCTCTTGCCTGGATGAGTGCAGCTCCAGTAACATGCAAGAACCTCAAGGCCATCCAAGAAAAAGCAGCCCGCTTGACTGCCACCCCACCCACCACCTTAAACATTCCCTCCACCACTGGCGCATAGTGGCTACATTGTGTACCATATACAAGATGCATTGCTGCAACTAGCCAAGCCTCCTTCAAAAGCACCTTCCAAACCTGCGATCCCTACCACCTAAAGGACAAGGGCAGCAGACACATGGGAAAACCACCATCTGCAAGTTCCCTTCCAAATCACACATCATTCTGACTTGGACCGATATCGGCATTCCTTCAGTGTCGCTTGGTCAAAAACCTGGAACTCCCTTCCGAGCAGCACTGTGGGTGTACCTACACCAGAGGGGCTACAGCAGTTCAGGAAGGAGGCTCACCACCACCTTCTCAAGGGAAATTAGGGATGGGCAACAAATACAGGCCTTGCCAGTGACGCTCACACCCAGGGCAGTTATAAAAAAAAAATGAATTTTTAAAAATTAAAACATTCTCAGAAGTGACCCAGATTCCTACCAGCTACAACCTTTCTCAGAAGTATGTAGGTGTACCTATCTTACGAGTTGTGCATTACCTGATTTTGTTGCAGCAAGGTCAAAACCATAGCTAACTAGTACATCAAAAAACAGATCCTTCTATTCATTGCCAGGAAAACCCTTTATGCCAAATGGGACATATTAATTTCATTGGTTGGAAACTTACATTAGACTTTTAATGGAAAAATCTTACAAGTTAACTTTTTTTTAAAAACTAGCAGCCAAGGCAGCCACTACAATTTACATTTGAAATGCCAGGAGATTGGACTGGAGACAAAGAGTCTAACAGAAGCTCAGCCAGGACAATGGCTTGCCCTAAGTGATTGAATTACCTAGAATGGCTTTATCAGCACGGCTGTCAAGGCCATTCCCACCCAATTACTTTGAAAGAGCCAACCCCCCCTCCAAGTGTGGATGGACACCCTGGGGCATGTAGCACCTTGAATTTCATTAGGAGATTCCAGAAAAAACCTCATTGGAAATAAAGGGGATTGATAGAACCATGCGACTGCCAGTTCATCTCTGAGGAAACTAAAGTTTTGTGACACAGACAGCAGACAGGCAGTAACTGAAAAGACAGCAACGAAGCAGGCAACTGCTCCCTTGTGCCTCCTTCTCTCTTTCTCCCTCTCTCCCCAGAAAAAATAATTGGAGAACCGTCTGCGACAGGGGAACCCCCTCCAAGCCTACATCCTGCTACAGCCAGCAACCAGGGGAAGAGAAGAGAATCAAAAAATAATTCTGTCTTCAGGAGCCCTGAGCAAAGCAAGCCAACCACAGTGCACTTGGACCAGCGAGGACTTCAAGACTATAGCTTCAGCTAAGGATTATTGGACTTGGAGATAGTATTGAAGTTCCATTTATTCTAGTATTAATCTAACCACCAAATCGGTTTCCCTCTGTAATCTATGTGTGCGTGTGAATGGGTGCATGAATGTGTAGTGTACCTTTAAATCGGGTTAGCGTGTTAAGTGTAATAAATTTCCCTCTTTCTTGTTTAAACTCAAGAAAATCTATCCAATTGGTTATTTGCAATTTTCATTCGGGAAGGGTAAAAAATTCACTGAGGTGGTAAGCATAACCACTGTTTTTAAAAAAGGAATAAACCCTGTTGCAGTCAAACAAGGGAAGGGGCGAGAGGGGAGCCTGAGACCCCCTCCTCACCTGGCCATAACACTATAAAGCCATCTGAAATACAATCGCCTTTGAGAAATCAGTCAGCAAGACAAAATGGGCAAGGGACTTCGTAGCACATTCAAAAAAAAGCCATTGGCCACCTGTGGTAATGCGTTGAGCAGAATCTCGTCCACTTAGTCCCTGCCAGAACAGCAAAACCATTTTCAGCTCGGGAGCCTGACTCACTGGTTTATGTGCCTTACCGTTGCTTTTTTCCAGAGCAAAGTAATTATCATCTCGCCTCTGGGTGCCTAAACAATTAGCAAGGGTAGGCAAGACAACACTCCTAAAGCAGAAATGAAGGATCTTTATTTAAAGGGACCCCAGCAGGATTTACAATGACAGCAGTGATTGCAAAATACAATCCAGTGTGAGGGAACAGAGACATGCAGCATGGATGGAAGATGTGTAAAGGCAGCTCCCTGGTTCACAGACTCGCTCCTGGAGATGACGATTAATGCAGAGAGGGCTAGGAGAGAGGTTCTATTCCCTGAAATGGCATGAGGAAGCCAGCCATCTTCACCAAACAGGCATGGCTGCAAGTTGCAGAGGTCGTCAGCAGCCGAAGTGTGGCGCTGAGGACCTGGGTCCAGTGTCGGAAAACGTTTAACGATCTCATGAGTTCTAGCAAGGTGAGAATCCTGCAATTCCCTACTGGCAGCCATCACTCACCTCACTAACATTCGACTGCAAAGCACTCCTCTGACTGGCACACCTTGCTGTCACACACATCCCTTTCTCTCAAACCTCAGTCTCAAATCTCCATCTCAACAGGCAACACATACCTTCAACCTACTGCCCTCTCGCTCCCATTCCTCACAGTTACCCCCCTCAAAATTTTACCTTCCATTCTCAGCAAACAATTCACTCCTTAAACTCCTAACTCTGCCTTTTCTCACTGCAAAGGGCCAGCCCACAACTCCATGGAAAGGCAGAAAAGCAAGGGTGGGGCTACAACCATGGCCACCCAGATATTGATGGAGGAGAAAGCTCTACAGATTCTGCCCAACACTTATTACCACAGGTGGCCATTGCATTTCTTTGTACATGCTATGGCAGCTCCCTGGATACTTGATGCGCACTTGCATTATCCTCTTGCAGCGGTCACATTTCAGCTGCACATTAAGGTAGTGGAAGCCCTTTCAATTTACAAATATGCCTGGCTGTTCTGATGGCGCCTTCATTGCCACAGGTACTGTGGAAATCCTGCAAAGGAAGCAAATCCGACAGTCTTCTGGGTTTGACTGACCTCATCAGTCTCAAAGTTAATATAGTTGGAAGCCCTCACAAAAAAACACTGATGATCTGGCTGATGCAGTTGCGGGCTACAGATTGCAAGATCTTTTAAGTGTCACCAGCAGATCCCTGGAACGACCCAAAACGTGAAAAAATTGAGGGCAGTGGCCACCTGCTCCTACTAACATACGAATTAGGAGCAGGAGTAGGCCACTCGGCCCTTCGAGCCTGCTCCACTGTTCAATAAACTCATAGCTGAACTGATTACTCCACACCCCCGATAACCTGGAACCCCCTTGCTTGTCAAGAATCTATCTACCCATGCCTCAAAAATATTCAGACTCTGCTTCCACTGCCTTTTGAGGAAGAGAATTCCAAAGACTTACGACCCTATGAGAAAAATTTCTCCTCATCTCCATTTTAAATGGGCAACCCCATATTTTTAAATAGTGACCCCTAGTTCTAGATTCTCCCACAAGAGGAAACATCCTTTCCACATCCACCCTGTCAAGACCCCTCAGGATCTTATATGTTTCCATCAAGTCAGCTCTTACTCTTCTAAATTCCAGCAGATACAAGCCTAGCCTGTCCAATTTTTCCTCGTAAGACAGCCTGCGCATTCCAGGTATGAGTCTAGTAAACTTCCTCTTGGGTGAAGTTCTTTTTCCAAGACGCTGCAGATGTCTGCGACCACCTGGCATGACAACCTGAGCTTTCTGAGGCATCGTTGTTCAGAGAAGTTGAGGAAGCTGATCCTTGGCATATAGACCCTGTGCTGAGGGTATCACCTCCTTTGGAGGTGCAGCATTGTCCATCCTGTTCTGTACATCTGCATGTGGCTGCGAAGAAGGCAGCTGCTGAAGTGGATGTCGCTACACCTCTTCCTCAGGAGGTCCAAACAACTTCAGAATACGTAGACTCCATGTTACAGGAAAGTTTCACAGGCAATAAGGAGAGATTACCCTCAGTCGAATTCAAGGCACTTGACAGAAGTTTTACAAATTTGCTGTTCAACAAAACCAGTGATTTTAGGCTGAAAGAACAAACCTTTCACTGTGGTTGACCGCAAACTTGCCAGTTGCACCCTTTAATATTGTTTATATCAGTCAGTTTCACTCTATAATGAGTTCCTGCTGTACCTTGCATTCTCCAACTGGGCAAGGTACAGACACAGCTTGTAATCAGTGTGCTGTTGGCAAAGAATTTGAGGCTTCTTGGTCTATGCGCGGCAGCCCAGAGTTTGTCGCACCTGTGGCAAATCTGGTCTCGTGGCAGCCAACTGCAGCACAGCCGTCTGCACGAGCTGCAAGAAGGAAGGCCATCAGACGAAGAACTGTAAACAGAGTAAGTGCTGCAACCTGTGCGGTGGGGCAGGCCACCTCTACAAAACCTGCCCCAAACGCTGCCTCAGTTATGCTCAGGTGGCAAGATCCAAGGAAAGGTGAACCCGTCTGGTGCTTGGAAGGAGACGAGCAATCCTCTCCCCAGCAAAGAAAGTCTACCTGAGAAGAAGAAAGGGGAGGCAGCTGCAACCAGCAACCCAACACCTACCCCATGCCCGGAAACCCCTCCTCTACAGACAGAATCAATGGAGGAGGAGGCAGCATATGGACAAACTGGTCAGTGGCAAATGATACAAAGGAAAACCACAAAGAAAAAACTTCCAAAAAGGGAACAGGCCACCACCCAAACCAGGGGCAAGAGGAGGCTACCATCTGAGACAGACTACGGCAGCTCCTCCTCATTGGACGAGGAAGGGCCGGAACGATGCCACCTGCAAAAGAAGCGGCAGAACTCAAAAGGAGATGGAAGATTAAGTCCCCCAGCTCCGGGGCACTGGAAGCTGTGATGGGCCCAGCAGGCTCTAAACCCGAAGCGCTGAACCCAGCGAGATGCCCAGCACACCGAGTGCAACGAAGCGTCCGGCACACTCCAGCTCCGGAAAGCCGTGAGCAATGATGCCTTCGAGGAGGAACAGAGGGGAAAGACACCAACAGCAAAGGACAGCTCAAGCCTTGCTGCCTACAAGAGCCCCAAATGTCACCCCAGTGGAACAACCCCCCCCTCCCCCCACCGTGAGTAACCAGGAGGGGTTTCTGAGCCGAATGAATGTGAAACAGCTTGTGTACACTGTGGGTGTGCAGGAACATACCCACAAGGACTGGGACTACCAAGGACACCTGGTGTGGGAAGCAACACCCAACTTTAAAATGGATATAAAGATTTCTTTGATTAACGTGTGTAGCGTGAAATCCACGGCGCGATACGTTTCGACCTTGGACTACCTCACCAAGGTCAAAACTGACCTGCTGTTGCTGCAGGAGTGTGGAATACCGCACCTCAGCACCTACAGGCAATGGTCGCGATGGTCGTCGCATGGGCCATCAATCTGGTCAGGGGGAAAATTATTCCCGTTCCTCCAGCCTGGATATTCTGCTGCGGGGAGGCAGCTTCATCATCTCCGAAGTTGAGGTGGTGGGCGGTCTCCTCCTCATAGCAGATATAATGTACAACAATGCTTCACTCCAGCTGATGTGTATGCCCCTGCTCAATGCAGCGAGCAGCTGACCATTTTCCAGCAGCTCCCACCGCTGCTGGCAAAATCCAGACCGGCCATCCTAGGCGGTGACCTCAACTGCATCATTAACGCATCTGGACGATCTGGCAGGGACGACAGCAAACTGGATGCTATGTCCAGATTCCTAATGGGAGCAGGAAAAGATGCCAAGCTGCACGTCTTCAGCAACCCTGCAGACGGAGCGCAGCATAGATATACCTGGTCAAGAACGGAAGGGTCTGCCCATTCCAGGATTGACTTCCTGTTTGTGTCCGTGCTTTCACAGTCAGATCCACCGACATCAAGCCAATGTTCTTCTCTAACCACTGCCTCTTACTAGCCGACTGTCACTTACAGGACGACCAGTGGGTTGGCAGGGGGACATGGAAGCTCAATGCTACTCTGCCAACCCCAGAGAAAGTTGAGGAACTCAAAAGGGATTACAAAAGGTTGGAGAAACGTGAAACCTCTCTGAATCTCCAGTTCACTGGTGGGAGGCGATCAAGGTAAACATAGAGGTTCTTTATCTTCAAAGGTGTTCAGAGAGCAAGTGAGACACAGAGAGAAATGTCCCGACTCCAGAAAAGAATACAAAATCTGCTCCAGCTGCAGTATATGGGGGTCGAGGTCAAGGAGGATCTCCAAGAGATGAAGAGCCGGCAGGCCTCGCTCTTTACCACAGAGGCCTCCAAAATCATCTTCCAGTCCAGAGTCCGCTTCGTTGAGCAGGATGAGAGGTGCTCATGTTTTTTCTTCCGAAAGGTACACAGAGAGCTCTGTGATCAGCAGCCTGAAGGAAGAGGATGGCTCAGTAACGTCTTCGCAGCCCGACATACTAAGGGTTAGCAAATCCTTTTATGCTGGGATGTACGACGTGAAGCCCAGGAACAGCATGGACTCCCAGTCCTTCCTGTCATCTATCGTAGAGGTCTTAGATGACAGCATGCGGGAAAGTCTGGAAAAACCGCTAACTCTGGACACTCTGACTATGGCCATCAGTCCTTCGAGACGAGTAAAACTCCCAGAAGCAACGGCTTACCAGCTGAGTTGTATTCGGCCGAGACCTGCAGGAAGTATAACAGAGTATGCTTCTGGCCGGCAGCATGTCAAGATCCATGAGGAAAGGCATTATCACCCTCATCTACAAGCGGAAGTGGGAGAGGGCAGCAATCAGCGGCCCATCTCACTGCTTAATGTTGACCACAAGATCCGGACCTGACCGGCGATGACCTTGGACAAGTCTGCTCTGGAGTTGGTGATCCACCCTGACCAGACCTGCACTGTACCCGGCAGGAAGATCTCTGATAGGCAATCGTATCCCTGAGTAGCACGAGACGATGTACAGGATAGGAGGGTGGACACCTGCCTCATCAGCATGGACAAAGAGAAGGCTTTTGACAGGATATCACACACATACATGATGGGCGTGCTCTCCAAAAATGGGGTTTGGGGAGGGAATCCGCAATTGGATCAAACTGTTCTACACAAACATCAGTAGTGCAGTCTCAATCAATGGGTGGGAATCAGAAGGTTTCCCGATCCAATCTGGAGTCAGACAGGGCTGTCCTCTCTCCCCTGTCTTGTTTGTTTGCTGTATAGAACCTTTTTCTGAATCCATTAGGAAGGATACGGGCATTAGAGGAGTGACAATCCCAGGCAGCGGAGGCACTCGGGTCAAAATTCCTTGTACATGGATGATGTTGCTGTGTTCTGCTCAGATCAACTGTCCGTTCGCAGAGTGATGAACATCTGCGACCAGTTCGAACTGGCCTCAGGAGCCAAAGTTAACCACAGCAAGAGCGAGGCCATGTTCTCTGGGAACTGGGCTGACCGATCCTTTGTCCCGTTCACCATCAGGTCAGACTACCTGAAGGTGCTGGGGATATGGTTCGGAAGGTCGGGGTATGCGCCAAAATCTGCAAGGAGCAAGTAGCCAGGGTACAACATAAAATGAGAATGTGGGAGCAGCGTTCTCTCTCCATTGTGGGTAAGAACCTGATCATCATGTGCAAGGCACTCACGTTGTTGATGTATGTGGTGCAGGTCTGGCCCATACCCCACTCCTGTGCCATGGCAGTCACCCGAGCCATTTTCCGCTTTATCTGGAGATGCAAAATGGACCTCATCCAGAGGGACACAATGATCAAACCTCTGGATAATGGCGGAAAAAACGTACCCAACGTCGCCCTCATCCTGATGACCACCTTCGTGTGCGGCTACATCAAGCTGTATGCAGAGGCCCAGTATGCAAACACCAAGTGTCTGAGGTTCTCTCTGTCCCTGGTGTTGCGAAGGACGAGTCTGGTCACATTGCTGCGGAATGTGCCATCCAGTTGGACCATACCATACCACCTATCCTTTGTGGAAAAGTTTGTGTGGAAAAACACCTTTGACCACCAATCCATCAGGCAGTGGTCTCCACGGAATGTCCTCAAGGCCCTACGGGATAAGGGGATGGTGGATCCTGTCGGATGCCAAAGTTATTTGGTAGAATACCTCATCACCAGAACTTTCAAACAAGCACCAAGATGTAGCTTGGCAGGTGGTGAGAAGGGCCCTCCCCGTCAGATCCTTCCTGCATGCCCAGAGTCTCACCCCCTCCACATGCTGCCCTTGAGGTGGCTGTGGTGGGGAAGAGGCTGTTGCACACCTCCTTCTGGAATGTGCCTTTGCAAAGCAAGTGTGGAAAAAGATGCAGTGGTTTTTTAATCGAGGTTCATCCCAAGCAGCTCTGTAACACTGGAATCTGTGCTCTACGCGTTGTTCCCAGGGCACACACAGAGATAAACATCAACTGCTGCTGGAGGACCATCAATTCAGTGAAAGACGCCCTTCGGTCTGCCCGAAACTTGCTGGTCTTCAAGCACAAAGTGTTACCCACGACAGAGTGTTGCAGACTGGCACATTCCAAGGTCCAGGACTACGTGCTGAGGGATGCACTAAAGCTTGGGGCAGCCACCACAAAGGCTCAATGGGGAAAGACCACTGTGTAAGGTCCTCCCGCCATAGTGAACTGAAGGGCTGGACCCATGGGAAACACATCGGGTTGTATCCACCAAATATGATTTAACTGTAAAATGTACATGGCATGTAAAATGGAATGGAAAAGTTGTGAAGCAACTCACTCCTGTATTAAAGAAAACTGATTTCCTTTGGACTTTTTGGAATGTCAACTTGGTTTTGACCTGTTTGTGTAATGTATTTTTTACAGTTTATGAATAAAGTATATTTTTGGAAAAAAAAAATCCTGATTAACAAGGGTCTTAATTGCCTTCTTAATTGGCTCAATTTCTTACCTGCCAGACCCAAAGCGTTCCCCACTGGATTCAGAACTCACCCTGGGGAAAGCGGGAAGAGGGCAGGATCACGACCCAACGTCAATTTCAGGGACTATGCTACTCCTCACGCAGCAGATCCCAGATCCACTTGGCTGGGAAAATTCTGCCGGTTATCTTTGTTAGGGCTAGTGCAGTTACATTCATTTTGATCAACAGCTACAGATTCTAACTAGGCGATATGCATTTCCTCTTCATTCAGCATTCTTCACACACAACAGAAGCATGATAAAGTACAGTCAGCTAGGAGGAAGGAGGCTCGCAGGGCAATTTCAACACGGCTGAAAGAAAAAGCAAGCCAGAACTAGGATTCTGAGGAGGTTAAAACTAATAAATAATGCTTTGTAATCTTCAGGACCAAGTGACCTGCATCAAAGACTGTTCACATAGAACCCTTCATCACTACTACCTAGATCTGCATCTACAATAGCTCCTCGGGCCTTCCTGCTCACTGTAATGGCCGTCCTATTTGTCACAGGCTAGCTCTCTCGGCTCTCCACTACCAGATACAGCTGGGTATAAGTCTAGTGCTCCAGCACCAAACATTTACAAGGTTAGTTGCAACACACTTTCATTGTCCTGAGAAATAATGTAACAACGGAAAGCCAGCAGAGTCATGGAGATTCTACAGCCAGGTATATAAGCAGTCCGTTTTACAACCGTGCCGGCAGTCCCAAATGGGATGTTGCCTTCCTGGTGCTGGGGAGAAAGACATCAAGGTACAGGTGGAACTGATTAATAGTACAGTTCCACAAGCACCAGTCATCTAGTATCTTGCCAAGGTGGGTGTTTCAGCAGGTTACTAGTCAGTGGGTAGAAAGTGGCATCACATCAGCTCACACCTAACATTCATACAAGTGCATTTGTCATCCAGACTCAATGTATAGTATGGTAATCAGGAGGAGGAACTGTGGTCAATTTTTCCCTCCCATGATAAGACACTGAGGCCACTAGCAATGATCTATTGTTGCTTCAACTAATATTAACTAAAATAACTGCAAGGATCAAAATTGGGATCTTCCTGTCCTATATGGCTCAGTATCAAACATTACATTTACTGATCAGCATTGTGGCTCCAAGCGGTTCAATTTTCTCTTGAAAAAATGTTTCACCAATCAGAATAAAACTTTTTTTTCTATTTCAAATTGATCAAACTGCACAGAACAATAAAAGGTTTTTCATCATTGTTGTAATGTTGTTTTCAGGAAAATGCTACTTAACTGGTGTTGCCACATTGTTACAAATATCAATTCATTGAATCAGGAAACAGCTTGGCTGTCACATCACTGCAGGTTTCCTCCGAAAGTTTAGATTACAATGAGTACACTATTAAAAACAATTAACCAACACAATCAACAGGATCACATGTGAAAGAAACATGATTAAATTATTCAAAAGATGAAGTTGTGTACATCAGCAACAAACTGTATTGAGTGTTTATTTTCCTTTACTACATTCAAAGTACATACATTTTCAATTGTAGGTTCCAGAAAAATTCTGCAATCTGCCCTTTAGAAATATTTTTAAGACTGCTCCAAATGGTCTTACAATAACAAATGGTGGCACAGTTTCAAACTTAACAGCTTGAATTGAAAAATTAAATTATGAATCCAAGGAATGATTATAAATCTAAAAACAATATTTCATCCATTTATAATTTATGTATAATTTTTTGTCTGTCAAATAAACCCAAGATATCACCTATAAAAAGGAACACTCATGTTCTGATAACTGCAGTCTGATCATACTTCTAAGGCCCCTGTCACTCCTAATGCACAGCAAAACGACTATACAATTGGGAAAAATTAAGCACCATGAAAATTCTGGGATTAATATACTTGTCAAAGAAGAATACTACATAATCACTCGTGAAAATTTTATTAATAAAGAAAAGCCCAGGGCGTACATTTTGTTCAAAGTATTCCCGCCATTTATAAAAGAAAACTGGGCGGTCCATGGCATTGCTCGCTGGACATCGGATGATACGTTATTTTATGATGGGTTGCCAACAGAACATGACAGGGCAAGTGTGATACAGAATGTGCATATTAACACAAGACTTTTAATATAACACTAGCAGACCTCCAGTGGTACTGGTGACAGTAAGTCAGCAAATGTGCTGCTTTAGAATAACAGTAGAGTTATAACACTAAGCTGCACATAAAGCACAGATTAAAATACATTAATCAAATTTTAAATATTTTCTTTGAAAACTAAGCACAATGTCCAAGATTGGATTGTTTACCCAATATACAGTAGCAACAGGGTCAAAAGGCAAGAAAGATAACATAAGCAGTGTGGCAAACAGGAAGAGCAAAGAGCAACTTTACACTCTGTGCTTCTCTTCTTTGGGCTCAGTCTAAAATCTAACATTAAGATTTCAGTCAGCTACATTACTAGTTTGGTGCTTAGGTTAGTAGCGACATTTAAGAGGCATCTGGACAGGAATGAGCAAGGCATAGAGGGATATGGAATTAATGCAGGCAGGTGGGATTAGTATAGATGGGCATTATGGTCGGCATGGACACGGTGGGCCGAAGGGCCTGTTTCTATGCTGTACGACTCTATGACTCATACAGCAGTATCAGATTTGAGACACCAAGCTGAAGACTGAACCTATTTACAGTATTTCATTCCAAGGGGTATTACAGGACGAGAGGTCATCAACATGAAATGTTAACACTTGCTCTTTCCACAGATACCACCTGCCTGCTGAGTATTTACAGCATTTTTTTTTTCAGATATTCAGCCTCTGCAGTATTTTGCTTAGCATTACAGGACAGTTTTATTAACTTCATTCTCCCAACACTTATTGCCAACATCTATCTGCCCTGTGAAAATGATGGTAGAGCTGCAGCAATCCTTGTGCTAATGCTACTCCCACATTGATGTTAGATGGGAATTATGTGATATTGGCCTAACAACAGAACACTGATGCATGTCCAAGTCAGGATGTGTGACTTAGAGAGGGAAACTCGAATGTGATGTTTCTCTCCCAATACTGAAAAAGAGAGGGGAGTGCTGGACAGGATGCATACTTTGGTTCTGTCTTCACAAAGGAGGGCATAAATATCAAACCATAATGTTGTGGAACACAGGGCTCAGTGAGAGAGAGGAACTGAAAGAAATCAGTATTAGTAGAGAAACGGTGTTGGGGAAATTGATGGGATTGAAGGCCGATAAACCCCCAGGGCCTGATGGTATGCATCCCAGAGTACTTAAGGATGTGGCCCTAGAAATAGTGGATGCATTGGTGGTCATCTTCCAAGATTCTACAGACTCTGGAACAGTTCCTACAGATTGGAGGATAGCTAATGTAACCCCACTACTTAAAAAGGGAGGTAGAGAGAAAGCAGGGAATTACAGACCAGTCAGCCTGATGTCGGTAGTGGGGAAAATTCTGGAGTCCATTATCAAAGATTTTATAGCAGAGCACTTGGAAAACAGTGGTAGAATCGGGCAGAGTCAGCATGGATTTACGAAAGGGAAAATCATGCTTGACAAATCTACTAGAATTCTTCGAGGATGTAACTGGTTGAGTTGATGAGGGGGAGCCAGTGGATGTGGTTTATTTAGACTTTCAGAAGGCTTTCGACAAAAGTCCCACATAAGAGATTAGCATGTAAAATTAAAGTGCATGGGATTGGGGGTAGTGTATTGCGATGGATAGAAAATTGCTTGGCGGACAGGAAACAAAGAGTAGGGATAAATGGATCTTTTTCCAAATGGCAGGCAGTGACTAGTGGGGTACTGCAGGGATCGGTGCTAGGACCCCAGCTATTTACAATATATATTAATGATTTAGATGAGGGAACTAAATGCAATATTTCCAAATTTGCAGACGACACAAAATTGGGTGGGAGGATGAGTTATGAGGAGGATGCAGAGAGGCTTCAGGGTGATTTGGACAAGTTGAGTGAGTGGGCTAATGCATGGCAGATGCAGTATAATGTGGATAAATGTGAGGTTATCCACTTTGGTAGTAAAAACAGGAAGGCAGATTATTATCTGAAGGGCTATAAACTGAGAAAGGGGAATATGCAGCGAGACCTGGGTGTTCTCGTACACCAGTCGCTGAAGGTAAGCATGCAGGTCCAACAGGCTGTAAAAAAGGCAAATGGTATGTTGGCCTTCATTGCAAGAGGATTTGAGTACAGGAGCAGGGATGTCTTGCTGCAATTATACAGGTCCTTGGTGAGGCCACACCTGGAATATTGTGTGCAGTTTTGGTCTCCTTATCTGAGAAAGGATGTTCTTGCTATAGAAGGAGTGCAGCAAAGGTTTACCAGACTGATTCCTGGGCTGGCGGGACTGACGTATGAGGAGAGATTGGGTCGGTTAGGATTACATTCACTGGAGTTCAGAAGAGTGAGGGGGGGATCTCATAGAAACCTATAAAATTCTAACAGGACTTGACAGGGTAGATGCAGGAAGGATGTTCCCGATGGTGGGGGAGTCCAGAGCCAGGGAGCATAGTCTAAGGATATGGGAGTAAAGCTTTCAGGACTGAGATGAGGAGAAATTACTTCACCCAGAGAGTGGTGAGCCTGTGGAATTCGCTACCACAGAAAACAGTTGAATCCAAAACATCGTATATTTTCAAGAAGGAGTTAGATATAGCTCTTGGGTCTAAAGGGATCTAAGGGTATGGGGCGAAAGCAAGAACAGGCTACTGAGTTGGATGATCAACCATGATCATAATGAATGGCAGAGCAGGCTCGAAGGGCCGAATGGCCTACTCCTGCTCCTATTTTCTATGTTTCTAGGAAAGAGATAGAAGGGGTGGAGGGGAGGGGGAAAGAGAAAGGGGAAGGGCGAGGGAGAGACAGGGCTAAGAGGAGAGTAAAGGAAGAGCAGAGTGGGAATGTTGAGCAGAAAGGAGACATTATAGATTATGCGCTGTCATGGTCCTGTAGTTTTTTTTTTCCCAGGAATATGTGGTTTGCCTTTAAGGCTTGCCAAGGATCACAGAACCGGCAAACCTCAGGAGTTATAGGAGGGTACATTTTCGGTTGTCATTAGAAACAGCCATTTGGAAACTGCGATTCAAAGGGTGCATTCTCGTTACCATAGATACAACTACTGGGAGTGAGTATCATGCAATACATTTTTTGCAATTCTGTTTTGAACTGGCTTTTAGTTGAAGACAGTTTATTCTAACAGGACACAGACACAGAGGACACAGCTGTGGTGTTTAGCACACCTGAAAAAGAGCTCTCAACCATTTAAACTAAAGGAATAGAATTTTAGTCTGTTTAATTATTATCTCTCAAAATTCTAAAACATCAAGCCAAAACAGAGATCTCTGGTAATTTAAACTGAAGGAAGGGAAGTTAGACTGTGACAATCTTTTATCCCTCAAAAACTCTAAAGTCAGATTGATTCTACTGAAAGTGTTTGCAAGTCGTTAATTGCTGAAATTCACTGGAGAAGGAAAGCAACATTCTGTGAGGACCCCAAGCAACATTCTGTGAGGACCCCAAATCCAAGCAACATTGGACTGTAAATTTGCAAGGACTCTAATTCTGTTTTGAATGTTGTTTAACATTTAAGAATTTAGTTTTTTTTTAATTAAACAGTTAATTTGTTGACTGAAAGATACTTGGTTTGGTTCGCCTCATTCAGGGGTTCATAGATGGTACAATTTGGCTGGGTCTTTCTTTAGTTTGGAAAGTTTTTAATGATATTTAGGCGATCTGTGGAGCGACAGGATTGAATTATCAGTGCGTTTCTCCCACCACAATCAGAATTGTATATTTTGATTGGGGGCTTTGACTGGAATGGTCAGTCATAACAGCGCCCACTACTGTAACAAAAGCAAAATACTGTAGATGCTGAAAATCTGAAATAAAAACAGAAAGTGCTGGAAATACTCAGTAGGTCAGGCAGCATCTGTGGAGAGAAAAGCAGAGTTAATGTTTCAGGTCTGTAATCTTTCATCAGAACTGTTTCTGGTCGAGCATTCCATGCCCTAACAACCTTCCATATTAAAAAAACTCCCAACCTCTCTCTTCATGCTTGTGATTATCTTAAAGTTATATGCACTAGTTACAAGCTCACCAGTGTGTCTAAATCCTTCTATTTATCTCAAAACTCATCATAATTATGAATTGTATCTCCTCTTAGCATTCTCTGCTCTAGAGAAAAGAGTGCCTCTTTCTCAAGTGTGTCCTCAAAGCTTTTCAACATTAACATGAGTACAAAAGCAGTACTTCAATTATCAAAAAGTTAAACATAGCAGACAAAAGAAAAAAAACTTTATTTTTGCTGTCACGAGGGCAGTTTATTGGGTAAGTTAATTGGTGAGATCATAATTTAAAACTAGTGCTGTATTTTGAATTAATGGTGACATAAAACAAGTTATATCAATATAAAAAGACAGAGCCACTTCAGTTCAACTCAATTTGCAAACTGGCTGCAACTGCAAGATAACCAACCTCTGATGTTATTAAAATCACATTTCTGCTTTTAGATTACTTGAGTCTGTTGAGGGACAATCTAATGCAAATTTGTGCAGAACACAAAAAAAACAGCCAGCACAGACCACAGCACAAAAAGGCATGCTTTCAAAGAAAACGTCAAGGAAGAGAGAGTTTTAACCCACTGTGGGAAAAAAGGTGTGACTGATAGGCTAGAAAAAAAAAAGAATCTGCCATCATTTCTTTTATGGGAGGAGTATCTTAGAGTTGCTTGCCAATTAGTTTTGAACTTATTTTATCGAACACTATAGTTACAGGAATAAAATTAAACACAATCAGAAGAGAGAAATTTGGGTCTGAAACTAGTGTCTTAAACTTAAATAAAGGCAATTACAAGGGTACGAAGAAGGCAAGACGGTAGAGAAGCAGTGGCAGCCATTTAAGGAGATATTTCATAACTCTCAACAAAGATATATTTCATTAAGAAAGACTCTGAGAAGGGTGCACCTTCTTGGCTAACTAAGGAAGTTAAGATGGTATTAAATTGAAAGAAAACACGTACAATTCTGCAAAGATTAGTAGTTGGTCAGAAATTGAGAAAATTTTAGAAACAAGCAAAGGACGGCTAAGAAAATAATACATAGGCAGAAAATAGAGTATGAGAGTAAACTAGTAAGAAATATAAAGACAGACAGTAAAAGCTTCTACAAAAGGTATAAAAAGGAAAAAAAAGAGAGGCTAAAGAAAGCATTGGTCACTTAAAGGATGAGACTGGGGAATTAATAATGGGAAACAAGGAAATGGCAGACTTTGAAAAAGTATTTTGAATCTGCCTTCACAGAAGAAGATGATACAAAAAGCATACCAAGAATAGCAGAAAATCAAGAGGCAAAAGGGAAGAACTTAAAGCATTCACTATCACTGGAGAAAATGTACTAGCAAAACTAGTGGGACTAAAGGCTGACAAATCCCTTGGACCTGATGATTTGCATCCTAGGGTCTGCAGAAATGGTGGATGCATTGGTTATAATCTTCCAAAATTCCCTAGATTCTGGAAAGCTCCCAGCAGGTTAGAAAACCACAATTGTAACAGCTCTATTCAAGAAAGGTGGGAGACAGAATGCAGGAAACTATAGGCAAATTAGCCTAACACCAGTCATTGGGAAAATTCTGGCATCCATTATTAAGAATGTAGTAGCAGGACATTTAGAAAATCATAATGCAACCAGGCAGAGTCAACATGATTTTATGAAAGGGAAAGTCTTTGACAAATTTATTAGAGTTCTTTGGGGATGAAACAAGCAGGGTGGATAAAGGTGAACCAGTAGATGGAGTGTATTTGGATTTCCAAAAGGCATTTGTTAAGGTGCCACATAAAAGATTACTACACAAGAGCTCATGTGTTGGGTGTAATATATTAGCATGGATAGAGGATTGGCTAACTATCAAGCAGAGGGTTGGGATAAATGGGGCATTTTCAGGTTGGCAAACTGTAACTAGTGCAGTGCCACAGGCACACAATGCTGGGGCTTCATCTATTTACGATCTATATTAAAGATTTGGATAAAAGAGACGGAGTGTATTGAAGCAAAATTTGCTAACGATACAAAGATAGGTCGGAAAGCAAGTTGTGAGGAGGACACAAAGTGTCTCCAAAGAGATATAGATAGATTAAGTAAGTGGGCAAAAATTTGGCAGATGGAGCACAATGTGAGGTTGTCCACTTTGGCCAGTAGAATAGGAAAGCAGAATATTATTCACATGGAGAGACACTGCAGAATGCTGTGGTAGAGGGGGATCTGGTGTCCTTGTACATGAATCACAAAAAGGTAGCATGCAGATACAGCAAGTAATTAGGAAGGCAAATGGAATATTGGCCTTTATTGCAAGGGAGATGGAGCATAACAGTGGGGATGTCTTGTTACAACTGTGCAGGGCATTGGTGAGACCGCACCTAGTGTTGTGTACAGTTTTGGTCTCCTTACTTAAGGAGGGATATACTTGCATTGGAAACAGTTCAGAGAAGACTCACTAGGTTGATTCCTGGGATGAAGGGGTTGTCTTATGACGAAAGGTTGAGCCTATACTCATTGGAGTTTAGAACAATGAGAGGGGATCTTGTCAAAACATAAGATGTGGAGTGGATATTTACCATCTTGGGGGAATCTAGGAATGGGGGCACCATTTAAAAATAAGGGGTCTCACATTTAAGACAGAGATGAAGAGGAATTTCTTTTCTCAGAGGGTTGTTAATCTTTGGAATTCTGTAACCCAGAGAGCTGTGGAGGCTGGGTCAATGAATATATTCAAGGTTGAGTTAGACAGATTTTTGATCTACAAGGAAGTCAAGGGTTATGAGGGGGGGGGGGCCGCAAGAAAGTGGAGTCAAGGCCACAAATCAGATCAGCCTTGATCTTATTGAGTGGTGGAGCAGGCTCAAGGGGCCAAATAGCCTACTCCTGCTCCTATTTCTTGTGATCTTATGAAAATGAGAAGAGGAGGGCAAAAAGGATCAGTCTTAAGGAGCGGGGAAGGATGGGGGCCAAGGGAAAGGTAGGATGAGTGTGAAGAAAGAGAGTGGATATATAAGAGGATGGTTTATGAAACAAATAGCATAATCTTGGCTTTTTGTACATTTGGGGTTTTTTGATGTATGAAGGCATTTTTTTCATGGTGTTTGAATATTTTAAAAAATAAACAAAGGCTCATATTATTGTCCAACAACATGCAGCCCATTCACTAGTTTCGACATGCTGTCAGCCTCTACTCTAAGATTTTGGATATCTCCGCTTTAACAAATGAGGAGGGTCTGCTTTAAGGTGTGGGTTTATGACTCAATTTTAAACATTGTTATATTTGTAATTAAACAGAGAATAAAAACTTGCAAATTTTGTTTTATTTGCCTCTCCATTACTCACATAAAAAGGGTGAAATCTCAAGAAGCACCAATTCAAATTTCTAAAAACATAAAAGAACAAGGCTAAAAGCACAAGATTATAACTTTGTTCCACTGCATGTACGATCAGTGTTTTATATCAAATGAGCTAAATTTTTTAATATTCACAGCTAGATTTTAGAACATTGTGATTGAAAGCATATTCTTGTTTGGTGTGCATTACAACATGTAATTTCAAAATCCACAGAAAACTTCTATGTTAACCCGATCCTAAAGAAAACCTCAATGAAAAAATAACCCACAATACTTGTTACACGCAGTAACATCTTACACTAACTATCCCAGTATCAAACTTAAAGAGAATTAACGCTGTTCAGAAAAGAAAAATGTTTCTAGTACAAGTAGGCAGACCTTTTTTCTTAAAAATAATTAGGGCCTCTTCAAACATCAGAACTTCATTGAAAAAGTGAAGCCTATTAAAAGTAATACATTAGAACTCTTGAAGCTTTTAAGATGTTAAAAAAATTCAGACCCTCATATATTGAAAAATAAGAGACTATTTGGAAAACCAGGGCCAATACATCCCCACTGAGCTACTTCCCAAAACTAAGCTACAGTCCTACCACCCTCCCCTCTACCTTAAATCAGTTATCTCCCTCCTATCCTGCTTGATCTGAAGACAGCACTTGGTCAGTATTCAGAGCCAGAACTGTGGTCCCTGGGTACCAGATCTGTTTGGAGTGTGGTCTAAACTCAATCCTTCTGACTCAGGTGAGAATAGAGTCATACAGCATAGAAACAAGCCCTTCGGCCCACCGCGTCCATGCTGACCATAATGCCTATCTATACTAATCCTACCTGCCTGCATTAATTACATATCCCTCTATGCCTTGCTCATTCAGGTACCTGTCCAGATGCCTCTTAAATGTTGCTACTGTTCCTGCCTCCACCACCTCCTCTGGCAGCTCATTCCAGATACCCACTATTCTTTGTGTGAAAAATTTACCCTTTTGATTCCCTTTAAATCTCCTCCCTCTCACCTTAAATCTATGCCCTCTAGTTTTAGTCAGCCCTCCCATGGGAAACAGACTGCGGCTATCTACCCTATCTATGCCTCTCAATTTTATATACCTCTATCATGTCCCCTCTCAGCCTCCTTCGCTCAGGAAAACAGACCCAGCCTATCCAATCTCTCTTTATAATTCAAGCCCTCCAAACCAGGCAACATCCTTGTGAATCTTTTCTGCACCCTCTCTAGCTTAATCACATCTTTCCTGTAGTGCGGCGACCAGAACTGCACACAGTATTCCAAATGCGGCCTAACCAACGTTATGTACAACTGTAACATGACGTTCCAACTCTTGTACTCAATGCCTCGGCCGATGAAAGCAGGCATGCCATATGCCTTCTTCATCACCCTGTCTACCTGTGTTGCCACTTTCAGGAACTATGTACTTGCACCCCAGGGCCCTGCCATTCACTGTATATGTCCTGTCCTGGTTTAACTTCCCAAAATGCATCACTTTGCACTTGTCTGCATTAAGTTCCATTTGCCAATCCCTTGCCCACTTTCCCAGTTTATCTATATCCTGTTATAACCTTAGACAACCTTCTTCACTGTCCACTATACCACCAATTTTGGTATCATCTGCAAACTCACTAATCATGCCCCCTACATTCACAACAAGTCATTAATACATATGACATAACAACAGAGGGCCCAGCACCGATCCCTGTGGCACACCACTGGTCACTGGCCTCCAATCTGAAAAACAACCAACCACTACCACCGTCTGCCTCCTATCACCAAGCCAATTTTGTATCCAATTGGCTAGCTCACCCTGGATAGAAGACTGAACCAGTGAACACGCCACTTAGATGCAAGTGCCTACTGGATCTCAACCCAGTATTTAGAGACCCATATACTAGTTTCCATTCACCAGTGCTGTCTGGAGTGGTTTGGAATGGTAGCCAAGGTTGAGTGTTGTAAAGCAGAGAGAAAATGAATGGCCAGTTTGTGAAAACCAGTATTTATTTTGAAATATCTGTGATTGTTACTTCAGAAACTATTAGTACAAATGTACATCTCTAGTAGTGCAATAAATTATTTCTCTCTGCCCAGAGTATCTATATACTGAGTCCAACCTGAACACACATGTTGATACATGCACTGGCACATACAGGATGTCTCTCTTAATAGCTCGAGATTCTGTCATTGCAATAAAATAATCTAAACTTTCATGAATTTTCTTCCTTGTGAGGAAATATCTATCTTCTTCACAGCACATCCCTCCTACAAAAACTCATTTGAGATTGTTATGGGAAATACTGTTGGAAAATTGTGGATACAAACCTGAATCCTGAAAGTGTTCTTTCACCCTGAAGGTAGCATTCTTAAACTTCAATTAAGTCTCACAATTTTATTGTCTATGACAGAACTAAGTTAAGTAAAAACACTCAGGCACACGTTACTCAAATTAAGTGTTAGTTTAGTTCAGTGCCTGTACTAAAGGTCGAAAAGGTTATCAGCTCAACCCCAATTGCAATGACACTTCAGTGCTGTTCTGAGACAGGAGTCACAACTGCTGTCTTTTATCGGAGACATTAAGCTATGGCTCTATATGTTTGTTTAGTTGGATTTTAAAGATCCTACTGCACTTTTCTAAAAGCAAGCAATTTCTCCAGTATCCCAACATTTATCCCACAAGCAACAGCGCCAAAACAGGTTAATTGGTCATTCATCGGAGTGTTTGTAGAACCTTGCTGCACACATTTTGGCTGTTCCATTTGCTTAGAGTAACTATATTTCAAGCACATTGAGGCACTGAGGATGTGAAAGGGGCTATATAAATACAAGTTCTTTCTTTCATAAATGCGCTATTCTCTTGACAACATTTTTTGAGTCACCTCAATACATTACCAATGAGCACACCAACAGGCAAATCTGGTTAGTTGTGGCTTTGTTTCCAGATACGTAGGCAACAAGCCACAGAGTTATCTGGACAGATGCAATGTCTTCCCACAGGCAAAGTCAACCAACATCAGATGGCACAGAAACTCAATTATGCAATGCTGAATGGATGTACTTATCAGATATATAAGTAGCTGAAGGGGAGGTACAAGATGCAATATAATTTTCAACTGCGGTCAAGGAAGCATAATACAGCAAGTCAAACGGCGAGTCCCAACTTCCTGAATTTAATTATTTTACACGGTGCCCACTCCTTTTTGCAATACAATATTCCCTTCAGACTGATCAGATGAGGAAGCACAAAACTAAAAATTGTTCATGTAATATTTCAACTAGGAACATAGCTTATGTCCTAGACACACGAGAAATCATAGTGCCAAAGTTCCAATGTTACTGAGCTCTAATGCGGTCAGCTTTCTTGTTTTCAGCAAAAAAGTCAATAGGAAACACTAACTGTTGAAGCCCAACATCAGCATAGTTAAGGAATTACTAACATAAAATGGTGACAGATCCAGTCTACTGCAATCATCAGAAGCATTTCTTTCCATACTCACTACAACATACATTCTCTTGCTATAAATATGATTTCACCTATGTTGTAGCCATTGCCTTCTTAAAACTTACTTTCCTTACTTACACAGTAACAATTACTAAATAAGCTACTGTACACACATAGGACCCAAAATTCACCATGTTTTCTACTGCCAGTGTTAGTACACAAAGCTTGGCATCCTTCCATCTACAAAAGATGATGGACACCCAGCAAACAATTCACTTAGATGGGGTGTCTTCTCTTGGTGCACCTTTGCTGATGACTGTGAAGGCCAATCCTTGAGACACAGGTTCTGCCACAAGCGTCGCACATGAAGCTGCCAAGTGACGCCGAGTTGTTGTTTTTGGCATTGGCGCCTGTTGCCAAGTTGCTGTAGCAACTGGTCATCGTGGTAATGTGCATCCGTCCACAGAATATGTCACCATTTCCCACTTTCGCCAGCTAGTAACTTCCAGGTGCAATTATCAACATTTAGGACCATCATGACACACTTGCAAGCATCCTTGAAGCAAAGCTTTGGGCGCCCACTGGTCGTCTGGCCCCAACTACGTCACCATACAGAAGGTCCTTGGGTATGCAACCATCTTCCATACTGCGGATGGGTCTGATCCACCAAAGCCGCCTCTGATTAGTGCCAACACACATGGGAACTCTGCCTTTGAGAGGACCGCCGCATTTGTGATTTTGTCCTGTCAGGATATACCCATAATGCACCGCAGACGGCCAAGATGGACATGATTGAGCTTCTTTTCCTGGTTGCTGTAAGTCGCCCATGCCTCACAGCCACACAGCAAGGTGCTGAGAACATAGGCCTTATAAACCATCACCTTGGTGTTGAGGGTCAGTTTGGTGTTATCCCATGCGTGTTTCACAAGTCGGCCAAAGGTGGTCGCTGCTTTCCTCATATGTGTATCGAGCTCTGCATCAAGGGACAGATCACACACTAAGACTAGCATACTAAAAACAGGTACCATTACGGTTGTTGTTACTTATCCATTTATACAGAGCATCTGCAAAACAACCTTTATGCATGCAGATTCAGTTATCACAAGCTAAACAGGTAATAATGGATAGCTCTCAGAGATCAGCAATCCAAGCAAATAAGTTCTCATGATACTGTCCACATGTGCACACTTTTCAGCAGGGCTCATTGAACAGTCATCATGAATGAAAACTCAGACATTTTTCATTCCCCCTTCCATAGTCAAGAGGCACTGAGGTCAACTGCAGTTCCTCCTATCCGAGATCTGTAACAACACAAACTAGGGGAAATCAAATCAAAATCCATTTCAGTCACCTCCAGCATGATGCCACCACTAAAGTCATCTTCCCCTCCCTTTCCGCTTCAGCATTCCAAAGGGGCCATTCCCTCCACAACACCCTGGTCCACTCCTCAACAACAAATGAACTTGCAGTGAGCCAGCACAGACACACAGGCTAAATGGCCTCCTTCTGTGCTGTAACCATTCCATGATTCAGTGGCAGTTCTTCATGATTCCGCCATTCACACTTCCTCTAGACACATCTTTCGTTTCTTTACTTTTCCCATTACCACTCCCTTTGGCCTTGCACCACCAACTCTTGTAATTGACCTCTCCTGCCTTCCACACTATCACAGACCTTCACCCTTTTGTTATTTTTCCCAACCCTGGCGCCTTTCATTATTTGCTTAAAACCTATTACATCTCTAACTTTTCCCAAATACTGCGGCACAGTGGCGCAGTGGTTAGCACCGCAGCCTCACAGCTCCAGCAACCCGGGTTCAATTCTGGGTACTGCCTGTGTGGAGTTTGCAAGTTCTCCCTGTGTCTGCGTGGGTTTCCTCCGGGTGCTCCGGTTTCCTCCCACATGCCAAAGACTTGCAGGTTGGTAGGTAAATTGGCCATTATAAATTGCCCCTAGTATAGGTAGGTGGTAGGGAAATATAGGGACAGGTGGGGATGTGGTAGGAATATGGGATTAGTGTAGGATTAGTATAAATGGGTGGTTGATGGTCGGCACAGACTCGGTGGGCTGAAGGGCCTGTTTCAGTGCTGTATCTCTAAAACTAAAACTAAAACAAAGTGCTGGAAATACTCAGCAGCTCTGGCAGCATCTGTGGAGAGAGAAAAACAGGAGTTAATGTTTCAGTACACATTCTGATGAAAGGTTACAAACCTGAAACGTGAACTCCATTTTTCTCTCTCTGTAGATACTACCAGACCTGCTGAGTATTTCCAGCACTTTGTTTTTATTCCAGATTTCCAGCATCTGCAGTATTTTGCTTTTATCTAACTTTACCCAGTTCTGATGAAAAGTCATTGACCTGAAATGTTAATTCTGTTTCTCTCTCCACAGATGCTGCCTAACCTTGAGTATTTTCAGCATTTTCTATGCGTTTTTCAGATTTCCAGCATCTGCAGTATCTTGCTTTTATACTATACATTTGAATCAAATCTAAGATCTTTCTTATTTGTACAGCTTAGTGGTGTATTTGCACACTAGTCAATCAAGGCAGGTGTAGCAGTTTACTTTGCACTGAAAGTAATCTTTTATTTCTGTTGAGCATTTTGCAATTTTTTTTTCAGCAAATGAAATTACTAAGTGACTAAATTTACTGAGATACATAGCTTACAAGCTATTTTCATCTACAATATACAGAAATGCCAATTCACAAAGTATCTTGGCAAGCTCTCAGTAGAAGTTCCACTATACAAGAACACTTTTCCCCCAATAAACTGTACATCTAAATAGTTTCAGAAATAAATTCAAGAGGCATAATGGGTTGCTTCCCCATGCATGCATATTCTAGCCAATATCTTAGTCATGTACTTGGAGGGGTGAGAAGAGGTTCACTGCAAACATAGCAATCTTCTGCACAGAATTTTGCACAAATCTCTTGATTCTGATTCATCTCTACGTCTTGTCTAGACAAGACAACATAAACTGTCTTAGGGTTATTGTAATTAAAATAAATCATTTTTTCAGTCACTGCAGTTACTCTCACAGCACTACAATTTCACTTTTATTCAACCTTCCTAATATTTAACAGTAATGAGGTGCCACAAAGCGAAAGAACAGTGAGTATTGTCTACCACGTACACGTTGTGATACACAATAAGAACTAAATCTCTTAATTAGTCTGTCTTTTACCTGTACTATACTAATATATCTTTTTTCATCTGAAGTTGCATGCCTCCTTTTTTATGCCATACTGATTTAGTCTATTTTGCTCATTCTGTTACCTTTCCTTTCCTCCCTTACTTGCTCTACTTGGCCTGTACTTACTGGTCCCAACTTTCATTCAATCCAAGTATTATCCTTTATCGACTGCTTCCAACATTAATTGCCATGTGATTTAATATATGCATTTTTAAATGGAAATAATTCTCTTTCCAGTTAGTTGTTCCTAATTAATGTTATCCATATCTAGTATTGAAATTAGTTTTTACAGTGTTCGGGGATTATTAATTTGGCTGATAGAAATGATAGATATTTTAAAATATTATGTTGCTTCTGGGTCTTCAATACTCAGCAAATTCAATTTGATGTCTCAGAAAAAAGCATCACTCAAACATCTTGTCTAGCATGCTTAAAATTTCTTCTGGGAAGCGAGTTTTGCCTACTTACTACCTGTGGAGACTTGTAACACTGCTTAAAAATTTTTGAATTTTACTAGCCAGTTTGCATTTTGATTTTGCACTCATTCAACAGCCAAAGTCTACTCGTGGTTGACGTAATTTCCAAGAATCAAAAGGAACAAGACTTTGCTTTCCGTTGTTTAAGAGTTGGTAGTACCTCATGCATAAAGAAGTCAACTAATAATCAGAGTTTTGCTGCAAGCTTTTCAGTAAATCTGAGTGACTCTCTACACCTTAAAATCACAAGTACCACCAATAGCAGAATTGATTCTGGAAAAGTTGTCACATTTGTATTTTCAAAATTATACTTGAAAATTCAATTAAATATTCCAAGGTAGAAATGACATTTATGCTCTCTTACTTATGGAATGTACACAAAGCAGGTGGAACTTTCAAGTATGGCTGAATAAAACTACATGGCTATTTCAGCTAGGCAATTCGTTTTTTCTTTCAAAAAGACAAAATTTGAATTACTTATTGGTCAGAACAAAGATTAGCTCTTCTCTGGAAACAGTTTATTCAAACTTATATGAAAGTTAATGCCGAATACAAACCTGCACAAAATATTCCTGGTACCTCACTGCGTAGTATAACTGTTCGAATATTTTTATCACCTTTCATTTCTTCTATAGCTTCTGTCATCTAAACAAAAGAAAATATTAAAATTCCAAGTGACAATATCAAAATAGAATTTATAGCATAGAAATGGGCCATTCAGCCCAATTGATCAGTGCTGCCATGATCCACATGAGTATCCTCCCAACTTACCTGCATATCCTACTATTCCATTCTCCCCTCATGTACTTATCTAGCTTCCCCTTAAAGGCATCTATGCTACATGTCTCAACTGCTCCAAGTTCCACATTCTCACCACTCTCTTGATAAAGAAGTTTCTCCTGAATTCTTCACTGGTTTTATTTGATGACTATCTTAGAATTATAGCTCCCCAATTTGGATACCCCACAAGTAGAAACATCATCTTTACATCTAGCCTAGAAAACCCTTTCATAATTTTAAAAGATCTCTATTAAGTCAACCCTCAGCTTTCTCTTTTCTAGAGAAAAATACCCCAAAATGATCACTCTTTGCTGATGGTTATAACCCCTTAGTTCTGGCATCATCCTTCCAAATCTTTTTTGCATCTTTGCCAGTGCCTTTATATCCTTTTTGTAATATGAATACTAGAACAGTACACAGTACTCCAAATGTAGTCTAACCAAGGTTCTATACAAGTTTAATACAACTCCTCTGCTTTTCAATTCTATTCCTCTCAAAATCCCAGCGCTTTGTTTGGATTTATAATGGCCTTGCTAATTTGCATTGCTACTTTTAATGATTTCTGCACATGTACCCCTACATCCATTTGCCCCTCTACCCCTTTTAGACTTTTATTTTTCATGGAGTACATGGCCTCCTTATTCCTCCTACCAAAATGCTCCATTTCACATTTACCAAAACTGATTTTAATTTGTCATTAAATGCCCATTTTGCAAGTTCATTATCATCTTTTATTTTGTCACCATCTTCCTCAGTATTAACTAATCTGGTGTCATCAAATCTTTAAATTGTTCTGATTCCAGAGTCCAAATTGTGTATGTAAATGACGAATAGCAATGGTCCCAGCACAGATCTGTGGAACACCACACCCCACCTTCCACAAGTCTCTACCTTTAATCCCTACTCTCAGTTATGCGTTTGGTAGCCAGCTTGCTATCCCTTCTGCTACTTGATCCTAACTCCACATGCTCTCAACTTGATCATGAGTCTACTGCACAGTGCCTCATCAAAGGCCTTTTGAAAATCCAAAGATATTACATCTACTGCATTAACCTTGTCTACTCTTTTAGTTACTTCTTCAAAGAATTCAATAAGGTTGGTTATGCGTGAATTCCTCTTCGAAATCCATGTGGACTATTCTTCATTATATTTTCAGCTTATAAATGTCTTTCTATTACATCTTTGAATAAACATTTCATTATCTTTCCTACAACTGACGCTAAGCTAACTGATTTATAGTTCCCTGGATTTGTTCTATCTCCCTTTTTAGATAGAGAAATAACATTAGCTGTCCTCTAGTCCTTTGGCATTATACCATTTTCTAATTAATTTATATAAATACATAATAGTAACTCTACTATATAATCTACTAAACGTTACAGATTTATACATATGGTTGTGCTTACCATTTCCACAAGGTTTTTGCTGATTGCATTTTTGGACTGTGGTCTATTTATTCCCAATACAACAATTCCTGTTAAAACAAACGGAGTAGAAAATTCTGTCAACGGATTTCTAATTGAAGTTGGAGAATTTTTAATACATCAGAATAAATCCTAAGAATAGTTAAAGGAAAGAGAAGGCCGATTAGTGACAAAATATGAAGCCTTCTTGTCGAGGCAGAGGGCATGACTGAGGTACCGAATGTGTGCTTTGCATCTGCCTTCACTAAAGAAGGGGATGAAGTTAATGTCACAATAGAAGAGGGGAGAGTAGAGATATTGGGCAAGATAAAAATAGATAGAAAGAAGGTATCAAAGTTAACAAGTCACCCGGTCCAGATGGGTTGCATCCTAGGTTGCTAAGGGCAACTTGCGTGGAGATAGCAGAAGCTCAGACCATAATCTTTCAATCCTCCTTGGATATGGGAGTAATGCCACAGGACGAGAGGATTACAAATGATGCAACCCTGTTCAAAAAAGGGGAGGGGGATAAACCTGGAAAATGCAGGCCAGTCAGCCTAGCGTCAGTGGTTGGAACAGTACTAATGACCATCTTCAAGAACAAAATTAATTTCACAAAGCAACATGGGTTAAGGGACAGCCTGCATGGATTTGTTAAAGGCAAATTGTGTCTGAATAACCTGATTAAGTTCATTGATGAAGTAACAGAGAGGACTGATGAAGGGAGAGCAGGTGATGTACATTCAAAAGGTGTTTGACAAAGTACCAAATAACAGACTTATTTGGAAAATAGAAGCACATGGG